>NC_063332.1:122217823-122268201 GCF_021869965.1 Rhincodon typus | reverse complement strand
CACACACACACACACACACACACACACACACACACACACACACACACTCTCCCTGAGTGATTTATTGAATGTTGGATTCACCTTGAAATCCTAGAGGATATCTCCTCTGACTCAATTGTAATGAAACCAAAAGCTCTTTGATAAATGAAATAATTCAGCCACCATACAATCCAGCACCAACTTTCGTTTACCCTGAAAAGCTGAATTTTACCCTCAATATTCTTTGATTCAAATAGCAACTACATGAGGGAAGTAGCAATATGGCTGTAGCTTTCAGTTATTGTTGCAAATCAACTGTGCTATATAAGCAGAGGAAGCAATGTATGTGCACATATATACAGTTAAACTGAGAGCACCACAAGTTGTATTTGTAATAAAGGAGCTGGATCTTCTCTGCCATTGAACAATAGTGATATAAATGAAATATATTTTCAGTTTAAATGGTCTGCACTTTCCATATGATACATTTTATCAATGTCAGCCTTGACATTATTTGTACTGTCCTAGACTCTAGGTGGTCTTACTGCACTCAAAATATATCTCCCGGTCATAATAACAGTACCTCACAGCATCAAAGCACAACTGGCAGACATACTGTATTCTAAAAATTCAGTCTGTAGTGGGTTGCTTGCTATTCTAATACTCCTCCACAAGCTGGGTAAAAACTAATGACAGATTGTCATCGTCTTTGTTCACTTATCATTTGATGATAATCTTGTTTGCCTACTGAAAGAACTGCTTCCCAACCCAAGAAATGAAATTTTAGTCTTCACTATTGCTTTTAAAACTGCATCAGCCCACAATAGCAGTCACAAAATAATAACTCCAGTAATAATACAAACACATTCAATTTCCTTGCTGCTTAAAGCCACCTACCATGTCACTCATTGCACTACTTAGGTGGTTAATAAGAATTCTCTGTACATATCTGTATTAAAAAAAAATCCAATATTGTTTCATTCCCTTGGCATGATGAATAGGAAGCATAACCATGGCAACAAGTTTCCATTCCTGGAACAGTGCAATAGGATATTGACAGATCCCTCCTTAAGGTGGGATGGAGCCTGCCCGTACACTTGGAAATGATACGAAGCTGATGAGGTAGAAGTGGATGCTCATAGCCCCCTCACTGTCCTCTAAGTTTCCCTGTGGGTCACTCAAATAGAGAACACTCCACCAAAGCTGGATGAAAGGGAGGTCTTGCATCGTGATCCTCCATGTCCCAGAAGGCTGTCTCTGAAACACCGCTACCCTAAAGCAATAACATTCTCAAAGGCATGTCGTCTTTATTTTTTCACACTATTTTTAACCATGAGGCATTTTGCCGCAACACTGTCACCAACCTCGTCAGCTACACTCTGAACAATCTGCAACAAAACTCATCGTGTAGCATGAGGTCTCTGTACCATTGCTCACTATAAAGTAGATTTGTTGCCACCATCCTGTTTCCTGGCAGAAAGCTAAAGGCTTGCTTGCTGTAGTGACGTAGAGGAAAACCACTTGGTAGCTTAACAATAAAACGATCTTGTATTGAACAAAATGCAGTTTATTGAATGCTAGCAACTAGGTACAAGATACCCTTATGCGTAGATACTAGACATGATTTTCCTATTCTCAGTTAAAGTGTTTTATCAAGTGAGATTCAAGGCATCCAGTCTGTCCTGGCTTGGAACATCCATTCTCATGCAATATTTTACTCTTCGTCTTGTTGACTGTGCAACCGAGCTCTTTGTCAAACTTCTTGTGGAACAGTGCAGCAGGAAGGTGGAAGCCCTCGCCTTGCAGACTGCCACAGGAGATGATGCCACCAGAAAAGCCCAGCATGGATGCAGATACCACCCTGGGTCAGTGCTGCATCTTGGGTGAGGCAGAATGCCCAGCAGTGCAGGAAGAAGGTCAATGATCTTCTGTGTTCTGCAAGGGTAAGTACCACCATGTTCTCTCTGCTACCTCACACTCACAGGGCCACCACTCACTCTAACTCTGCCAGTGCAGATGCACCTCACCAAGGCTCATGGACTGTTGTATCACATCCACCCAATGGCTTTCAGACATCCAAAGGATGAAAGAAGTTATGATGCCAAGCATTGCACATTTCTCACAAGCGGCTGCCTCTTGACTACAGTTAGCCTCAACCATCAAGGATTCTTGAATAAGATGGTGATAACTGCAGCAAAGGCATTGCATTTTGACGTGGAGAATACTGAGGCTAAAGACAATGCGAAGCAACAATGAGTGAGAATATGGAATTAGTGACAATTCTGCACATTGCTGAGGGACAGCTTAATTCTCTCTATTTATTTCTCAAGGGAATGCACTGCTGTTCAAGGCTGGGAGATGTACAATGGACAGTTCACACATGTCCGCTCTCCCTCAGTTCATTGGTCTCAAAAACAGGTGCAAAGAACTCTGTCTGTCATAGGTTCATTGCAATCCCAAAGGATGCTCATGCTTTTCAAGGTAATTTTGTACTCTATGTCACTCTGAAACATTGAAGGGTTACTGGTGGTGGAAAGGACATAAGGAGATTCCTCAGCATTCTTCTCAAATTGCTGGCTAGCATGAAAGTATCGCTGTAAAATATTTAGATAAGACATCTTAGCAGAAGACTCTTGCACCAGTTGTCAGTAATATGTAGAAAGTGGGATCACCCAAACATACCCAAGGCTGAGATAGAAAGATTTTTAATCAGTAAAGAAACCATGAGTTATGGAGAAAAAGATAGGAAATTGGAATTGAGGGTCACCAGATCAGCTATGATTTCATTGAATGACGGAACAGAGTGTATGGGCTGAATGTCCTACTTCTGCTCCTACATTTTATAACCTTATATAATTACATGGAAGGGTTATGGTAATGTCCCTGCCACTAGGTCAGAAGTCTGAGTTCAAGTCCCACCTATGCGGGAAATGTTTTAAACCTTGTTGGAACAGTTTGATTCAAAATACCTACAATGTAATTGATAATGAGACATTTACTCAGCAACACGAAAGATCAAGCAATGTAGAAATAAGAAGTTTCACAGACAGTGGATAGGTTTGCCTCACTCTCCTTAAGGAGAAACTGGTTCATGGAGTCTTGTAATTACCTTTACATAGAAACTGGGAGCTAATGTTCACATCCTAAATGAAATCCAAAAGTTAGATTTCCAGGGAGCTAAATTAGATAATCCCTGAAAACTGACATGGGAAATGGAAAGAACCATTAACTTGCATTGCTTGATTGCAATGTGACAGCATGCCAACATCAAGCTGCCTGCTCATTTGAATTATCTTGGCAGGCAGTAGAATTAACTGCTCCATCCATTGATTGAATGCATCAACACAAGACCAATATTATGAATAACCAGCACTGTTTAAAAGTTTTATGCGCTGCTTAAAACTCACCTGCACCTCATAAAGTGGAGATGCATTGTGCTTGGAGAAAATACTGGGGGCTGTTGTTCAAGAGAATCTCAGAGTGTTGAGGGCTTTGGGAGGAACCATTTGAGGTCTTGGTCCAGGAGACGGAAAGAAAACAAGCTGTCCCGAATAATCAGGGGATCAGGAAACCCTCGAGGCAAATAGTCAAAATGCAAAACATCTTGGGAGTTCAATGCCAGGAGTCAAGCACAAAGGTTATAGTTATATTGCCTCAAAAAGTTCAGTGAACTCATACATATGGTCAACGATCATGAATGCATCCTCAACCATCCCAGCAACTGTACCAGTCACACGAAGCACTACTCAAACCAACACACATCTATCACTCAACCCTCAACAATCTCCAACAATCAGCCTTCATATTTAGCATTCATATACTTCACCTCATCCTCAAACACCTCATACTGCTGCACAACTCTCACTAACATCTCACAGGTTGCAAACACTGTCAGCTATTTATCCATGACATGAAAGATAAAATCCATGTTCAGCAAGTAATAGGGGAGGCAAATGTAATATTAGCCTTTAGTTCAAAAGAAATGCACCATAAAAATAGAAAAATCTTGCTAAATCTATATGAGAAATAGTCAGAACATACTTAGAATATAGTGAATAATTCTGGTCTCCTTATCTCTAGAAAGATATACTGGCATTTGTGGTAGTCAAGAGAAGCTTTCCTGGACTGACCCTCAGAAAATGAATCTAGGGAGATAGTTATGGGGAACAAGGAAATGGCAGAGGAATTAAACAGATATTTTTCATCAGTCTTTGTGGTGGAAGATACTTTGAGCATCCCATTAATACTAAAAAATATGGGACAGGATTAAGTACCATCACCATCACTAGAGAAATAATATTAGGCAAATTGATGAGGCTAAAGTAACTACGGAGATAATGGATGCACTGGTTGTAATTATTAAAATCTGGACAAGTATTGCAGAATTGGAAAACTGTCAATGGGACAGGCCTTTCCAAAAAATAGGGGAGATAAAAAGTAAATAATATAGGCCAATTAGCCGAACATCTGTTATTGGAAATATCCTGGAATCAATTATTAAGAAAGTAATAGCAGCACATTTGGAAAATCATAATCTGATCAAGCAGAATTAGCATGGCTTCATGAAAGGGAAGTCATGCCTGACTAAGTTATTAGAGTTTTTTGAGAAAGTCTGAACCTGAGTGGATAGAGGGGAACCAGTATTTGTGTTGTATTTGGATTTTGAGAAGGTGTTCCAGAAGACAAGCTACATCACAAAAGGTGTTAATTCATAAGATAAGAACCAATGGTGTTGGAGGTAGTATATTGGCATGGATAGAGAATCGAAAAATGGGCAGGAAACAGTGAGTGGGGATGAGTTGTTTTTCAGTTTGGCAACCTATGACCAGTGGTATTCCACAGGGATCAGTGCCACGGTCACAACTGTTTACAATATGTATTAATAACTTGGAGGAAGAAAGCAAATGTACTGTAGCCAAATTGCAGACAACTCAAAATTAGGTGGAAAGGCAAGTTGCAAGAGGGATACAGACAGTTTACACAGAGATTTTGATCATTTGTGTAAGTGGCAAATGGGGGAAAATGTGAAGATGTTCGTTTTGGACGGGAGAACAAAAGAGCAGAATATTATGTAAGTGAAGAAAAACTGCAGATAGCCGCAACATAAGTGGACTTGGGGATATTTGTTCATGGAACACAGAAAACTAGCACACAGCTGCATCAGTTAATCAGAAAGGCTAATGGAATATTGGCTCTAATTTCAAGCAGTTTGGAGTATAAGAGTAGGGAAATCTTACTGCAATTGAACAAAGCGCTGGTGAAACCACATCTGGAGTACTGTGAACAGTTTTGGTCCCCTTATTTAAGGAAAGATATCATTTCATTGGAGGCAGTGCAAAGAAGGTTCACTCTGGATTATCATATGAGCAAAGGCTAAACAGGTTGGGGCTCTACTCACTGGAATTTAGGAGAATGAGAGGTGATCTGATTGAAACATATAGGATTCTTAAAGGGCTTGACAGGGTAAATACTGAGAGGATGTTTCCACTCATGGGAGAGTCTAGCACCCAAGGGCAGAGTCTCAGTATAAAGGGGAGCCAACTTAAGCCTGAGATAAGAAGGAATTTCTTCCCACAGTGGGTTGAGAGTCTTTGAAACTCCTTGCCACAGAGAGCTTTGGCTGCAGAGTCTTTCTGTATATTTAAGGCTGAGATATATAGATTCTTTATCAGCAGAGGAAATCAAGGGTTATGGGAAAGTGTATGAAAATGGAGGTGAGGAATGTTGGATCAACAGGATCCAGGTGAATGGCAGAGCAGGCTCTAGGGGCTGAATAGCCTATTCTTGTGCTTTTTACTTACAGTCTTAGGTTTGGACTGTACTCCTGGAGAGAGGAAGGTTAAAGGGAGATTTGGTAGATATTTTCTAATACATGAGAGGTGTGGATGGAGTAGAGAGGGAGAAATTGTTCCTAATTGTAAATGGAAGAAGAACAAGAAGGCACAGTTTAGAAATGATCTATAAAAGAAGCAAGGGTGAAGTGAGGAAAATTATTTTCACTCAGTCAAAAGTTAGGGTATGGAATGCACTGCAGGAGGAACAACATTTCATTTTCCACTTAGGTAGCTTGCAGTCTACAGGACTCAATATTGAGTTTAACAATTTCAGAGCACGAACAACTCATTCCTTGCCTATTACCTACAGCTAACTCCTGTCATGAAATGAATTGCTTTCAATGCAGCCAACCCATTTGCAACTACATATAGCTCTTATCATAACTTATCTAGCGTTCCTTCTAGCTGTCTCTCTCTGGGCTCCATCTCCACCTATCTACTCACTCCTTTTCCTCCCCAACTGTCCATCATTGGTATGTACACAATCTTTTCTTAGCTGATATCAGTTCTAAGGATGCGTTACTGAACCTGAAACGTTAACTCTGTTTACTCTTCACAGCCGTTATTAACTTTCTCCAGCAATTTCTGTTTTTGTTTATGTCAGACATGGTGTTTGTAGAAGTGAAACCAAGCTAAATTCTGATAAAACAAAACATTTAAAATATATTCATCAAGTTGGTATATCAGATACAATCAAGACTTAGTTTCCTAAAGATGCAAATCGAATACCTAAATATAAAACAATACCATAACCTTTTCTGCTTAAGTCTCAGACATCAGGAGTGGCATTGCTCACAGTTTGCTTTTCATCTGTAGACAATTTTTCATCTTGGAGTTGACACTCTCTTATTGTCTATTTGGGAATGCCATATGGAATTTAAAGTACAAGTATGTTTTGTGTTCTCAGGCCTTTGCTAATGCTGTTTTATTGTCTTATCCAAAATAGTTCTTTCTTCTTCTGGGGAAAAGCTGCTATTTTTCTGGGGTATAATCCTTACAGGTGGTTCTTTGGAAAATTTACCATGTGCATGTGATCTCACAATCTGAAGAACCATGTTGCAGTACTTGCTTTTCCAAAATGGGTCATAAACTCATTCTTCATGTACCTGTAAAGATATTATTGATTAGGTGCAAGATGGGGGAGTTTAATTCTGTCAAAGCTATGTTTTCTTACCAGAAGAAGCTTAATAGAAGATTCTAAAATAAACAGTCATGGATCATTGCATGCCAGGAGTGCATAATTCAGACATGAGGATCTGGGAATCTCACAGGATTTTTCATTTGGACTTTGTTCAGTACACTTCACAATATCAGTGCTACCCTCTGAACTGCAGAAATGTTAACAACAACAACAAAAACAAAGTTGCTGGAGAAGCTCAGCAGGTCTGGCAGCATCTGTGAAGGAAAAAACAGAGTTAACGCTTCAGGTCCAGTGACCCTTCTCAGAACTGAGGAAGGGTCACCGGACCCGAAACATTAACTCTGTTTTTTCCTTCACAGATGCTGCCAGACCTACTGAGCTTCTCCAGCAACTTTGTTTCTGTTCCTGATTTACAGCATCCACAGTTCTTTTGATTTTTATGCAGAAATATTAATGTATTCTCTACAAGCTGAGCCCTGTCCTCTATTATGCAATTACTATGCAATTGCAAATATTAATAATACCATTTTCTTTGGTGTTACTAATATTACAAACAATGATTTGGTAATGACTTGCGGTTTCTCTCAGTCTTGCCATAATCTCATTGGGGAACCAAGAGAAGCTGCTTACTGTCCTGTCTTGGTGAAATGGTGGAAATGCCCATTACCAACTCCTATGTAGAATCTCCAACCCAAATCATTAATTTCACTTTGGTAAATCCTGCTTAGTACATCTAAGAATATAGAAAGAAACAAGGAGACTTACATTTATACAATATATTTTACATTTTTGGAGGTTCTGCAACATGTTACAGCCAATAAAGTCCTTTTGAAGTACAGTGTATGTGTTGCAGCAGTTACTTTTGCAGACAGCCATCTCCCACAAACAATGATCTAATAAATGGCCAAATAAATTGTTTCAGAGAGGAATAATATCTGACAAGGGCTCTCTCTGGAAAGAAGTCTGTGCTGTTCTTTAAATGGTGCCGTCCAATCTTTCGCATTCACCTACAATGGGGTCTTGGGTTTAATGCCTTATCTGAAAGACAGCACCTCCCGCTGTGCAGCACTCCTTCAGTGTTTCACATGGAGTATTGGCCTTGATTATGTGCTGGAGTGGGAATTAACCCCAGTCTTTTTACTTAAGGGTAAAAGCCATGGCTAACACCTAGAGACAATACTATTTGTTTTTCTCGTGAGAACTTCAGACCATCCTGGCTATGATAACATTTGCATATATATTTCCATTTGTGTAGTAGCAGATGTGGGCTTTTATTAGGGGATCATGTGTTTAGCCTCTAGCTCTATTACAATGTCTAGGGCTCACATATCATTTACGATCACACAAATGTGCATATCAGCAAGCAGCAACCTCATTACTGAGTTGAAATGTGACATTCATGGTAAGCAGATTAATGTGTCTGCATGAAATTTCTCTGTTATTTTAATGAATATGTTAAACCATACTCTAGAGAATTTAACATGTTTGCATTGATTGTTTCTGTGATAACATGAACGAAAGTAATTTTTATCCTAAAATAACTTGAGATGGAGACAAGTTTTCACTATAGACGTTTGCCAAAGTTGCCTTTAGCTTTAGAATATCAAAGTTTTGGTTGTTGGTTTGAGTTGGAGTTGCTTCACGGAAACTGATTCCAAAATCTGAACCAAGGATTTGTCAGCGATCCCCAGTGGTCACTTTAGAAATTAGGATTCAGAAATGATGTATCATTTTATCAGGTATTCCAGATGGCACTTCATAGCCCTCTGGCTGTAACCGTACATAATATTGCCAGGACTGTTAGATATCCTATGTGAAAGTGCCTGGTTCTTAGTCTGACTTTTAGATGCTGTCTGCGCTGAGCTTGCAACAGGAGATTGAATTCTGAGTGCACAAATTACCTATCTCTCCCAGGGGCATAAAACTGTTATTCATTAAGAAACTCCAGTTCCCACTCTTGCAGAAGTATATACAATTTCAGTCCCAGCTCTGATGTAAGGCAGAAAAAAAACCTTATTCGTTTTTTAAATTAAGCTACCACCATCACTTTTACGGACCTGATCTCAGTATCAAATCTGATGGTAAAATTGCAGTCACTTTTGCTCATGCAGTTTTCAGGGGTAAAGGTTAACATAAGTGCAGATGAAAGCTACTATGGAGACTTACTGTAAGCTCCAATAACATCACGTAAATTTTGCAGTTGACCTTGAGATACAATTGCCTAGATACCTCATAAAAATTCCACTATATTTTAGCTCAATGCAGAATTCTCTAAACCTCTTTGCGGTAAGCAGTTCATATTCAAAAATTGAGATAACTGCTGTGCAAAATAAATAAGCGTGGAAGTTGTTTGTTGAATGAAGATAATTTCTGATAAGCTCTGTGAATTTTCTGTGTGATTTCCCCATCACCAAAGTGCAGTTGTGAAGTTACTCCAATGAATTGCGTGCCTTAATTAAGTGATATATGATAACTAGCACTTGATGATATTGAGACTTACCCATGGGTCATTGGGCCATTGACAAGATGCGTAACCAGCTCTCATTTAGTTCATGCAGTGCTTAGATTAATTACATGACCCAAAAAAAACCTGAAGCATAATAACTGGCCTATATCATTGTTTTTGGGCCCAAGGTCCTGATGTGCCATTGAGGTGTAAGTAGGTAGTACATTGACTTCTCATTGTCCTGTTTGTAGCAGTTGATAGAATCATAGAATTCCCACAGTGTGTGGAAGCAGGGCATTTGTCCCTTTGAGTCTACACTGCCCCTCTGAACAGCATCCCACTCAGACCCACCTCTCCCTATCCTATCCTTCTAACCCTGCATTTCCCATGGCTAATCCACATAGCCTGTACAATCCTGGACACCACAGGGCAATCCACCTAACCTGCACAATTTTGGACTGTGGGAGGAAACCGGACCACCTGGAGGAAACCCTCGCAGACACAGAGTGAATGTACAAACACCACACAAACAGTTGCCCAAGGGTAGAATCGAATGCCAGTCCCCGGCTCTGTGAGGCAGCAGTGCTAACCACTGAGTCACCGTCCAGTCTGAGGGGGGCCCATGCTGCTACCTGCCTAAGCACTCATAGGGTAACTAAGCAAATTGTACTAAAAACATACAGTTTATCCAATATTTTCTTTTGAAAGGGAGCAGGACTGGACCAGAAAAGGCTGCTACTATGTTGCAATTCTCAACAAGGAGAATGAAACACTGGGGTCGAGAGAACTCCAGATTCACTGACAGTGCTGGAGGTATTAGCTGGGAAAAGAGGGCAAAAGGAACGGCAGAGAGGGGAACGGGGGTGCGTTGGTGCCAAGAGGTTCTCAAGGGCAATCCTTAGAAGGGATGTAGACCCAGCAAGCTCAGCTCCTGATGTCTGGTCCTGTGGCCCTGTAACGTCGTAAGAAGTCTAATAATCTCACATGGATTGCCAAGATCATAAATACATCAATACATGATCTCTCCAATGCATTGCTTCACCAATGTCTCACACTGCACAATGCATTAGATCCACAACCCTCAGCAGTTAGTGGTCCCTTGCACTCACACTCAATGTCCAGACACTTCAGCTCACAATCACACATGTTCCAACCTTTGCCTCCCCGTGGATTCACTGCTTCTGTCTACCTCTGGTTATTGTACTGCAGCAAGTACACCATGTAAACAGTGCAACACATTCACTAATATTCTGCTGTCCCTCTTGGAACACAAAGTACAGCATAATGGAACATAACAGTACCAAGTAGGGGACGTGCATGTTTGATTTTCTGAAACCTTACAGGGTATTTAGTTTTCCATATCCTGGCACTGCCTATGACAGAGCCTGTTTAACCTAGCATCGCTCTGATAATTGGGGATAATGGTATATTTCTGTTTTATGCACCTTTTCAACTTCCAGCTCACTGTCATCCTGTTACTTAATTAAGTGCAAGCTGTTGATTCTCTGACAATGACTTCCCATGTTCCAGTCCTTTCCTCACCCCAACATTTTCCACCTCCTTTCCTGCTTTTAGATATCCAAGAACATCCACCTGTACAAACTCAGCAGCCCCAGGATAAAGAGCAACAGCAGTACAGCTTTAATGACATATTGCCAACTGGGATATTGGCACTGCATGTTGCTTACAGTTGGGATTAGCACATGATCTGTATGTGTGGGCCACTGCCAAGCTGAATGGAGAGGAAGGTTTATATGCTAACTTATTGGAGGGCAGAACTGCAGATAAGTTCTGTTGCAAGGGAATCAATTGGGGTCCATGGAGAGGTAGCATGCAACCATACCATGTTGTTGAATACATTGCCTGTCATGGGACTGTCAGGGAACCATGGAGGAATTGTGCAACAAGTTGGCAGGGCGCATGAGGCAGGGCATGCCTTTGCCACAACCTCTGTTCCATTTCTTGCCATTCTTGATTGTCTACTGCACCACAACTGCTGGTCCATGCCAGTTGTATAATGCTTGTAGACTGGCCACCCAAATCCTTTTACATCCCTAGGAATGTGTACCAACATTCCCTGTCAAATCATGGAGCTTACTACAATCCATCAAAATCACACAGGTGTTCTTTCAGGCCATTATATAATGAAAGACATTCAAATCTACCTCATCTGCAAGTTAAGTGTCCACCCTTTAAGTAACACCATGCTGTGCACTTCCTGCAACTCAAGGTTTTGGTTTTTTTTTAATGATTGTCAAATGAAAATATATGAGCACTGGCAGGGTCAAAGGTTTCAACCAATAAGATTGAGTGACTTCATGACAGCACAAGTTCAATTGGTTTTTGGTTCAAAGGGAACTTTAGTTCAAAGAGTATAAAAACAGGGAGGTCTTGCTAAAACTATCCAAGGCACTAGTCAGGCCACCGTTAGAAAACCATGAATAGTTTTGGTCCCTTTATCTAAGGAAAGATATATTTGTTTTCGAGGTAGTCTTGGGAATGATCATCAGTTTGATCTTGGCTATGGGGGGACTTTCTTATGCGAGAAGGATGAGTAGGTTGGGCCAGTACTCATCGGAGTCTGATCAAGTGCCATTCAATTATCTGATAATCCTCAACTCCACTTGCCTGCCTTTTCCTCATGACCCTTGATTCCCTCTCTGATTAAAAATATGTCAATTTCAGCCTTGAATATACTTAATGATCCAGTATCTACCACCCTTTATCATAAAAAAATTGCACAAATTCACTATCTGCTGAGAGGGAAAAAATTCCTCCTCACTGTTGTCTTAAATGGGAAACCCCTCTTCTGAGATTATGCCATCTGGTCGTAGATTTTCTTACAACAGGAAACAACATTTCCATATCTACCCTGCCAGGCCCCCAAAAAATCTTGTATGTTTCAAGAAGATTGTCTTTCATTCTTCTCCACTTCAATGAGTACTGGCCTAACCCAAGATCAAACTAGTGATTCTTCCCTGGGCTAGCTCCAATGCAAGTATATGTTTCCTTAGATAAGAAGTCATTCAGTGTCTGTAGCATCTTTGGGGCATCAAAATGGGTCAAATATTGTGCCCTTAAGTTGGATGCCCAGTTTGTGCTGGGTTCTTTGAAACCAAACATGTGATGTTACATTGGGACTCACATTCAAGAATGTAGAAAACCACCTAAACGTACCATTTTTATTTCCCATCCAGTCTGCACATGTGGCTAAGCATAGCATCAGGATTTCTTTCAATGCCACAGTGGTTGCATTTTCAACTAACACTATTTCCCAACATTCACACACCATCATGGGTGTCATAATCAAGCTCACAACACCTTATGTTGGCAGAGGTGGGAGGCAGGGTTGGAAAATTGTTTGTTAAAATAAACTTACATATTTAGTAGACATGAGGTTCTCATAATCACAAAATGGTTACAGAACTAAAGAAGGCCTATCAACTAGTCCATACCTCTGCCTTTTTCCCATAACCCTGCACCTTTTTAAAAAATCTTTAAGTGGTTATCCGATTACTTTTCGAAAGCAACAATTGAATTATTTCTACTGGACTCTCAGGCAGGTTGTTCCAGTTCCTAAACATTTACTGTGTAAAATAAACATTTGCATGTCATCTTGCTTCTTTTGAGAATCAACTTAAAATAGTTTCCTTTGGTTCTCGACTTCTTTACCAAAAAAGCTTTTTTCCAATCTCTTATGATTTCAAATAGCTCTGTCAATTCTTCTCTGTCAAATTTCTTTCTAACCTTCGCTTCTCCAATTTATTCATATAACTAAAGTTCTTTTTCCAGGAACCAATATCAAAAACCTTTTGTGCATGTTTTATAAAGCCTTCATATCCTTCCTAAAGTCTGATGGACACAAAACTCCAGCTGAGCTTGAACTAGAGTTTTATAAAAATTCATCATAATTTCCTTGCTTTTGTACTCCGTTCTTCTTTTTCCAAAGCATAGGGTCCCATAAAGATTTAAAACTGTTTTCTGCATAAAATATAATAACAAGACATCAAGATCCTATATGTGGTATTTTACTAATTTTTTTTGGAAATTCGTATGCATCACATCAACTGCATTATCCTCATCAATCCTCACTTTTACTTCATCAAAATAAACTCAATCATGGTAACTAATCACAAAGTGCTTTTAACAAATCCATGGTGCCATTCCTTAATTAATCCATTCCTTTTCAAGAGACTATTAATTGTGTCCTGGATTGTGGCTTCTTACAGCTTTCTCAGCAATGATGTTAATCTAACTGACCTGAAATCATTGCATTTAGCCTTAAACAATTTTTTGAACAAAGATGAAACATTTGCTGTTCTCCAGTTCTTTAGCACCATCCTCACTTAAAAGGACGTTTGGAAGATTACCAATTGTAACTTCATAATTTCATCTTTCCCTCATCATCTTTGGATTTAATATAATCCACTCCTGGTGAATTACAAACTGTAAGTACAGTTACTTTTTCTAAAATATTGGTTTTTAGCCCATTCTGCATCTAAATTACCATTTCCTTTGCCACTTCCTTCAGTGTGTTCTGTTAGTTGTATATTATTAAGTTTAATGATATGCAGGCACTTGTCATTAATTGAGTCTTCACTTGTACACAAATGAAGAGACATTTATTGAAACTCAGGGATAGCTGAGTTAAGAAGTGCATCCTTAAAATATTCCTCCTGGTAAATAATTACAAGAATGAGTAAATCTTTCTTGAATACCATCCTTCATGAATTGTGTTAAGTTCTGGGCACCTTATTTAATGAAGAATGTTAAAGCCCTGGAAAGAGTGCAAATGAGATTTACTAGAATGATACCAGGAATGGGGGATTTTAGATACAAGGAACCATTAGAGAAATTGGGCCTATTCTCCTTGGAGCAAAGAAAATTAAGCAGGTACCTTATTGAGGTGTATTATGGACCAGATCAGACACCCCTCAAAAATATTTTAAGAAGGTAGACTAGACCCTAACTTTTTCTTATTTTAAAGGCAAATGTAAAGTGTCCCAGATGCAATACGACTAATCAAACTGCTCGACTTTAAGCAAAGCACAATTTGTTTAAATGCTGTAGTTCAACAACAACCAGAGAGAAAGTTAAAATAACTTAACCAATTGGAAACTTAACAGAATAAGCGATACATTACCTATTATTCATTAACTGTTCCAATATAGTAACATCCCATAAACACACCCCTTGGCAAAAAGGAAAATTCAGATACAGATTGTCACACACAATTCTCCAATCCAGGAGGGGAAAAAACATCAAGAGAAAATTAAGAGACAGTAGCGGCCAAGAGACATTCTCTGAAGCTTCCAACTTTTTTGACAACCCAATATCTTCTGATGTTACTAATAAAGCCAAAACCCAGAAATCTAGATCTGTGAAAGCTGGCCACACCCATTCAAGGTGTTAAAAAAAAATCAAAGGCCTCCCAAACTGCTTACTCAAGAAAACTTCAGAAGCCGGTCGTCACCTCTGCCTTACAAACTCTCTTAAAAAAAAGTACAAAATAACCTCTTAAAGTGACAGCATTGTCACATATGTTCAAAATTATGACCAATTCTGACAAGATAAAGAATGATATTCTGTTTCCACTCATTAGTATGTCAGTAACTAGGAGTCACAATTTCAAGATAGTCAGGAACAGAGCTGGGAGTGAGATGAGGAGAAACTTCTTTACTAAGAGAGTTGTTAGGATTTGCAACACGCTGCCTGGAAGAGTAATGGAGGAGAATCCACATGAAGTTTCAAAAGAGAACTGGGTATATATTTGAAAGTGATGAATTTAGAGGGTTACGGAGATATGGCTAGAGAATGGGACTAGCCGGATAGATCTTTCGGAAACTAGTACAGACATGAGGAGTTGAGTGGCCTCCTTCCGTACTCTACGATTCTAATTGACTTTACAGATTAGAACTTCTTCTTCCTTGGTAAAGACAGATAAAAAAGTATTTTGTTATTCAACCGTGCCCTCTGTCACCATGCATAGATGTCCAAGTGCTTCACCAACATTTAACTACTTTTGAAGTGTAGTCATTGTTGTAATAAAGGAAGCATGGCAGTCAACTTGCATACAGCAATCTGCCATAAATATCATTGTGGCAAATACAAGATAATCTATTCTGAGTGATAAAAGCAAATCACTGTAGATGTTGGAGATCTAGAATAAAAACAGAAAGTGTGGAGAAACTCAACAGGTCTGGCAGTATCGGTGGAGAGAGAAACAGCATGTATATTTTGAATCCAATATGACACTTCTTCAAAACTATAAGTTATATTGGACTTGAATTATTAACTCTGGTTTACTCTTCACAGAAGCTGCTAGATAGCAAAGTTTCTTCAATACTTTCTGACATGATTTGGTTTTGTGATGTTGATTGATGAATCAATATTGGTCAAGGCACCAGGTGTTATTCCTTGATTTGAAATAGTATATAGAATTGGTGAACAGCAAGCACTACATCTTTGTTTAAAAAAACGGTTTAAGTCTAAATGCAATAACTTCAGGCTAGTCAGTTTAACATTAGTGCTGAGAAACAACAATCCAGGACAAAATTAATTTGGGATCTTTTATATCAGGCAGATTGGGATTTGGTTTATTAGCTCAACCGAAAGATCACTGCTACACAAGAGTATTGTGTTGATTAGAATATAAGATACAGGGGCAGAATTAGGCCATTCAGCTCATCGAGTCTGCTTCATTATACCATCATGGCTGATATGCTTCTCAAACCTATTTTCTTGCCTTCTCCCTGTAGTTCTTGATCCCCTTACTAATCAAAAACCTATCCATCTCTGTCTTAAATATACTCAATGACTAGTCTCCACAGCCCTCTGAATTCCACAGATTGACCACCCTCTGGCTGAAGAAATTCCTCCTCAACTCAGGTCTAAAGGGTTGTCACTTCACCCTGAGGCTGTGCCCTCAGGTCCTAGTCTCCCCGCATCCACTCTATTTTTGTGCTCAAGCCCATGAATGGGACATGAATCTGGAATATTGTGACTCAGTGGTAAGAGTGCTAACAATTGCAGCATATTCAACAGTGCTTCACAACTTCAGCAGAGGTGGTGGTCCAGCGCTTATATCACTAGTATAGTAATCCCGAACTCTAGAATAATGTTCTGTGGACAATGGTTCAAATCTCTCTGTCGTAGTTGATGAAATTTTTATCCAATGAGAAAAAATTTTAAAAGCCAGTCTTATGATGACCATTCAGTTGATTGTTGAAAAACCCGTCTGCTTCACTATTGTCCTTTAGGGAAAGAAATCTGCTATTCTTCACTGGTCTGGCTTACCTGTGACTCCAGACCCACAGCAATGTGGTTGGCTCTTAACTACCTCTGTGCAATTAGGGATGGGCAATAAATGCTGGCTTAGCCAGTGATGTCCACCTCCTGCTAACAAAGTTTTTTTTTAAAACACTCAAAAAATACTTCAGACATGTAGTTACAATTGTAATAAGCTGTATCTCAAATTTGATATTCTGCATCTGTTATTGGTAAAGTTAGTATTTCAGTAACATTTTACTGACCATGTCCAGTTATTGCTCCACATCACTAGTCACCCATCCCCATTCTAATTTGTTTTTGTTCCCATTCTAATTAAACTTGTTTATTTTTCAATTATCACATTATCAGCAATTATCACACTTACTAAAATTTGATGTCCATTTGTTACCTTTTTACCTAATATGCCATCTTAATATCCCCTTGCACCCTTCTTTGGTCCTGGAAATGTTTACCAATAACTTATTTTAGTATTGTCTGCACATTTGGACACCAGTCCCTCTAGCCCTACAGCAAAATCAAAGATATGCACTATAAAAAAAGAAAAAAAAGCACATATACTGTGTTTTCATAAACAAAACACGTTATAGTCAATGAACTACTTTTTGAAGTATAGCTATTGCAATAACTAGGAACTGTGGGAGCCAATTTATGCACATCAAGCTCTAAGCAACAACATTTTGATAACGATCAGATAATCTGTTTCAGTAATGTCAATTGAGGTTAAATATTAGCAAGGACACTGGACATAACTCTCCTGTTCTACTTCCAAATGATGCTGTGGGGATTTTGTTTTAACATTTCATCCAAAAGATAAAATAACTGACAATGCCGCAGTAGAATGTCAATATAATCTTTTGTGCTCAGGTTCCTGGAGCAGGACTGAAATCCAAAAGCTCCTGATTTAGAGATAAGGTTGTGACCAACAGATTCAAACAGAGGTGAATTTCATGGGGCAACATCAGTTTCTAACCACCCTGAGAAACTTAACTCCTACTCTGTGTCATCCTTTTTAACTACATTCTGATCCAGTTTGCTATCTTTCCAGTAATCCAATATTCCTTTCTTATTTCAAATAGTCTTCAGTGTAACACTTCGTAAATGGTTGTCTAAACATCTGTTACATTTTCCCCTACTATCATATATAACTCCTCAGGGAACTCTTTCAAGTCAATTTGATTGTCCTCTATTAAGTCTCTTGTCGGCAATTTCTAATTGCTTGGTCTTTATCTAAACATTTGTTGATTTCATAATTAATTAATAATATAAGTTTTCTGAATCACAGATAATAAATTATCAGGCCTATAATTATGCAGATTATCTCAAGCTTCCTTTAGAAAATGAACCACTGTCCAATCTGTCAGAACAAATCCACACCCAAACAAATGAAGAGTATGATTTTTAGAACCCTGCCTA
Source organism: Rhincodon typus (assembly GCF_021869965.1). Classification (NCBI taxonomy): domain Eukaryota; kingdom Metazoa; phylum Chordata; class Chondrichthyes; order Orectolobiformes; family Rhincodontidae; genus Rhincodon; species Rhincodon typus. Next base: position 122,250,098 of record NC_063332.1, on the reverse strand, counting down.
TTTCCTTCCCATTTCCCTATTGATCCTTTGATGTATTCTATCAAATCCCAGGATTCTGTACATATTTTCCAAGTTCTCTATCAGCTTGAATGATGCTTTCTTTCTCAGACATCGTCAAACACCCATCACACCCTGGTAGTGATCTCCTACAACCTCTTTCGTCAGGCAGAAGATACAGAAGCCCAAACACACGCATGAGCAAGTTCAGGAACAGCTTCTTTCCGGCCGTTATCAGACTGTTGAATGGACTCTAGCCTCAAATAATGTAACCTGTATGCCTCTAAGTCTTTTTGATTTGTACATTCTTTGCTCGCTGTGATCTGCCTGTACTGCTCGTAAACAAAGCCTTTCACTGTATTTTGGTACACGTGACAAAAAAATCAAAATCAAAATTCAATAACTTATTTGAAATAGGTCAAGGATTAATGGTGGTTGGTTAGTGGAAAGGCTCAATTCAACAATGTGGAGATAAAACAAATCCTGCAATTATAGCTATTGATAATAATCCAAAACTGTAATTCATGGGGTTTGAATTATACCAGGGCGTCTTGCAACGTCTTCTGTGGAAAGTATCCAGGATTATGTCAGAATTTTGTTCATTCCAGAAACTGGTTCTTAACTGTGGTATTCAACTGAAGTTGCATAGAATATAATACCCTAAGTAGGAGATGAAGGATTGATTAGTAAGACATAAGCATCTCCAGGGACAAGTCAATCAGGTTGCCAATGGCTAGAGAATCTGGAGAAGTTTCACTCTGCAACTCCTCTCCTGAACTTTCCCACCATCCAAACCCCCCCTCCATTTCATCTCTGCCTCTTGACAAGTCTACAGTAACATATCTCAGGGGAACATCTTTGAATTTTTTAGTCTCTCACATCATCATTCAGTCTACTACAAAAAAACTTAATACCCTTCAATATAAAACCCACTTTGCAAAAGGTATAATCTTCAGACAATGCAGTTATTGTGCAGACATCTAATTATGACTGTCATTATGGAACCGATCAAATTGTTTACCATGGAATTGTGACTGCTTGTGACAAAGAAGTTGGTCCATCATCCCAGCATCAGCCTTTTACTGAGGCAGCACAAAACAAATCCATAGTATCACTGTGTCTGTCATCTTGTATCATCCACGGCATCAAATATTTTTATTGATCCTTCCCTCACACCTTATGAAGGTTGTCAGGTTTTCAAGAGGGTGCGGAAAAGATTTACTAAACTGGTACCAGGAACGAGGGACATAGCCCAGTTATCTGGAGAGACTGGAGAAATTGGGTTATTCTAGCAGCAAAGAGGGTTAGAAGTAGATTAGATAGAGGTGTTCAAAATGATAAACTATTTTGCTCAGAGCAACAAAGGAACTAGTTCTCATGATGGAAAGATCCATAACCAGAGGGCACAGATTTGAGGTGTTTAGCAAAAGAACCGGAGGCAAAGTATGGACCTTTTTATTGACAGCATGTTCTGGCACAACAGAACGCATTGCTTGGTAATGTGGGAGAGGCAGATTCAGTGCATTCAATAGGAAAGTGGATTAATAAATGAAAAGAAGTAAAGTATACAGACTATGATGAAAGACCAGGTATGCAATATTAATTAGATAGCACTTTCAAATAGATGAACAGGGATTTCCAACTCACCTAATGAAATTGCTTACAATTCTAAAACCTTTATTAACTTTCCTATCCACTTCTGGTCTATTGGAAATAGCTTCAATATCTCAAATCTCCTTTTATAATGATAGGTTTAGGTATTTCTGTTCAAAATATTGTAAGTTTGGCCATTGACAATATTATAAGAATGCTCCCTTTCATGACACGCTCAAGAGATAACAGGGAGAAATGTTTCATATGCAAAGGTTTTTCAAATAATTGTTTGATTAAATGTGTTAATTTATAGAAGTCATCTACATAATACTTTAGAATATGCAGCAATGCAAACAAATGTATGAGCTCTATTAAATTTCCGACATAATTGAAAATAGCGAATAGAGATTGTAATTTTGGGATCATGTGTGTCTATACGTGCTACAATTAATTGCAAGTAATGTGATACTAACCTGATGTACCATATACAATTTTTAGTTCTACTTTATTCATGATCCATTATTTCTCTTTTACATGCCAGAACGCTGTTACAAAGGGAAATTAATTACTGATGTCAAAAAAAAAACACTACTGTCTCCCTGGAGGATGTGGTGGTGTTGAGGTAATGTTAATGGATTCTCAAACCATGCAGCTCTGAGGCTAATGTTCTGGGTTCAAGCCCTACTGTGGCATATGCTGAAATTTGAATTCAATAAAAAGAAACTTGCTTAATGTCACTTGTTGCAAAAACCCATCTGGTTTGCTAATACTCTCTAGGGAAAGAAATCTGATATCCTTACCTGGTCTGCTCTGCTTGTCACTCAGACCCAGAGTAAGCTCTCCTAATATCCCTCTGGATGATTAGGGATCGATTACAAATGCTGGCCTTGTGAGCAGCACCACATCCTGTGAACGAATTTAAAAAGGGCTGTATTTATTTTTTGAGAAAGATGGTATAATGGTAAAAGGTTCTGAGGAAGGGTCACCGGACCCAAAACGTTAACTCTGTTTTCTCCTTCACAGATGCTGCCAGACCTGCTGAGCTTTTCCAGCAACTTTGTTTTTGTTTCTGTTAATGATAAAAGTCACTGTTCTTGTAATCCAGAACTTCACACTAATATTCTGGCTGCATGGGTTTAAATCTCACCATGGCAGATGGTGAAATTTGAATTTTTTTTTAAGAAAGGGTTAGTTCTCCCCCAGTTCTGGATGGTGATTAGGAAGGGAAAAATGCAAATCAGTGTTTGTATTGAATTGACAGATGTAAATAAGCAGGTTTTTGGAAGAGAAATTTCCTACTCCAACTTCAGTACATGAATGAGTAGTAACTTGATATCCATAAGAATGTAGGTATTGTGCATTGTAACTACAATGCAGATTTGCCTTTTATTTGAGAGATCATGAGTGCTCACCTTAAAGCCCAGATGTAAAGTTCCAGGAAATAGAATATATGGAAATCCTTTGAGATTGATCAGAATTTCCTCACCTATCTGCCACCTTCCTCATCCCCCATTCGAGTAATGATGTGTTGCTTGTAGCAAAGACAACCAGAAAACAGAAAAAATTGATACATACATGTCTTCCCATCTAGGCTATGTGGAAGTGGGCAACACATAGTAGCCACATTTATTGGCTCTAGTGTGCTCCGGCACTAGAAATTACATGCAAGAAGCCCAACAAGTTCTGAGATCTCCAGAAACCTGTTTGTTGTTGACCATGTAGCCTTTGACCATGTTCACCCTATTGCCCACACTTCTGTCGTTACTTCCCCTTTCTTCCTGTAGTGATTGTAACCAGGTGGATCTTATTGACTATGACATCCTTGATGGGGGTTGTTAACCTGGGTGAATCAGGGAGCCCTGGCTGACCACTATAAACAGGGGGTTCAGAATCTCCTCACTCCAGGGACTGACTCTGTGCTGGTTGGCCACAGCCAGTGTACTGTGCATATGTAAAGAAAGGGTGACTTGGTGATGGGATACCGGCCTCTGAGCACTTATTTCACTTCCCAAATGAAGAGATTGTTCCCCTTGTTCTTATCTTCCAATGCCATAGCGTCCATATTTATTGGGTCATCCTCTGTCATTTCTTTCACCTCGAATTTCACATTCACCTCTGCCACCACTGAAAACATCTTTCTTGATACTTTTAGCATTTCAAAGAGGCTGTTCCCTCTTCAGGATCTTGGCCCACTCCTCAATTACCTATTCCCCTTCACATACCACCTTTCTATGCAAGTGCAAGAGATGCCAAACTTGCTCTTTTACATCCTCTCTCCTCACTATCCAATGTCCCAAATGTTCCATTTAGGCAATTTACATGTATGTCTTATGTTGCATTCCCTGTTGAAAATAAATTCTGCCCTACACTGGGGAGAGCAAACTTAGAATGGGCGCCTGATCCATTTAATCCACAAGCATGACCCTCAGTATCCAATCACCATCATTGTAATTCTCTGTCTTACTGTCACACTAATTTCTCTGGTTCCTGCAGTCTCCTGATCAAGCATTTTGTTTCATTTTCTTTACAAGTTTTACTCTTGTTTATTTCTTGTTTTGTTGAGGAATAACAGCTGTTCAGTGTTCTGCTATTAATCCCTCTTCCAGATGCATGTTTTGTTTTTATCCTTGTTAAATTACCATTTCTTTTGGCCTGGTCAAACTTGGCACTTTTTGTATTTAATCTCTCCTGTCTTCCATCATAAAGCAGATCTTCGCTTGGGTTCTTTTTCCAGCTTTCTCTGTATGTATTACATTCCAAATGTCCCAGACGGGCCATTGAAATGTTAATTAATCTAAATTATTATGTGATCCTACTGGAAGAAAAATTATTATGAAGTTTTAGTTGCTAACTTTAGATGGTAATCAATAATTTTGCAAATGAGCACACCTACTAAAACTTGTTCTTTTCTCATTTCTTGTGAACATCTGTTCTTCAAGGCAGCCATTTTCTAATCTGAGCCCCATTGTCCAGATGGTGAGCGATGGCCTTGTAAGACTTGCTATCAGTATTGATCTGAACAGTTTACAGTCTGATAAATAGCTCAAAGTGTCAAATACATTTCTCTTTCAGATGTATATTTTGCTTACAAGTCGAGCCTTCCTAGTCACCAATTGATCTTTTCAGAATTGGCCTGAGACATGTCTGCAATCTGTTGATCCCTGATAATTGAGGTGGCACTTTCATTGTGGAACACTGAAAAGTCCTGCTATGCCCCCTCTACAATGCATGACACATGGACTTTCACACACGCCTCATGGGTTGGACACAACAATAGACATGCTGTCACTGCTAGACATTGAAAAACAAGAATTAGGACTGATGCAATCAGAACTAGCAAAATACTTAGCTGAAAGGATAGAGAAAAGCAAGACAGGAAAGCATTCTCACAAGCCAACATATGATTAATGAATGGAAGCTTACACAACGCAATTGTCACTCTTCAATCTACGCTTTCCAATGGGGCTAAGCATTGAACCATGAGGCAGAGGTTACTTAAATTAAAAGTTAAGTTTAAATTTGGGTTACAGGGCACTCACTGTTAGAATAAGGGAATTAATCAGCATGAAAGAGGACTTGGAAGGTGAAAGAGATAGTGGGAGATGGCTACAGGATAAACAGGCATGTCAAGGAGCTCCCGGGGGATCTGTCCATCCAGGAGACATTGTGACCCTGATAGCTGAAAAACATCAAATTCTCTGCAACTGATGTAATCCCTGCTGAAATTCACATGCACAGCAAAGATACAGCCCTGGCACGGCTGCACAACCACAAGTCTCCCATCTGGGGAGAGAAGGGCATACTGGAGGAGATCAATGACTCTATGATCATGGCTATATTCAAGAAGGGAAACAAATTTGATTGTGATAATTACAGAGGGGTTTCCCTGTTATCTGCCATGGAAAAACCATTGCAAGTATCAGGGCAATTAAGGATGGGCAATAAATGCTGGCATTGCCAGCGACACTCTCGTCCCATGAATTAATTCAAAAAAAGGGAAAAAGAAGCCATAGAGACACACAGCATACCAATCCATGCTGAACATAATCCCAAACTAAACTAGCCCCACCTGCCTAGTCCTGGCCCATATCCCTCCAAACCCTTCCTGTTCATGTACTTATCCATGTGTCTTTTAAATGGCGTAACTATGCCCACATCCACCACTTCCTCAGGAAGTTCATTCCACATGCCAATCATCCACTGTGTAAAAAAAATTACCTTCGTCTTTTTTAAATCTCTCCTCTCTCATCTTAAAAATGTGCCACCTCATCTTGAAATCCCCCATCCTAAGGAAAAGACACCTCCCATTAACCTTATCAATACCACTCATGATTTATAAACCTTTATAAGCTCACCTCTCAACCTCCTACGCTCCAGTGAAAAAAGCCCCAGCCTATCCAGCCTGTCTTTGTAAGCATCCACATCCAGCAAAATCCTGGTAAATCTTGTCTGAACCCCTTCTGGCTTAATAGTATTCTTCCTCAACTGCTTCCGCACAGTATCTGAAGAGGTCCTTGCAGTGTTGTTGTGAAGTTTTCATCCATTGGAAGTCACAACAGGCACAATCTTCATGTGTAGAAATTTCAAGAAAAAACAAGGAACATCATCTACTGTATATAGTTTTATTTTGACTCTTTCAATCATGAAATCTGTTGGAGTATCCTCTTCAAATTTGTCTGCCCTCAGACATCTTTCAGTTTCTCCAGGATGATATGCAAGCAATGATCCTCAATAATGGAACCACCAGATACTCTATCTAATTGATAACTGGAGCCAAACAAGGTTGCACCACTGCATTGACCTGCCTCTCCATTTTCCCCAATGCAATACTGCGTCTCACCTTCATCAAGTTACCTATGGGCATGCATATAATCAACAAAACTGACAAAGAACTATTCAATTTTTCCTGCCTTCAAACCAAAACTAGAACCTCTGCTCCCTCATCGGAACATAGAATATAGGAGCAGGAGTAGGCCAATCTGCCCTTTCAGCCTACACCATTCATTATGATCATGGCTGATCATCCAACTCAATAGACTGTTCCTGCTTTCTCCCTATATCTTTTGATCTCTTTAGCCTCAAGTGCTATATCTAACTCCTTGAAATCATAGAATGCTTTGTCCTCGGCTGTATTCTGTGGTAGCGAATTCCACAGACTCAGCACTCCCTTGTGAAAAAACTCCTCATCTCAGTCCTAAATGGTTTACTTCGTATCCTTAAACTGTGACCCCTGGCTCTGGATTCCTCTGCCACCAGGAACATCCTACCTGCATCTAACCTGTCTATCATGTTAGAATTTTATAGATTTCTGTGAGTCCCCCTTTGTTCTTCTGAACTTCAACGAATATAATTCTAACCAATTCAACCTTTCCTCAAACATCAGCCCTGCCATCCCAGAAATCAGTCTGCACTCCCACTATAGTAAGAACACCGTTCCTTAGATAAGGAGACCCAAAACTGCGCACAATATCTCAGGTGAGGCCTCACCAATTCCCTGTTTATTTGCAGCAAGACATCCCTGTTCATGTACTTGAATCCTTTCCTTATGAAGACCAACACGCCATTTGTCTTCTTTAGCACCTGCTGCACCTGCTTGCTTACTTTCCAAGACAAGGTGTACAAGGATATCAGTTCTTGTTGCACCTCCCCCTTTCCCAAATTACCACAGTTCAAATAATAGTCTGCCTTCCTGCTTTTGTTACGAAAATGTTGTACATATCTACGTTATACGGTGACTGCCATTCATTTGCCTTCTCAATCGGCTAGTCCAAATTACAGAGAATGAATTATTTCTGCACCCTCCTCACAGGTCACCCTCCCACCCAGCTTTATGTCATCAGTAAATTTGGAGTTGTGATACAAAGTTTCCTCATCAAAATCATTAATATATATTGTGGATAGCTGGGATCCGAGCACTAATCCCTGCAATACCTGATTGCTCACTACCTGCCGTTCAGAAAAAAAGACCTGTTTATTCTTACTCTTTGTTTCCTGTCTGCCAATCAGTTTTGTATCCATCTTAGCACATTACTCCCTATCGCACGTACTTTAATGTTACATGTTAATCTCCTATGAGGGACTTTGTCGAAAGCCTTCTCAAAGTCCAAATAAACCACAGCTATCAGTTCTCCTTCATCAACTCAACTAGTTATATCCTCAAAGAATTCCAGCAGATTTTTCATCCTTGATTTCCCTTTCATGACTCCATGTTAATTCTGTCTAAACCTGCTGCTGTTTTCCAAGTGTTCTGCTATTAATTCTTTCATAATGGAGTCTAGAATTTTCGGCACTACTGATGTCAGGCTGACTGGTCTATAATTTCTGGTTTTCTCTCTGCCTCCTTTCTTAAATAGTGGGGTTTAGCTACCCCCTAATCTGCAGAAACTGTGCCAGAGTCTATAGAATTTTGGAAGGTACCCACCAATCATTTACTATTCTTAGGGCTGTAGATTATCAGGTTCTGAGAATTTATCAACCTTTAAACCCAATAGTTTCCCCAACACCATTTCCCTACTAATACTGATTTTCTTCCGATTTGATTTATTGCTGTCCCATGTACCTAAGTACAGTGAAAAGTTTTGTTTCTTGTGCCATATAGGCAGATCATAACACACAAGGACATACAGATCATAGAGATTCAATACTGTACTCTCACTAAACCCTGTGTTGCCCAACATTTCTATTTGTTTTCTCTTTTGCAGTCGCAGAACAGAAGCATGTATTTAGTTGTTCAGCCATTTCTTTGTTTGCTATTATAAATTCTCTTGTTTCTGATTGTAAGTCACCTACATTTGTCATCACCAATCTAGTTTTCTTCACATACCTATAGTAACATTTACAGTCAGTTTTTATATTTCTCTCACATGTGTTCTTTTATGCTATTTTCCTCTCTTAGTCAATCCCTTTGTCTGCTTTTGCTGAATTCTAAACTGCTTCCACTCCTCAGGTCTATTGCTTTTTCCTGGCCAATTTGCATGCCTCTTTCTTAGATGTAAATTCTCAAGTAATTGATCTTTAGAGCACAAATATTATTCACTCAAAAGCTGAGTTCCAAGTTGCAAAAACACAAAGGTTGTAACACATAAAAGCAGGAAAAGGCCATTGAAGACTAAATGGTCCCACGACCAATAGATCAGATATAATCAATGCGGTTCAGTCACACTGCGTAGTGAATAATGGTGGATGATTAAACTAATAACAGGTGAAGACTTCATAAATATCCCTATTCTCAATGATGAAGGAGCACAACTTATCAGTGAAAAAGACAAGGCTGAAGCTGTTACATTGGTCTTCAGCCAGAAATGCTGAGGGGATGATCCATCTTGGCCTCTCCTTAGGTCCCCAAAATCTTCAAACTTTAGCCAATTTTAAGAAATATCAGGAAAATCTGAAGACATTGGATGCTGTAAAGGCTATGGGGCCTCAACAACATGTGCTCCACAACTAGCTTTGCCCTTAACCACATTGATCCACTACCACAGTAACACTGGTCTCCAAACAATGAGACGGAAAATTGCTCTAATATAATCTGTCCACAATAAGCAAGATAAATCCAATGCGACCAATATCACCCTAATTGTTTAGTTTTGATCATCAGCAAAGTGGTGGAAAAAGTCTTCAAGAATACTATAAAGCAGCAATTAAAAAAGAAAAATCTGATCTTTGACAATAATTTTGAGTTTCCCACCTCAACCAATGGAGACTCTTCCCCTGATTCCCATTGACTCTTGTTTTCCTAGGGCTCATTGATGCCACACTTCGTCAAATGTAACTTTGATACCAGGGCAGTCACTTTCACCTCATCTCTAGAAGTCAGTTCTTACATCCGTCTTTGAACTAAGACCATAATGAGATCAGGATCTGAGTAGCCCTGGTGGAATCCAAACTGGACATCACCGAGCAGGTTATTGCTGAGCAAGCACTGCTTGATAGCACTGTTGATGACACCATCACTTTACTAATGATTAAGAATACATGGATGGGGCTACTTCTGGTAAGATAAGGGCAGAGTAGAAGGCTCCATCCAGAGCTTGTCCCCAAGACCATTCTTTTTCTTTTTCTCTCCCTCTTCCTCTCCTCGGTGATTTTTCTTCTCCTCTCCTGGCCCAAACCCGGCCTCCAACTCCTGGCCTCCGAAGCGGTGTCAATGGCCCAGAGCATGGACGCTAGCAACCAGCGTGCCTGAAGTGGGGAAGTCAGTGACCAATGTGCCCGAAGTGGGGAAGGCAGTGACCAATGTGCCCGAAGTGGGGAAGGCAGTGACCAGTGTGCCTGAAGTGGGGAAGTCAGTGACCAATGTGCCCGAAGTGGGGAAGTCAGTGACCAGCATGCCCGAAGTGGGGAAGTCAGTGACCAATGTGCCTAAAGCAGGGAAGGCAGTGACCAATGTGCCCGAAGTGTTCTACTTGGAATTCAGACACAGCAGGAGACTCCCTGTAGAAAAGATCAAACAACCACCCAGGAGTTCCTAGAGTCTCTATTCCCTTCCACCCAGTTCTACTCCCTTCCATCCTCTTCTGAAAAACAGAAGGTGTAAAAGTTTGAACACACATAGAAATAGATTCAAGAACAGCTTCTTCCCTGCTGTTATCTGACTTTTGAACGGACATCTCAACTTTGCTTCTGATTTCTCTGTCTGCATCTTCCTTGCAGCTGTAACACTGTATTCTCTACTCTGTCCTGCTACCCTGATGCATTTTGTATGGTACAATCTGACTGTATAGCACGCAAAACAACACTTTCCACTGTATCTCGGTACATGTGACAACAATAAATCAATCAATCAATCCGATATGACCACCAATAGACGTTTATTCAGGAAAGCACTGAACATAGGAACATGCAGAGTGAAGCCAAGGGAAGGCACAATTTCCAAACACCTTACGTGCTTAACACTTCAAGCACCACTAGTCCCAAATATGGCAGAGTCTGCAGATTTGTTAATGATTTTGTTCTACTTTGAGTACTATTTGAGTATCTGTTTTGGCAACTTGTAGCCTTTTTCGGAGTGAGAAAGTACCAATGAGTATGCTCTGGGCTTCATCCTCCACTAGGTTTCTGCAGAACTCTTTTATCTGTACTGTAGCACATTCTACCCTTCTGGGTAAGTACATATCTACCTGGAATAGACTATTACTGCTCCCTTCTCAGTCTCGAGCATAGGGTTGCTAATGCCACTGTTACATCAGTTCATACGTTACTGTTTGATTACCCTATAAAGATCACTTACCAAACAAGTCTGAAGCCATTGAGCCAGAGTGCAAACAAGTTATCCTAGATACTGAAATCTTGGCTTGGAAAACCTATCCAAAACAGCAGTAACCAGGTGCCAGTATAACTAAAGCAAAGTACTGTGGTTATCGGACATTTGAAAAACAGAATTTGTTGAAAATATCAGACAAATGACATCAGGAGAGAGAAAACAGGGTTAATGTATTGAGTTGACAATGCAATATAGTTAGAGATATAACAGCTTTTAAGGAAATACTGACACAGAAAGTGGAGCATGTGAGAAAGATAAGTGTTTAAATCACAAAGGGTTGATCGTACATGGCCAACAACATGTGAATGGGAAAAGTGAAGAAACAAAAGATGGATCTAGAGCAGGTGCATATGGCAAAAGCAGGAACTTCACCTACAACTGGGATGCCTGAAAATGCATGGACAGTAGTTATGGGACGAGATTATTGAACTCAACTTTGTGTCTGGAAAGCTGTGAAGTGCTCAATTGAAAGATGTGGTTCCTGTTCCTTGAACATCCACTGAATTTCAAATTTACAGACTGCTGAATTGAAGCAAGGCTGGGATGGAAAACAGTCACCAAAAACACTGGAACACATTGCTTGCCATTTGTGAGTTCTAGTTAAAGCATGTCCAGTTAGTGATTATTGGAATGTATTTTCAGAAATATTCAGTGTGGCTAAGATAAGGTGACCCATAAAACATTGGGTTAAACAAACATCCTCATTTTAATCAGAAATAGCAGTTACGCTTCTTAAGAAATAGAAGTGACAGATATGATCAATTGATTGCATTTCATTCCTGAATACTGATGGGTTACTGATTGCAATGATTCTCATTCACCTCTACGCTTTTTGCAAATTTTTCAAAATACAAATCCAGCCGGCATTCAAAACAGAATGGCAAACAAGATAGCAAACTTTACACCACAGATCACCAAGTCTCACCATGATAGGATTTTCTGGAGCATCATAATAGTCTTCTCAGCATGTCTTAATTTCCATGAGGTTGTTCTACTCACAAGATAGTGCAGCCATTTGCGGAAGATCCTTCTGATTTATTTGGAATTATTAGTATTAAAAGAAGGATAATGCTAATGCGGCATAGATCTTTTATGGAAAAGCTCTTGAGACAGGCTCAAATTCTTCATTGTGCTAGTATGAATCATCCTGCACCGTATCGATGCAGACTTATTATCTGTATTATTCAACTGTCAGAGATATACTAAGTAAGATGAGCTGTGAAGTGAATAAATAATATGCAGCCTAAGGGAGATTATTAGAAGACGTCAGGCTGAATTCAGTTTAACCAGATGTGACATTTTCAGCACAGGAATACTGTCCAAACTGACATAGTTGCCATGATGATTTTCATGACATCATAATGTTCCAATTATGTGTCCACTAGGTAGGAGGCTTCCATTAAATTTATTACAGTTGCAAACTGCACATACATTTTAAAATACTTGCAGAAAAACTTCCCCTTGTCAGTGTTTCTAAAGAAATCATATTGCAAGAACATTTGCAATTTCAATAGAAACGGCAACTGGAGGAAATCTTTTCCACAGGTTTGTGGTTTGAAAGTGAAAGGTTCAGGAAGATGTTCTATAATCATCTTGGGAGTCACTTTTATCTGTTTTGAACTTCAGATGCCACAACTCTTGTTTAGATGGTTTGCTTGACCTATATTTTGTAAAACATGTCAGGAAGTAATATTCAATCACTGCCTGGGCTGTAATGTGACAGAATGGATTGCCCACCCTTTATCAATGTTCATTCCATTGATTTCAAGCTACAGACTTTATGAAGGAAAGATAATCTGTCTTAACGCATTACCACCCAAAGGGCAATGTTGAAAGTAACTCGCCGATAGTCATCTGTGTTAAGCCATGTTGAGGGACATCTTTATCATTTGTCCCAGTTTCTTCCACTTCCCTACTGTTGTCTGATCTCTTGGCAAGGCTATAGATCTGTGTGAGAATAGACTCCTGAACAGCAATAAGCTTGTTGAAATGTCAAATCCTGATTGATTTTCAGCAGAGAACTCCTGGGTGAGAGAAGCCTCACCTTTAGCACACTATTTGTCTTCAAAGCTTGGGCAGGCATTATGCTGCTTATAAAACAAGATGAAGGCTGAAATGGCAGAGACCTTTTGAAGTAATTGGCTTTTTCCATATTTCATTGACAGCTTCCCTGGTCTACTGCCAAAATTACAGCATGAGGATGTTTGAAACCCCTGGGATTCCAGAGGTTACATTTAGCAAGATTAATAGCTGTGTGCTAGGGCTGCTAGACATGTATCATAAAGAGTAACTTCACAGCCTGTGCTACTCTCTATTGACCATTTGATTACACTAATGGTCAGTCATTATTTTCCTGTTGAGTGTCATCTTCCATCAAATGGAAGGGCAATGCACGCAGAGAGTAATAATACAACCTGGAAGGATGCTGGAGGCTAGTACCAAGATGAATTGATGAGCATCGTGTTTCAGGAGAGGTATAAGAGTTTGCCATTTCTCGTTCCACGCCACTGACTCCATTTTAAATCATGCTGAGGGACGCCACAGAGTGGGGAACATGTGCAGATGCCCCTCAGATGTTGGTGCTGGGTGCCCAATATGAAGGTGCAGAGGAACAAGTGGTAAGATCAAATCGCTCAGTACCCGCTTAATCTTTCATTCTTGACATCTAGCTTCGATCTGGCAGGTAGGAGCATAGGAACTTGCTTAGTAATGAAGTAATATCAGATAATAATGGGTGAGAGTCTCTACTCAATATCTGTGGCATTATTGGAAAATGGGGCCTTTTGATCTTGACATCGGGAAGGGCCTCACTTGACATTTCACCTGATTTTCCCCAATTTCTTGTCATAACTCACATGGTTCAGGAGCTGGGAATATTCTGTCCTTAGCTAACATTGAGACTACAGCTTCTTAAATCTTTCATCAATAATTTATCTCCAAAGAGTTCATTCACTACACACGAGAGATGGGTAAAACCAGAAGTGGGTGACTTTGAGAGGAGTTGGTTTCTGTTTGAGACATACCACATTTTATTTCTTTAGTGACCCATCCAATCTTTTGTTACAGGCTGAGACAAAAGGAGATGGAAGTACAAGGTAGACTGGTGGTGGTGTGTTATAGTTCACACAGTCATAGACATCTACTGCACAGGAAGAATGCCCTTCAGCCCTTCCAGTCTGTGCCAGTTAAAAACAACAAGCCAACTTCACTCGAGACCGGATTGCTGCGGCAACATCCAGTTTTACAGACATGTTGCATGCTGGAACCACGCATCATGATGGTAAAAACTCCAAAATTCTTTCAATGGCATGGCTGACCAGGAGAATCTCCCACTCTTACTGCCTGCTGTTGGTGTGATATGTGTTGGTAGATGTTGCCATTTTATTAACACACATTCATTGGCCATCAGGTCATGTGGTGAGACTCAAGCACAGATCTTTTGGTCCAGAAGCAGTGGTGTAATCATTGCACCAGAAGACCTCCCTCAGTCCAGGGGTGCAAATTCACAACTCATTGAAGTAAGAAGGCATATTGACAGAGCAACCAAATGTACAAACAATGCACTGGATTTAATTTCTGGAAGCACTCTTAAGAAGGAGTTAGATATAGTTCTTGAGACTAAAGGGTCGAAAGGTAAGAGGAAAAATTGAGAACAGGATAGTTATATTGAATGGAAGAGTAGGCTCAAAGGGCCTAATGACCTAAGCCTGCTCCTATGTTTTATGAGTAGAATTGAAAATTAGAAAAAAAAGGTACACAACACTGAGTGATCTCCATATTATTAAAAAGATTTCATGCCTATTCGCTCACTATACACTGTACAGAAGCAAGAAACACTATTGAGGCAATTGTATGTGTGAAACAAAAGCTGTAGAAAGAAAACATCATTCATTCATAACTTTTTATCCATAAACTTTTCATTTAAAAATAAAACTCTTTTTCAAGACAGGTCAATAAACGTGTCAATCATCCTGGCATTTTAACGTTTCAATGCTTGATACTGCAAGGCACTTGAAATCACTTAAGCGTGCAGAAACCAATACTGTGAATTTGGAAGAAAGAAAGGACAGCCAGAGCTGTTAATCAAGCAGGGGTTTAGGTATTTTAGCTCTCTAACTGTTATCTGGGCTGCCAGCTTAGCCTCCATGTATTCGTGGCTGAGACCCCAGGCAAGCAAACACAAACAATTAAGGTTATGAAAGAATTGCTTTCTTAAAAGTTTCTTTGTTTAATTGCTTCTATATGGTTGATTGCTTCTTTGCAGTATCTAAAAAGTAAATAGGCATGGAATCCCATATCATCATGAGAGATCACAGGAATTTTTGAGGATGCATACTTTGTCGTGGGGTACGTGAGGGACCATGGGGGCTGTTTTAAGGGCATGCCTTGGCATGGGGTTATTTGGGGAGGGCATAACTTTGCACATGGGGCATAAGGAAGAGCTTTACAACTCACATTTCAAAGGTTGCCTTGTGCAGACTATGGATCTGAAGACCCTGCAGTACCATAAACTTGAGACTGTAAAGACCTGGCTGACTTCCATGAAAATTATGGAAGAGTGGGTCATGTCTATCTCGGCAGTGGAGTCAGCCAGGATGGGAGTGCTGGATGTGAGTTCAAGACCTGAAGAAATCTGCACCAAGAAAAGTCCCCAGTGAAAATCAGCAAACCCAGGAATGGTATTATGAATTCTGGAATTGGTTGCTATTTTTACTCATCGAGTCATTCTGACTTGGTGAAAATTTGAACCAATCTGTCCACTTGTGGGAGTCCAAAGCTAATGACCCTCAAAACAGGATAATTACTAATAAATGCAAGAAAAAATTCAGGAGATATTTATTACTCTATGAGTGGTGTACATGTCGAATGGAGGCTAGATACCAAGGAAGAATTAAAAGATATGGTTATATGCTTTAGTGAAGACAATTAGGTAGGAGTTTAAACAGATGCATATAAAACAACAGAATGAAATAGTTGGACCAAAGTAGACTGTTCATGTGTTTTAAATCCTGTTTAACAGTATGTTGAGTGGTATTAGCAACAAAGAAATGGATAATTAATGGCACCACACCCACAAACATTTATTCCTTTCACAATCAATACTCAATAGCAGAAGTGTGCACCATCTGAAAGATGTACTGCAGAAATTCACTAAGGCTCCTTTTACAGAACCTTCCAAACCCACATCCACTACCATCTAGAAGGTCGAGGGCAGCAGGTACACAGAAACACAACCGCCTGCATGTTCATCTCCAAGCCACACAACATCCTGATTTGGAAATATATCGCTGTTCTTTAATTGTCACTCAGTCAAAATCCTGGAACTTCCTCCTTAACATCATTGTGGGTTGGACTACACTAAATGGACTGCAGTGATTCAAAATGCCAGCTTACCACCGGCTTCTCATATTGGATTGAATAAAGATGAACACATGCACAATAAACTTGATGTCATATTTATGATCTCTGAACAAGTACATCCGTGATTGCTGATTATGGGCAATTCTTTGTTCTTGCCAATGCACTTAGCATTGACAAGGGAAAAATACTCACAGCAAAAAGCCAGCAGTTACTAAAGCAGCACTGCATATAGGATGTTAGAGATTTTTTTTGTTGTAATATATTGGTGTATCGCTACTTAAATACTGAAGCTTTCATGCCGACAAGTTTTCATTAATTCTCACTAATAAACACCTACTGCCATAAAAAAAACCATCATGCAAGGTTGTTTACATTCCTATTTGGGCAGTTGCACTTGTGTGAAACAATGATGTGCGAAACAAAAATGAACAAGTACTGTAGGTCTATTAAAAATAAGTAATTGCTGAAGAGAAATAGATAACAAGGTTAGTTTTAATTATTGTCTTCAGTTTAACACACTAGAAAGTTATTAAATCAGTATGGTGACAATATACACTGGCACCTGAGTTTCTTTCTGCCATATAACAATACTATTAGATTACTGACAACATGAAAGAAGATTGTTACATTTATCATCCTGTCCTTTTAAATTCAGAAATGGTTCTGTGAAAGCACAGGTTTTCAGTTTGCATCATTTTCTAAGCATGTGGGCAGAATACCAAGACTGATTAATCCATTGTCAGTACTTTTAAAACATATGAGAATTATTGCAAAATGCATGCATTTTAATGGTTTACACCAAACAGACAAAAGTCCTAATACGCTAAGAGGTCAATTGCCTCTAAGTTCCATTCCCCTATCTATCCTAAGCTTGCTAATTAATATTAGACTCCAGTTGAACAATACCTTAATTTTAAAATTATTTTTGTTTTTAAATTCACTCTTTGCTAATTCTGTAACCACCACCAGGACGAAAACTCTTTGAGGTACAGGTGGGTTTTCTAATTCTGGCTTCTTGAGCAACCCCTAATTCAATCTCATCACTTTTTGTAGCTACTGATGTCATGTTGTTCACAATGTGTTATTCCACGTAACATATGACCCAGAGAATCTGATTCTTATTGAGCTGGATATCTGGAAGTTTACTAACAATTGGCAATATACAGTAAGATGATATATCACACATAATTATACTGCTGTGTTATAGATACTCTCTCAGCAACCTGTTGAGAGATGTTATTACGCACCTCTGGGGTAGGTGAATTCAAAACAACCCACACTTCCTGGCTCAGACGTAGGGATACTATCGCTACACCACGAGAGCTCTGCCCCTTTTTGGGTGTCATACCTGTTTCAGGTGTAGGCCTTAGGTATCTTCAATCAATTCATTCAGGCATGCTAAATAGGCTTGGGACAGGTAGGACTTGAACCTGGGCCTTCTGGCCTGGAGGTAGGGACATTTCCACTGCATCACAACAGCCTCAAGTTTGGTTATATGCTTACTTAGATAACTTAGACATCATTGACTGAGTATTCAGCAGACTGACTAGCCACTGGTTGTCTAACAAATCTGACTAACAGGCTGGCTATCTATCCAAGTTACTGGCTGCTTGCTTAACTGTACAGTAAGATGGAGACCTTTTAGTCTAGAACATCACATATCGTGATGTCATCTGGCTGCCTGAAGGTAATATGTCTTTCTGACATCTGAGCAATAATACAATAGTCATGTTTTGAGATATCAAGGCACTAAACTTTGAAATTCCCTTCCACACTTCTCTACATCTAGGTTTCTCGTTCCTCCATAAAATTTATATCTTTAACTAATCTTTTGCATATTTGTTTCAGTCCATTTGACCGGGTTTAAAATATTTTCGTGATGCTGCTATAAAGTCTTTTAGAATGTTTCATTGTGTGAAATATACTATAAAAATATAAGTCATTGTTGTTTTTACCCAAATTAAGATATTGATATAAGGGGCCAGATGTTGCATTATTGTCTGGTTTACCAGATTATCAGTCTGTAGAAATGAAAACAATGCCATTATACTATACAAGCATGATGCTACAAGTAGGCCTTCCCCAAATTATCATTTTCACTCAAGGGTTAATTAAATCCTCATCCATAACAATCTTAAAATTTATGGAATTATGATCACTGTTCCCCAAATGGTCCCCCACTGAAAACAGAATCACTTGGCCAGGCTCATTCCCTAATATGAGGTCAAATATGACTCCTTCCTCATCATTAATTCAACATCAATTCAGTTTCTCTTTCCACAGATACTGCCAGACCTCCAGATTTTCTCCAGCACTTCCTGTTTTAATTTGAGATCTCTAGGATCCACAGTATTTTAAATTGATAGGCACGTCGCCTACTCTCTACTCCTTGAGAGTATTAGATCTTTCGTGTGAATTTTACAGTTATCAAGTTGAGGAGGGTGAGAGAACAGGGGAATTTTTATTTTGTTGCCAAGTCTAGGTTTTACATGTTGTGTGTTGACATTTGCTTCTGTCCATCTAATTTTCTTTAGTGGTCTGCACCCACCCGATAAAATGTACATAGTACAAGAAAATATGCTTCTGTAAATGCCCTGCTGTGAATTTTCTTTCGCTTTGGTTGCTGTTGAGCAAACTGGGGCTGCAGAAATAAACATTTTTTTTACATGTTTTTTATCAACTTGTCAAAGTATGTTATGACCCAGCTCTGAGGCAGCTGGGACTTCAATGAAGACCTCCTAGTGTAGTGGCTGTGCCCTGTAGAACCCATTGATGCTATATTACTCAGGCTCCTAAAAGTGCTTTTTGTGACAATCTTTGCTAATATTCTGAAGAAGACATCAGCAGTAACTGATAAACATCTGCTCGATTCCTCATAATGTACACAAACAACAGTCAATGAAATTGATTCCATGGAACTTAAAAACTTGGGAGTGGGATAAATTTGTATAAGGCTTGTTAGGCTAAGCAAAGGAAACTGTTTAAAGTTTTTGAGAAGATTTGTAGCTTGGGTTGTGGGTAAGGTTGTAGACTTGCTCGCTGTGCCAGTGTGTTTGGTTGCAAATGTTTCATCACCCTGCTAGGTAACATCGTCAGTGTGCCCCCGGTGAAGTGTTGGTGTTCTGTTCCACTTGTTATTTATATGCCTCCGTTTGCTGGGGTGGTTGGCATTACTTCCGATTCTGTTTTTTAGTGATTTGTATATCGGGTCCAGTTCAGTGTGTTTGTTGATGGAGTTCCGGTTGGGATGCCAGGCCTCCAGGAATTCCTTGGCATGTCTCTGTTTGGCTTGTGCTATTATGGATGTGTTGGCCCAGTTGAATTTGTTTCCTTCTTTGTCCGTGTATGTTGAGACCAGTGAGAATTGGTCATGTCTCTTGGTGGCTAGTTGGTGTTTGTCTATCCTTATTGCCAATTTTCTTTGAGTTTGGCCTATGTAATGTTTTTCACAGTCCTTGCATGGAATTTTGTATATTATGTTAGTTTATTGTTTGAGGGTATGGCATGCTATGTAGATAACACCTTTGTAATTATCAAACACACAAGACTAAAAGAAACCGACTGACACATAAACAACATCCTCACCGGAATAAAACTCATAAAAGAAGAGAACGATAACTGACTACCCTTCTTAGACATAATGGTAATATGTAAGAATAACGGGGAACTCCAGACTAGCATACACAAAAGACAACACATACGGACCAGATACTTAATTACACCAGCAACCACCACAACACCCAGAAACAGAGCTGGATCAGGGCATTATTCAAATGAGCCCCAACACACTGCAGCAACACAGAACTGCACAAAGCAGAACAGGAGTTTTAAAAAGGAATGGTTACCCAAAAAGCACAATCCGCCATTATCTCAGTGACAGACCACAACAAGAAGACACAACACAGCCAGACACACTCATCAGCCTACTGTACATCAGAGGCCTATCAGAGATAATCACTGGATCACTCAGGCCCCTAGGTATCAGGGTAGCCCACAAACCAACTACCACCCTGTGACAGCTACTAACGAACGTAAAGGATCCCATACCCACAACCAATAAAACTAATGTAATATACAAATACCATGCAAGGACTGTGAAAAACATTACATAGGCCAAACTAGAAGAAACCTGACAATAAGGATACACGAACACCATCTAGCCACCAAGAGACATGACCAATTCTCACTGATCCCAATTACACATGGATAAAGAAGGAATGAATTCGACTGGGACAACACATCAATAATAGCACAAGCAAACAGAGACATGTCAGGGAATTCCTGGAGGCCTGGATTCCAACTGGAACTTCATCAACAAACATATTGAACTGGACCCAACATATAAACCACTGAAAAACAGAACCAAAGTGATGCCAACCACCCCAGCAAACCGAGGCATATAAATAACAAGCGGGACAGAACACCAACGCTTCACCGGAAGCGCACGGATGATGATATTACCTAGCAGGGTGACGAAACATCTGCAACCAAACACACTGGCTCAGCGAGCAAGTCTACAATCTCATTCACAACCCGAGCTACAAATCTTCTCAAAAACTTTAAACACCAATGGGCGCCACACCCTCAAACTGGGACGCAGATGGGAAACAAATGCCATCCGGCTGAGCGTGACCCATGAACAACTATACTTCCTGCACGAATGCCTCAGAAAACAGATACCACCACAAAGCTTAAAATATAAAGCACCGATCAACAATCCACATGCACGAAGAACAGCTGTACAGAACGGCCGCAGAATAATAAGGGTTATAATCAATGGTACCCACAACTGCTTCCACAACTACGAGTGGGAAATTCTGTGCCAAAAAACTTTACACTCCAATGCAACAGACCAAGAATGGACAACCACTGTGGAACAAGCTATCATCATTTCAACAACAAAAGACCAGAACAAAGAAATGAATATCCCTACAAGAAAAACTATCCAAAATCACCCACAACAATGACATGGACAACACAGAAACATGAATCAAGAACATCTCAGACTGACCACTTACAGACACTGAGAAGACCATCCTAGTATGCAGACTGAATTATAACTACAGAGACGCCAAAATAATACTGACTTCCTGGCTGCACTGGAATCAACATTAAAGAACAACGGACTCATGGACGAAAAACAACAGACCATCAGACAGACGATAGTCCCAACACTGAGCAGAAAAGGTAAGTGGAACACATTCAACACAGAGAGAAGAAAGCCCTGGAAAGACTCAAGACAGACAGAAACACTGTAATCTTACCAGTGGACAAAGGACTCATGATAGTAATGCTTAATAGAGCGCAATACATTGAGAAAGCTAACTCACTACTAGCAGATACTGACACCTACCAACAGATAGCGATAGACCCAATGCCACAGCTAGAGAACCGGATCAAAATAACTCTGAAGGAATGGAACAACTCAGGAGATATTAACAAGACAGACGACCAAAATATGAAGCCAAAGGGATCCAACACACCCCACTTCTAAAGACTCCCCAAGATACATGAGCCAGGGATCACCCTCAGATCCATTGTCTCACTACCAGGCACACCAACATACAGACTAGCCAAAGAACAACAAGGGAAACTGAAATACTTAGTTGACAACACTACCCACTCCATTCACTCCTCTCAAGAATTCCTCAGCATCCGTAAACATCGACCTAGCCAAAGAGACAATTGTCACGCTGCTGGACGAATCAGGAAGGCAGGCACCCCACGACACTAACAGCATCAACAAGGACAGAACCCTGAAATTGCTGGATCTGTGCCTCACAACCCAACTCACCTTCAACCAACGTATATTCAAACAAATCAACAGAACACCAATGGGATCCCCAATATCAGGACTGAAAGCAGAAGCGGTAATGCAAAAGTTAGAACAGACAGCAGTCCCCACTATCCAACTCAAACTCCTGGTCCACTATGTAGCTAACACCTTTGTAATTATCAAACACACAAGACTAAAAGAAGCCGACTAACACATAAACGACATCCTCACCGGAATAAAACTCACAAAAGAAGAAGAGAACAATAACCGACTACCCTTCCTAGACATAATGGTAGAACATAAGAACAACGGGAAACCAGTCTAGCGTACACAGAAAGACCAGATGCTTAATTACACCAGCAACCACCCCAACACCCAGAAACGGAGCTGCATCAGGACATTATTCAAACCGGCCACAGCACACTGCAGCAATTCGGAATTTCACAAAGCAGAACAGGAACACTTATGCAAAGCTCTTGAAAGGAATGGATACCCATAAAGCACAATCTGCCATTACCTCCATGACAGACCACAACAGGAAGACACAACACAGCCAGACACACTCGTCAACCTACTGTACATCAGAGGCCTATCAGAGATGATCAAAGGATCACTCAGGCCCCTAGGTATCAGGGTAGCCCACAAACCAACTACCACCCTGTGACAGCTACTAACGAACATAAAGGATCCCATACCCGCAACCAATAAAACTAACGTAATATACAAATACCATGCAAGGACTGTGAAAAACATTACATAGGCCAAACTCGAAGAAAACTGACAATAAGGATACATGAACACCATCTAGCCACCAAGAGACATGACCAATTCTCACTGGTCTCAATTACACATGGATAAAGAAGGACATAATTTCGACTGGGACAACACATCCATAATAGCATGAGCCAAACTGAGGCATGCCAGGGAATTCCTGGAGGCCTGGCATTTCAACCAGAACTCCATCAACAAACATATTGAACTGGACCCGACATACAAACCACTGAAAAACAGAACCAAAGTGATGCCAACCACCTCAGCAAACCGAGGCATATAAATAACAAGCGGGACAGAACACCAACGCTTCACCAGAGGCGCACTGACGATGTTACCTAGCAGGGTGACAAAACATCTGCAACCAAACATACTGGCTCAGCGAGCAAGTCTACAAGCTCAAAGCAAGCTGTTCTGTGTGACCATTATAATTAAACTTAAATTGCACTTGTACAAGGAAAACTAGTTGTTATACAAGCTAGCCTATAATTCAAATAACTGAAGACAGCTATTTATTCTATTAAAAATGGAAACTACTTT
Organism: Rhincodon typus; assembly: GCF_021869965.1. Lineage (NCBI taxonomy): Eukaryota > Metazoa > Chordata > Chondrichthyes > Orectolobiformes > Rhincodontidae > Rhincodon > Rhincodon typus. Next base: position 122,226,798 of record NC_063332.1, on the reverse strand, counting down.
ATTAAGGTAGGCAGTTGCATTTGAATTTTTGCTTAAGCTAGTTTGTTTACTGCTTGATCTGCATTCAAAATTGTCGTACATCTAAATTTAATGGGAAAAAGGTACTTACAAACAAATTGATGTGATATCTATGACAGTATCTAACTATATTTTTATAATGCTCTTCATGTAAAAGAACCTCAAAACATTTAGAATGGGAGACTAGAGGATCTGAGCACCAGGCTAGAATAAAAAGAATGAGGTAAGAGTTTGAAACCATTTATAAGCATTGCAGTTTCAAGATGCTTTTGAGTGAGTGGGTGATGAGATAATTTCAACTGAGCTTTCTCAAGTATGGCTGTGTAATATTCAATATTGGTTTTGGGGAGCAGAATCCAAGCAATAGTCCAGTTTTAGAACAGTAGGGACTTCACCCTGGCAAATATAGGACATCCCTCTCACTCCTCCATCAAATTGGGCATCATGACTTTGGGCAAGAAACATAATATCATGATGCCCACTGCAATCATGTGAACGTTGGTCAGGACATAAAATCAAAAGCTCAACCGATGTTCCAAAAATGAGTGATTATCTGCTAATTAAAGCTAAAGAATAGAAATTGTACATAACCTGTGCAGTTTTACTATATGTACTTGGGCCAAATCGGAGAGGGGAGTGGAGTGGGGACCTTAGCACACAGGTGAATGGGAATGGAGAGGAACTCAGTCTGTGAAGGTGAAGGCAGCACCTGAGTCTGTTTCTAAATCATGGCATCATAGAGGCGATGAATATTTGAATTTTAGATCTCGGCGCAATTTTCCAAGGTGATACATTGTGAAGGAGCAACTAGAGAGGAATCACTGTACATGAGACCTGGAAACACTGAGGTAGCTCAAAAGGATAGGGTCAAAGCTGGACATCAGATTTCACTGTCCTCATAAATATTGTGCACTCTAAAGGAGGCTCTTCCAGTGAAGGTGAGGCGAACAGGAGACGGAGGAAGAAGAGGGCAGTAATCTGGTGAAAGATATGCCCCATGACCAAATGTATGAGAAACCTGATATTGTTGAAGGAGCCCAAAGCTGCAGAAGCCATTGTCAATGAGATTATCCATGACTTAACCTGTGTGAAATGTTTACAGACAGTGCTGAGACTATCTGCGACTGTTGAGAGGCAGTGTCTTCATCAGCTTGTTTCTCCTGGCAGACTGCCCCATGTCTGTGTAAGGTACAGCAGGTTCAAGTTGCAATGGCAGCCATTTATTGAGTTCAGTCAGACTGAGATAACCAGAGTGTTTGTTGCCATCACATGGTTTCTCAAATTGAAAGAACTCATCGACTGCATACCTATGTCAATCAAAGCTCTTGTGCACCAGCCAGGGGTTTTATGAACCCACAGGATGTTTAATTCCCTGACTGTACAACTGCTGTGACAACCAGAGAATTGTACAGGACTGTAATTGGTGCTTGGGAACAGATATATCAGATATCCTCAGGAACTTCCAAGTTGCAGCTAATCTCTCTAACAATGCTATTACAGGGATGATACTTGGCAACAAAAGTATCTTTATTGCCTATCCTTAGTTGCACGTGTGAATGAGGTGGTATTAGCTTTTCTCAACTGCTGCAGTCCATTGAGTGTAGGTATACCCCCAATGCAGTTAGGGTGGGATTCCTAAGATTTTGACTTTGCATCAATGAAGAAATGGCAACATAATTCTAAGTCAGGATGGTAAAGGGAAACTGGTGAGTGGTAGAATTACAATGCTGTCCTTTGTAGATAATACACTTGCTGCTACTGAGTGTTAGTGCTGGAAGAAATAAATGCTTGAGGATGTGATGCCAATCAAGTGGGTTGCTTTACCCTGGCTGGTGTCAAGCATCTTGAGTGTCTTTGGAGCTGCAATCATCCAGGGAAGCTTGGAGTCTTCCATCACACTCCTGACTTCTGTTTTGTGGACAAGATTTAGGGAGTCAGGAGGTGTGTTACATCCTGTAAGATTCCTACACTCTGACTTGCACTTGTAGCCACTGTATATATATGGCACCCATATCCCATGAGTAAATTTAAAAAAAAAGAGTTCAGTTCTTGTTCTGGTCAAAGGTAACTGCCAGAATATTGATAAGGAAGGATTCAATGACGTTATTGCCATTCAATGTCAAGGGATGATGGTTAGATTCTCTTTTGTTGGGGATGGTCACTGTCCATTATTTGTGTGGTGTGAATAATATTTACCATTTGTTAGCCCAAATCTGGATATTGTCCAGGTATTGCTACATCTGGATATGGATTGCTTCAGTATCTGAAGAGTCGTGAATGGTGCTGAACATTGTGCAATCAGCATCAAACTTTCTCAGGTCTGACCTTACGATGTAGGGTAGGTTGTTAATGAAACAACTTAAGACATTATCCTGAGGAACTCCTGAAAAGCCATGGATCTGAGATGATTGACCTCCAACAACTATAGCCATCTTCCAAGTTGCCATGTATGACTCCAACTAGCAGACAGTTTGCCCCAAAACCCATTGATTCCAGTTTTGCTCAGGCTCAGTTAACTGTGGCCTTGATGTCACAAGCAGTCACTCTCACCTCACCTCTGGAGTCAGGCCTTTTATCCATATTTAGACAGGATTCTTTTGTGTTCAGGAGCAGACTGGCCCTGGTGGATCCCAAACTGGGTGTCAGTAGCATGTTATTGCAAAGTGCTACTTAATAGCACAGCTGATGACTGTTTCTGTCACTTTATTGATAAGGGAAACGGGACTGAGTGGGTGGTAATTAGCAAAGTTCGATTTGTCCTGCTTTTTGCGTACAGGACATTCCTGATAAATTTTTCACATTGTTGGCTAGATGTCAGTATTGTAGCTGCACTGGAATAAATTGGTTAGGGGTGCAGCATGTTCTGAAACTCAAACCTGCAATGCTACTGCTGGAATATTGTTACGACCCAAAGTCTTTGAAGTATCCACTGCCTTCAGCCATTTCTTGATACCACATGGAGTGAATCAAATTCTTTGAAGACTGCCATTTGTGATTCTGGGGACCTCAAGAGGAGGCCACGTTGGATCATCCACTCTGTATTTCTGGCTAAAGGCTACAGCGAGTGGTTCAGCTTCATCTTTTCATGGATGTGCTTGTCTCGTCCATTAGTGAGGATAGGAATGTTTATGGATTGTAGATTGCACTGGAGCACCATTTTCCTGCTTTGATAGCCCACGGTATCTCATGCAGCCCAGTCTTGAGTTGCTAGATCGATTTGAAGTCTGTCCCATTTAGCACAGTGGTAAGTGCCACACGACGGAGGGTATTCTCAATGTGAAGATAGGACCTTCCGAGCAATTAAGAATCAATCACATTACTGTCGGTTTGGAGTCACATTTGGCTAGAATAGGTAATGACAACAAATTTCCTGCCCTAAACTGCATTTGTGAACTAGATAGATTTTTACAATTGGTAATTGTTTCATAGTCATCATTAGGCTTTCAATTCCAAATTTGATTTTTTGAAATTAAAATTCAAACCTGGGTTGCCATTGCATTACTTGATGTCTGTGACAATACTACAACACCATTACCTCCCCTGGCAGAAGAGAATGTAATCTGCATTCTCAGATGATGAATCAGAAGAGGTTTTGAAAGCAGATCCAGACCAGTCTGTCATTCTGAGGGCTAACAGTAATTGGGTGGGAGACAGATATGAGAGTCTCTAATCTAAGGACAATTTCTTCAGGCTGTGGCAGCTATTCTACACTAAGTTCAATGCTCCACAATCTTCTGTTCTGCCACTGCACGTGACTATTCCAACCAACACCTTCAAGGCCAGCATTGCCTATCCTATCAGTGAAGGAACCTGTGAAGATCCTTACTGACATGACCATTACCAAATAGCCATGGGCTAGATGTGCTTAATGCTACTTACAAGAGCCCTCAGAGCAATGACAGCAGCATTTTTGATCACAACTGTTCAACAAAGATTCCCAAGACAATTTCTCATGCCGAATTCCTAATAAAAGGACCACCCATGGAGACTCATGTCTATTCATTGTGATTGTTCAATTTTTCTTCATTGCAAGTTGCTCTGGAAATAGACTGCTTGCCTACTTGCCTGAGATGACCTTGGTAGGTGTCTCAAAGGCCATGAATGGTTCCATTGGGAGTGAGAGAGTCCTGAAATGTGATAAGAGCTTCCTCCTCCACCATGGCACCCTGAGGTACTGATGCGGCTAGCAGAGAGGCAGAGGAGCCCTTTTTATCATCAGGAGCACCCTGAGAGGAGCTCTCAGATGCAGAAATTTCTGGTTGATACACAGGTTTGCCAGCTGGTGGTCACTCTGTTTGAGTGGTGTTCTCTGGATAAGCTTTTATTATTTCTATATTGCATAACTTCCACTGGAGTTACCTCCAATTCTTTCCTGGATCCGCCATCACCCCATTACCCCATCTCTAATCCTGGACATCACACTATACGATGCATCTTAAGAGGTTGGAGAAAGCACACAGGAGATCGAGCAGATTGAAATCAGAAAGGTTAAGGGGCCATTTGCAATCATATGCAAAATTATGAAAATTTTTGATAGAGCAAATAAGGACTATGTATTCCATTGGTATGAAGGTTGGTAATTAGATGATCCTGATTTAAGTTTATTGTCAAAGGAACCAAAAAAGCGATGAGAATGGAGTTGTTGTTATGATTTAAAATGCATTTTTCTGAAAGTGTGTCAGAAATGGAGTCAATCATAATATTGAAGAGGGAATTGTATGTAAAACTGGCTATGTGGTTGTGACCTATCACCTCCAGGACTGTTACAGAAATATTGACATGTTTTCGAGACCATTGATAAAATAAAATCTAAATGTGGAAGGGGTAGTAGGAACTGCTGATGCTGGAGTCTGAGATAAAAAGGTGTAGAGCTGGATGAACACAGCAGGCCAAGCAGCATCAGAGGAGCAGGAAAGCTGACGTTTCGGGTCTGGACCCTTCTTCAAAACTCATTTCCAGACCCGAAACGTCAGCTTTCCTGTTCCTCTGATGCTGCCTGGCCTGCTGTATTCATCCAGCTCTATACCTTGTTATCTAAATGTGAAAGCCAAGTTTAAACCTAGCCAGACTTTGCAGTTTGCCACAAAAACTTAAATTGCTGCAAAAGCTCAGCAGGCCTGGTAGCATCTGTGGAGAGAAATCAGAGTTAACGTTTCTGGTTCTGAAGAAGGATCACTGGACTCAAAAAATTAACTCTGATTTCTCTCCACAGATGCTGCCAGGCCTGCTGTGCTTTTGCAGCAATTTCTGTTTCTGTTTCTGATTTCCAGCATCTGCAGTTCTTTTGGTTTTATTATCTGCAATTTGCAAACTACAGAGCTGGAACAGACAGTATTCATGCAGCCAAGTCTTGGACAATCAACTTCCTGTCAAAACCAGATGGGCCTGGAACTACCTGTAAAGATATTGAAGATTATTTTTTGCACCTAGCAAACTGAGGAAATTTGTACCGTACCTGTTATATAAACTCATCAGACTTCCTGCTCCTCTGATGCTGCTTGGCCTGCTGTGTTCATCCTGCTCTACACCTTGTTATCTCAGACTTCACGTGTTGCTTGTTATTTAGGCTAAATGCCTTCAATTACGGTTTCACTCTCATCCCAGTTGGTATTCAGATTGGACCGAAATCCTGTTATTTTGCAGCTGTGTCCACATGTAAAATAAGCCAGGTGACACATGGCCCGTACTAAAACCTTAATTGATGTACTGGCTATATAACATTGATACAGTTGAGGGCATTTGCCACTATACACGTCAAACTCTTCTCCCTTCCTGCCACACGTAGATGCTGTTACAATCTTCAAATGACCCTTAACTGACATGGCATGTCAGAATAGATTACTTTGCAAGACAATTTTTACAATGGTCTTTTCCAGATCCTTCAGAACACAGCAGGAAATCAGCAATGTCTGAATTATTCCACTAACAACAGACACAGTACATAGCAATATTGCACTGACGTATTGATTGAACCTGTTTTAAAATCAGTAATGTAATCACAGGGATAATGATTGAAATATTTGGGATTTACTGTACCAGTTTATGGCATTGTTAAAATCCAGCAGTCATGTTACAGTCTCATAAAAAATTGCAGCTAACTGTTATTTTACATGATTCATGGTTTGAATTAGTAAATCAAGAGTGTGACTTGTACCCTCCCAACGCAGAGCCATGGTGAGTACATATCTTGCTGTTCACCATTCTGCTTCCATTTATTTTAATGGGTGGTAAATGACGAAGAGTGCAACCATAATTTCCTGGTATGATGGTGCTTTAGATTCAGTGCTGGAGTTTGCAGGAATAAAAGCGGTATTGTCAGGACTGTGTTTTGGTTTGTGACAAGGAACATAGCAGTTTTGGAAATGTTTTAAAAGCAAAGTTTTATAAGGAGAGGATGAATGGAATTGAAAATTGCTTTGTTTAAGTTGCATAACTTTGTCCAGGCTGGAAGAAAACAATTGAAACATAGTATACATTACTGCTAAAAACTGTTAGTCTAATTAAATACTCAGTGCTGTTACATTTATTGCATGTAAATCTTAAACTGAGTAAATTTAGATTTATGTTGGAAAATAATGACCATAACGTATGTTTCCTTTCTCTGTTTCATTCTTTAATAAAAATAACTAATATGCTTGGAGCAATAAACAGATAAAAGAGTTTTCATTAAACATCCACTTAACTGCATAAATAAAAAGAAATAGCATTGGTCTTTGGCAAATAACTTAAAATTTATCTTCAGATTGATGTTATTGCCTGCATTTTTAAAAATTAATTCATGGGATGCGAGCATGTTGTCAAAGCCAGTATTTATTGCCTTAACTGAATTGTCCTTGAGAAGGTGGTAGTGAAGTACCTTTTTGCTACACCCACAAGTGCTGTTCGGAAGGGAGTACCAGGATTCTGATCCAGTAACGGTTAAGGAACATCAAAATATTTCCGTGTCAGGATGGTATGAGACTTGGAAGGAAATTTGCAAATGCCGGTGTTCCCGTACACCTGCTGCCATTGTCCTTCTAGATGACAGAGCTTGGACACTTAGTGAGTTGCTGTGGCAGTCTTCTTGTAGACCATACTCATTACTGCCACGTTGCATCAATAATAGAGGGAGTGAATGTTTAATCTAGGAGGTACTGATCAAGCAGGCTGCTTTCTACTGGAGAGTGTCATGTTCGTGAGTGTTGTTGGATCTACATACATGCAATGAAATTAGAATAATTTCATCACATGCCTAACCTGTGCCTTAAGGCGATGAACAAGCTTTTAGCAATCAGGAATTGAGCTGCTCGCTGCAAAATTGCTAACCTCTGACCAGCTCTTGTAGCCACATTATTCATGTGAATGATTAATTGATTAGGTTTCTAATCAATGGTGTTATGATCAGGTGAGGAATAAGATTCTAGTCCTCACTTGTTAAACCCCCTTGGTCTGTCACAACATGTCTTTTTTTTAACATTTCATTTAGCAAGCAGCTATATCAAACATCAGTTAAAGATATGGTTAGTAGATCAAAATGAAGGAGCCAATTACAAGGTTTTTCTTGTGTTGAAGAAAAAAGGAATGTTTTACTATACTAACCCTGAGAAAAATAAGAAAAACTTACCATTAAACCCACACAATAAGTAACATGTTTATTGGCAGAGTGCCTGCTACAGACAAGAAAGATAAAGGCCATTCATTTAAAGTCTTTGAGGTGTTAATATTTTTGAATTTAAGACCACAGTTTTTTTTAACTGTTGACTGGTATCCTCAGCAATGATGAAATCTATAGATATCTTTCAGTTCTCACTGAATGGTTGTTCTATCTCTCTATTTATCTATCTATCTATCTATCTATCTATTTATCCATTTCTTCCTTTTCTCTCTCTCTTTCTCTCTTTCTTACGTTCTCTCTTTTCTCTCTTTCTTTCTAGCTTTTTATATCACTTTCTTTCTTTCTCTCTTCCTTTCTACCATTCTCTCTCTTTTTCTCTGTTTCTTTCTCAATCTCTCTCTTTTTCTATCTCCCTCTCTCTCTCTCGCTTTCTCTCCTCCACAGAGCAAAAGGAGCTGTTGAAATATAATTTAATGTTTATTCCTGAGCCTGGCTCCATGACTTTCTAAGCTGGCTAACTGGCAGGTGAGCCATTCATTTTCCAATTTCTGAAATTATCATACAATTGTGAATTAAAACAGAGGACACAATTTTCTTGATGCTGACTCAGATGCTGAGTTTCAAAATCTTTCGAGACAGCTTGGTGAGAAGATTGATGGTTCTGGAGCATAGATCTTTAGCACCACAGCTGAGATATTGCCACAGGCCATAAGCTTTACTGTATCCAATGCACTGACCTATACATTGATATCATTTCTAGGTTTCTGGTATGCAACCAGTTATTTGCTGATCTCTAAGTGGTTCAAACAGAACCCTGGTTCTGGACACTGAACTTATTTAGGGAATGATTTGATTCGAATTGATTTGTTTCATTGTAGTCCCATGTACTTAGGTACAATGAAAAGTTTTGTTTTGTGAGCAGTACAGCCTGATCATAGCATACAAGGACACACAGATCATCAATGGAGCAGAGGTTGAGAGGGTTGGGAGCGTAAAGTTCTTAGGAGGGATGATAACCGACGACATGTCCTGGACTTACCACATAGATGCGATGGTCAAGAAGATACAACAATGCCTCTTCTTCTTCAGGCGGCTCAGGAAATTTAGCATGTCCAATAGGACTTTCACCAACTTTTACAGGTGCACCACAGAAAGCATACTGTCTGAGTTCGTAACGGCCTGGTGCAGCAACTGCTCTGCCCAGGACCACAAGAAACTACAGAAGGTTGTGTGCACAGCCCAGACCATCACAGAAGCCAACCTTCCATCTGTGGTAACAAGGTGTAGAGCTGGATGAACACAGCAGGCCAAGCAGCATCAGAGGAGCAGGAAGGCTGACGTTTCGGGCCTAGACCCTTCTTCA
>NC_063332.1:122204637-122217423 GCF_021869965.1 Rhincodon typus | reverse complement strand
TGTGTTCATCCAGCTCTACACCTTGTTATCTCAGATTCTCCAGCATCTGCAGTTCCTCCTATTGCTGAAACAACTTTAACCCCACTGCGAAGCCTCTTCGAAGGATGCCTACCCTGAAGAAGTTACCCTCCTCCCCATTTCTGAAGAAGGGTCTAGGCCTGAAATGTCAGCCTTCCTGCTCCTCTGATGCTGCATGGCCTACTGTGTTCATCCAGCTCTACACCTTGTTATCTCAGATTCTCCAGCATCTGCAGTTCCTACTACCCCTTCCATCTGTTGACTACGTTTATACTTCTCATTGCCATGGAGAGGCTGCCAACATCATCAAAGACCCCTCCGACTCCGGTAATGACCTCCTACAACCTCTTCCATCAGGTAGAAGATACAGAAGCTTGAGTACACACACTAACAGGTTCAAGAACAGCTTCTTCCCTGCCGTTATTAGACTGATGAATGGACTCTCTAACTTCAAATAATGTTGACCTTGTTAATGTTGATCTTGCTTCACACACCTCTTGTGCTGTGTAATCCATATGCCTCACTCTGGCTAAGCATTCTGTGCTCTGTATGTCCTTGCTGACTATGATCTGCCCTGTACTGCTTGCAAACAAAGATTTTCATTGTATTTAGGTACACGTGACCACAATAAATCAAATAGGGTGTTAGCTTCAGACATGCTGAATTTCCTAAGCCGCCTAAGGAACAAGAAGCATTGTTCTGCCTTCTTGACTACTGCATCTACATGGGACAGTTTGTTGGTTATCATCACTCCGAGGAATTTGACGCTTTCGTCCCTGTACACCTCAGCTCTGTTGATGTAGATAGGGGTTGTCCAACTCCTTTCTTCCTGAAGTCAATGATCAGTTCTTTTGTTTTGCCGACGTTGAAAGAGAAATTATTATCATTGCACCATAACACCAAGCACTCTATCTCCTTCTTGTATTCTGACTCATCATTGTTTGATATCCGGCCTACCATGGTGGTGTTGTCAGCAAATGTGAAATGAAGAGGTAGTCAATAGATGTTTCAGAGTAAAAGAATCTCTGCGTTTATTTAAAATACAAAAGGTAAGTATAATACAAGAAAATAGGTAATGCAATAAATCAAGGAAATTGACAATTATACAGAGAACAGTCATACTTTAAATACACTGTCAACTGGATGACCACTATAAGAACACTATCCTACTGACACACACTGAAAATAACAGTGTTTAATTTCGGACTCTTTAATCAGAATTCCTACCTTTGGGGTCCCAAAGCACCATCACCGCCTGCCTTCCCCTCCCTGCTAATTAGGTCAGAACTTTGGGGTGTCAGGAGTTTAAGCTCACCACTGAGAAACACAGTTTTGAAGTGCACCTGGCTGGATGAAGACTTCGGGCTGTGTAAATTTTCCAGTTTGGGTTGAGTCTGCTGATGCGATAAGAGTATTGGATCTGTCAATTAAGTACCTGGTTTTCTTTACTTTCTGCTGGCTTTGCAGGCCTGGTTTTCATCTCAGTTTGTGTCTGAGGACTTGTGGTGTTGGTTGAGTTGGTTGTCTCTCAGGGTTGTTGGTCTTTAATTCTGCTGGTCATGATCAGTTGCTGAGGTCCTTGCGGTCAGTCCTCTTGGTTTGGAACAGGCCCATGTCTGGAAGCTCTTGTTCTAAATTATTAGGTCCAGCATTGACAACAAACCTCCTGCTGGTTACCATCTACCACCTTCCCTCAGATAATTATCAGTATTCCTCATATGTAACAGCATTTGGCAGAGGAACAGTCTAAAGGATAAATCTGCCAGCTGGGCATTTGACAGGTTGTAAGAAATCCAACGTGAAGGAAAACCAATTCGACCTTGTTATTGTTCCTGCTGAAGGACTGATCCTGCACACGTCTTGTGGTGATGAAAACCTGTTTTAACCCTCAGGCCTCATTGGTTTCCTCCTCTCGGAGATCCTTGGTTTGGCTTCCCTGACCTCGGCCTCTGTGGTTCTTGGTTCCGTAGCTGCTTGTTAGGGGAAGCCGGTGGGGCAGCTGTTCATGCGGAAGTTTGTTGAAAAGGCCTCTCTCAGGTGAGATCGCGGCTGGCGGTTATCCTGACTGTGAGCCCTGTTACCTCTGCTGATATCTGTAGTTTTTACTGAGCTCTTGATGTTCTCTTCTGAAGTTAATTGGCTATCTGAAGATTAGAGTATGTGTGAATGGGTTTTGTTCGAGGCTGTCTGCGCTGTGTAGTTCAAGATGTAAAAGTTGTCTTGGGCTAGGGTCTGTTGGGTTCGGTTGATTGTACTTTTAGACAGGAGGAGTAAATTGGGATTCCAGGCTGAACAATAGTCCCAGACAGCAATCTCCATTCCCAGGCCCTGCTTGTTGTGTATTTCCTGCATACTCATTCCAGTTTCTATTTTTGTTTTTCAAAGTTTTGAAAGTCCAGGACACTGTCCAGAATCCAGGGTTTTGTCCATTTGTTTTAATATTGGGCATTTTTGCTCAACCTTACACACTAGAGTGAATCAAATTGGTTAAAGACTGGTATTTGCAAGGTTGTGGAGCTTATTACTACAAAACTTCAGTCTCATTCTTTCTACCAATACAATATATGTTCCACCATCATTGGGGAGGAAAATGTGACTAAAGTCCTGGTCTAATCAATTGTTTGCTTGTCCACCATCATTCACGATTGAATGTAAGCAGAATGCAGGGATTTAGTCTATTGGTTGCAGAAAATCTTGACTCTATCAACAACATAAGGTTTTTGATGTTTAAAGTTCATTGGAAGCTTCACAAGGTTGGTACCTTATTTTAGGAATGATTGGTATTCTTTTGTTATGCTTTCCTACACTCCTTGTTGAATAAGAGTTGGTCCCTTGACTTGATCAAAACAGTAATTTGAACAATATGCCAACACAAAGTTACATATCAAGCTGGAATACAATTTTGCTGCTGCTGATGGCCAACAGTAACCTGATTGATGTCTTGTTTTGAGCTGTTATGTCTGATTTGAATCTATCTCATTTTATATGGGTACAGTGCTGAACAAAACAGTGGAGGGAGACCTGAGGGTTAAAACAGGTTTTCATCACCACAAGACGTGTGCAGGATCACTCCTTCAGCAGGAACAATAACAAGGTCGAATTGGTTTTCCTACACGTTGGCTTTCTCACAACCTGTCGAATGCCCAGCTGGCAGATTTATCCTTTAGACTGTTCCTCTGCCAAATGCTGTTACATATAAGGAATACTGATAATTATCTGAGGGAAAGTAGTAGATGATAACCAGCAGGAGGTTTGTTGCCAATGCTGGACCTAATAATTTAGAACACCATGGAGTCCACATATAATTCCAAGGCCACTGTTCCCAGATTTCCCACCACTCTACTTCCACCTATGGTCAGGCTATCCTGCCAGATATCCCCAGGGTTGGAATGGAAAAGTTTGGGACATGATCTGGAGGATATGATTGGTGAGCATGGCTATATCAGGATGTTACTTGACATGTCTGTGGGACAATACTTTTGACACAGATGCTCAGGTCTTAGCAAGGAGGACTTTACAGAGTTGACTGGGCTGTGTGTGCTTTTGCCATTCCGGATGTTGAATGGTCTATTCTGTTTTACTGTTTCTTGATTTTCTGTTAGGGCTGCGAAAAGGCTCCAATTTCCAAAGGACATTTGGGAAAGAAGACTGACGGCCAGCATATTATTTACTCAGGCTAGTTTCTGGTTATACAATGCAGCTCTTGACAAAATTAACGTGGGATCTTCGGGGACAGGAATGGATTTTTGTGACTACTGTTTTCTTTCCTGTGATAATTCATGACAACATTATCTATAATAAAGCAGCAGTGCTCATAACTAAATCTATTTTCTCATTATGCCATTTACTTAAATAACATACATGTAGGAGGACCATTGGGTATAATTGAGAATAAGCTGCTTGACTTAAGGAGAAAGCTGCTGGGTCAAATCCTTCAATCAAACAGTCTATCTTCAATTACAGCTTCTGTACTCCCACATCCATTATTACTAGTCAGTTACATTTTTATTAAAATGTGTTGACAGTTTCATTGTTAAGAGCAATAAATAGGTTTCGGTTGAAGGTCAATGCAGTTGGAGCTACTCAGAAGCAGTTAAAAAGTGTCAGAGAACTGTTATTTAGCTGACACACAGGCAGGATTTAGAGGTCAGTGGTGAACAAACAGCATCATTACATTTTCAGATGCCCACAAAAATTTTAATTGGTTTTTGTGTGCCCGTGCAGGGTAATCAGAGACCCTTTTCAGTGCAGCACCCTTTACTGCACATCTGGAGCAGGCACATGGTTGCAATGCTGACATGATCCAGATATCGTCTGTATTTAACATATGCAAGTTGCAAGGCATGCTTGAAACCTTTTGGAACAGGAGATTCATTAAATATCATTAGCAAAGTGGCAATTGATTGAAGATTTAACCGCTCAATCTTATCCAGTTTAAGCAAGTGCATTGGTTTCCTACACTGTCTGAAACTTGTCTGGATCAACAAGGTGCAAGTGTGGCAAGGCTTTGCAGCACTGTGAAATGGACAGATGAGAAAGCCCATCCATATTGTAACAGGACAGCTCATTCTTTATTTGTAAAGGATTTTGCTCAGGGGACTTGTTCTGTATGTGTACTTTCATTGTATTGGAGTGATTTCCAACACTTTACATGTCATTTCTGCCATCTTAAATGCTATTGACTTTGACTTGCACTTTCTAGCTGACATCATTCACAACAGCAAGGGAGGAGATTATGTAGCTCCACCTTGGAGTGTTTTGAATGGGAATACCAACACCATGAACAGCAGGAGCAATTTTGACAGCACAGTCTTCTCTTCAGCCACCCACAGGACAGACAGGTGGATCCAAAATTCCAGCTCAAAGGTGACAAAACTTGAAATATTCAACCACACTGGCAGTGTCTGTGGGGAGAGAGGAGCGCTTAAAGTCTGTGACTGTTCTGAAAATGATGACTTGATGTTTGGTGATGGAATCAGGCTGCAGGGGAGGTACAAGTGACTATTGAAGCATTGGCACTCAGCCTCTGCCAGGTGAAGTTCAGTTTGCCAGATATCAACAGCACCACCCTTGCCAGCACATTTGATTACATTGGCAGGATTAAACCTGAGCAAGTTCAGAGGAAGACATTTGAAGTGAGTGAAGGGAAATCGAGATGGTTAATGTCACACTGACAGCTCTCAAAGAAAAGATCAGGAGTGGGTAAGAGTCCAGAGATAGTGGTCCAAGTAGAGGGTCAGTGTTAAAGATGGATGAATATTGAAGGAAGGACTCCAGATCAAATAATTGAGCTTGGAAGTATCTTGACTAGTAAAATTAACTTTGTTTCTTTCCAAAGACACTGCTCTAGTTGCTGAAAATGATCAAATTTTTCTGATTTTTATGTCGGATATATTTGCGGTATATTGTTTTTGTGTCTGACAGAACTTGTTCTGAAGTCTGTTTTCCCTGCTTTACACGTGATCTCCACCTTTTTGGGAAATCCTTTCTTTTCTTGCTGGCATTAATGACAATTCCATGGTGTCAGGTCTCCTTGCAGCATGGAAGCAGCTTAGTTCGACTCTGAACCTCTAATAAAATCAAGAGGAGTGGAAGCAACACCAACAATGGGAGCCATTGTCTGCTCCACATGTTTTTCTACAAGATGGAGGGGATGGGCATAGACCGTTAACTCAAAGGAGGAGATACTCTTAGAATAGGATCTACAAACCAAGGACCAGCCTCCTCAACAATAGTGCCTCACTCCTGACTTCTACACCCTCCTGGGAAAGAACCTTTTTCCCAATGAACCAGGTGTTCAGTGACCTGTGACCTTCTACAGGCCACACAGCCCTGAATTTCTACAGTTCCAGCAACTTTCTGGGATCCGATGGAAGCATCCACTGAATTTCACAATCTGCAATGATTAAGATCATCTCCCATTTGACAGCAACACCAGTTAAGTCTGTATTACTACTGGTGAGGCCAGAATGAGACTTTTCTCAGATTTGCTGCAAAGGCTCACTCTCACAGGTACAGAACAAAGTTCCCTCTGATTGTCCACGACTATTTCTCAATCAGATGGAATCCACTCCATCAACTTCATTTGAAATACAACCAGTGCAGGATATTCATACACCCGAGTATGATATTCTGGAACATGTCTTGATTCTTTCATCTGCGTGCCTATCCCTGTGCAAAGTCTCCATGTAGCAGGATTCTAATGACAGGAGACAGAATGCAGCTTGGTAGTGCAGAAGTACACTGTAAATGGATTGGAGATGTGACAAAGTGAGGCAGAGAGGCTGATGCAGGTCAGATTCCAGCGTCTGTGGATGTGAAATGCATGGAGCCACTGCCCATGGAGTGTACTCTGATACTTTGGAACCAGGTGTCTAAGGTGGTGGTCTGAAGGAGCAAGCAGTAAGCTGGCACTTGCCCTGGTACCTGCTGTGAATTTAATGTCAGAATTCTTGGGAGTCTGGTTTCTATCTGTTGGATGGTAATGTGGGAATCTGGATATGAATGAGGTGAAATTAAGTAGTAATAAGGATGATAATGAGTGATATCCCCGTTCGCATATCTTCTGTCGCTCACTAGCAAAAAAGTCATTTCACTGTCTCGGACTTGGTTAGAAAATGAAACCCATCAATATTGATGTCAAGAAAGGACTCACACAACATCTCACTGAATTGTGCCAAATATATCACCATGGCACACATTGCTCAGGGTTTGGGAAGATTTTACCCAATAAGTTTTGTTGTCATTTAAAATGGATGAATTAAAAGAGAGAGAGATAGCTGAAAGAAAAAGAAAATGGAAGTCAAAAATTGTAATTCTTATTTTATTTTCATTTCCAACACCAGTTTGAATCTGAAGAACTTAGTGTCCACTCAAAGTTAATTTTGACCACCAGAGAGGTTGTTGATCCAAAATTAAGGAATAAAACACTGTTAAAAGAAAATCACTTACATTTGAGCGCACAGCCCTAACTTTTCCTGGCATGTTTAGTGGACAGAACAATTCCATGCTTTTCACTTATTGTAATCACAAATCTCTGTGGGGTAGAAATGTAGCAAAGATTGTGGAGGAGCAGCAATATACTGGATAGCAATTTCCAGAATACAATATTTAATTAGGGATGCTGGTAGTTACTCTCGGATTTATACCTTAATAATAGTAATTGTTCTTAACTTTATTCCAATTCCTCCCAAAACATTGGAACCATTAGAATAAAGGTACAAAGTATTTCATTTCTTGGTTTATTTGTGATACCAACAAATGCAGCTTATGCCTTCCAGACAGCAATGTCTGACATCCGTATCCACTGTCCTCCTATTGGACTAAACTTCTGGAAGGGTGGTGGGTCTTCTGACTGGCTGCAATAGGGGTATAGTGGACAAAGATGTTGGGCATGGCTATGTGATAGGGTTAGGGCTTGGGGAAAATCAGGGTATTGATAGTTAATAAATGTGTTGGTTGGAAATGTGGGGAGGCTCAGAGCTGATGAGGTTGAAAAAGACTGCTATTCAGAATCGAACATGATTGTTGGGGGTAACGTGGGAAGCAACTAGAATAACAGGTGGAACTTGCAACTCACTCTTAGGAGTCTGACCTGGAAAGTCTTCCTTGTCCAACCAAATCTCAACTGTAGAATAAACATAGAAAGGGCTGCCAGCACACCCACAATGGACAGAGTAAGTTTGTTTTGTTTGTCTATATGGGTGAGGTCCATCTATAAGTGAGGTCAATCCCTTTAGGGGGCAACTGTATTAATCAGGCACTCAACATTATACTTATCTGCCATCAAAATAACCTGTATATGCAGCTCATACATTGACCAACAAAGCAGCATGTAAATTCAAAATCTTGATCGCAGGCAATCCTGATCATATCATTGATCATGACAAATAAATCCTGATAATCTCTGTGATGCAGAAAGAATGGCACGTGAACTGTGAAGTATCAGCTGCAATTGACAATTCCCAAACATATTCCCAAACAGGTGGCACAAAGATGTGGAATTGCTTGCATTCCATTGAGTTGTAAGTATGTCAGCACAGAGGCTTTTGTATGAAATACTGTGTTTCCTAGGTGATTTGGGGGTTGGGGGATGATAAGTCTTATTAATCCTACCTCATCTGTCATCTGTTAGTGTGTTGTGCAATACGGCTTGTGCTGCACATATATGCATAAGGTTCAATTTGTCAAAGTCTTTCTGTTCCTCATGGAATGTGGACATCGTTACCTGGCCAGTATTTATTGCCCATCCCTAGTTGCTATTCAGAAAGCTGCCTTCTTGAGCCACTGCAGTCCATGTAATGTAGGTTGACCCACAATGCCCTTAGCGGGGGAATTCCAGGATTTTGACCCAGCGACATTGAAGGAACAGCGATGTATTTCCATGTCAGGATAGAGAGTGGCTTGGAGGGGAATTTGCAGTTGGTGGTGTTCCCCTGTATCTACTGCCCTTGTTCTTCTAGATGAAAGTGGTCATGAGTTTTGAAAGTGCTATCTAAGGATCTTTGGTCGATTTCTGCAGTGCCTCTTGGAGAGAGTACACACTGCTGCAAGTGATAGATGGAGCAGTTGAAGATAGTTGGGCTTAGGACATTACCCTGAGGAGCTCCTGCAGAGATGCCCTGGAGCTGAGATAGCTGGCCTGACCTTTAGTGGCCACAACCATCTTCTATGTGGAGGCATCCCATGGACCTCTTTGGCAGAGACCTCCACATCCAATACATTGAGGCCTATGGTAAATTCTTATTTATGTCTGCTGTGACTGCTGACAAGTTGCATCACTTAGAAGCTGTTTCGTTTTGGACATTCCCATAAGAGGAGGTGATGGCTTCATTGTATTATTACTATTACTATTATTATTAATAGTGGTATTATTACAAGACTATTAATCCAGACACTTAGTGGCAGATGGTGAAATCTGAATTCAATATAAAAATCTGGAATTAAGAATCTACTGATGACTGAGCAACCATTGTCGATCGTTGGGAAAACCCCATCTTGCTCGCTGAAGTCCTTCAGTGAAGGAAATCTGCCATCATCACCTGATCTGACCTACGTGTGACTCAAGAGATGCAGGAACTTTGTTGATTCTCAACTGCCCTCTGAAACGGCCTAGCAAGCCATTCAGTTGTGCCAATTGCTAAGAATAAAGAGTCTTAATGAAGAAATGAAACCCAATGGGCCACCTGGTATCAACCTAGGCACCAGAATCAACAATGTTAAAAAACGTCCTTGTCTATGCTGCAAAGCCCTCTTCGCTAAGATCTGGGAAAGCTGTCTCACAGACTGGTCAAGCAACAGCCTGGAATCATACTTTCCAGACAATGTCCCATACACCACTATCACCATCCCTGGATATGCTCTGTCCCTCTGGCAGGATAGACTCAGTGGAGGTGGCTGCACAGCGGTATTCAGTCAGGAAGTAGTTGCCCTGGAAGTGCTCAACGTTAACTCTGGACTCCATGAAGTCTCGTGGCTTCAGGTTAAACGTGAGCAAAAAAAAATCTCCTGCTGATTACCACATATTGTCCTCCCTCAGATGATGAATTGGTATTCCTCCATATTGAACAACACCTGGAGGAACACTGAGGAAGGCAAAATGTACTCTGGGTGGGGGATTTCAATGTCCACCACCAAGAGTGGCTCGGCAGCAGGACTACTGATTGAGCTGTTCAGGTCCTAAAGGACATAGCTGTTAGACTGGGTCTATGGTAAGTGGTGAGGGAAAACAAACAAGATGGAGAAACATATTTGACCTCACCCTTACCTAACTGTTGGTTGCAGATGCATCTGTCAATGACAGCATCAGTAAAACTAACTGTCCTTGTGGAGATGAAGTCCCACCTTCACATTGAGAATACTCTACATCGTGTTGTGAGGCACTATCACCGTATTAAATGGGATAGACTTTGAACAGATCTAGCAAATCAAGTCTGAGCATCCATAAAGCACTGTGGGCTATCAAAAGCAGCACAATCTATAGCCTCATGGCCTGGCACTGAACCATTACCATCAAGCCGGGGACCAACCCTGGAGGGTGCAAGAGGGAATGCCAGGAGCAGCACCAGCCATACCTAAAAATGAGGTGTCAGCCTGGTGAAGCTACCAAACAGCACTACTTATGTGCCAAACAGCATAAGCAGCAAGTGATAGATGGAACTAAACAATCCCAAAACCAATGGAAAGATCTAAGTTCTGAAATCCTGCTGCATTCAGTTGTGAATGGTGGTGGACAATTAAACAGTTCACTAGAGGAGGATGCTCCACAAATATCCTCATCCTCAATGATGGAAGAGCCCAGCACATCAGTGCAAAAGATAAGGCTGAAACATTCGCAGCAATCTTCAGGCAGAAGTGCTGAGTGGATGATCCATCTCGGTCTCTTCCAGTGGTTGCCAGTATAACGGGTGCCAGTCTTCAGCCAATTTGATTCAGTCCACGTGATATCAAGAAATGGTTGGAGACACTGGATACTGCAAAGCCCGCAGGACAATATTCTGGCAACAGTACTGAAGACTTGTGCTCTAGCAGTCGATTGCCCTGCCAAGCTCTTCCAGTATAGTTACAACGCTGGCATTTACCTGGCAATGTGCAAAATAAAAAGCGGGACAAATCCAACCTGGCCAATTACCACCCCACCAGTCTACTACCAATCATCAGTAAAGTGATAGAAGGTGTCATCAACAGCGCTATCTAGCAGAACCTGCTCAGCAATAATCTGCTCAGCGACGCCCAGTTTGGGTTCCGCCAGGGCCACTCAGCTCCTGACCTCATTACAGCCTTAGTTCATACATGGACAAAAAAACTAAATTCCAGAGTTGAGGAGGGAGTGACAGCTCTTGAAATCAAGACCATTTTTGACTAAATGTGGCATCAAGGAGCCTGAGCAAAGCTGAAATCAATGGAAATCAGATGTAAACTTTCTGCTGGTTGCCAGTCATACCTGGCACATAGGAAAATGGTTGTGGCTAGGAGTCATCCAGAACAAAGCAGCTCACTTGATTGGCACCAAATCCTGAATATTTAGTCAATACATTACCAATGCACAGTAGCAGCAGTATGTACCATCTGTGAGATGCACTGCAGAAATTCACTACAGATCTTTAGACACCACCTTCCAAACCCATGACCATTGTCATTTAGAAGGACAAGGACAGATACATGATAACAAATTCCCCTCCAAGCCACTCACCATCTTGTCTTGGAAATATATCTCTGTTCCTTCACTGTCACTAAGTTAAAATCCTGCAATTCCTTCTCTAATAGCATTGTGGGTCAACCTACAGCAGGTGGACTGCAGTGGTTCAAAAAAGGCAGCTAACCACCACCTTCCCAAGGGAAACTAGAGATGAGTAATAAATACTGGCCAGCCAGCGATTCCCATATCTTACGTCCAACAAACGAATAAAAAAAAGTTCATTGCAGTCACACTGAATGGATCCAGCAGTTTTATCATCATTGTTTCATTGTGTAGCAAAGCCGGAGAAAAGTTGAGCAAGTCCAGGATAAGACTGAACCTCCTTTGGCTGCCAAACTGCCTCCACATGAAGAAGTCACTGCAGAAGACCTCCTCAGTGTCCAGAGTAGTTCAGGAGACCCAGAGTGAAACATCCTTCATGTAAATACCTTCAAATCAGTGAAGGTCAATGCCGTTGCTGAATGAGGATGTCCTGGCACATGGAGTATGTGACCTAATGAAGCGAGACTGATGATGGGAAGGAGTTGACAGTCCTATCCCAGTGGCCATCAAGGTAACAGCTGTGCTAAAATTTGATATGGCTGGATGATTCCAATGATTCACTTTGGACCTGTGTGAGTCAAACGCAAGCGTCGACCCCCAGTTAATTAATGGGCCGATGCAATTTGTGACATGTCATATTGCTTCATCTCCTTACCTTGTGACAAGGTCAGTGCTGCAGCCCAGCCAATCAGCTTTGCCAATATTGCTAGCTTCCCCCGGGTCAGGTAGGTCACTACAGGCAAAAGGCATGTTGTGTTGAGAGTACCATATTATTATGAAGTTGACCCTCCTCTGGTAATTAAAACTGAAACACCCAGAGAATCTCGCCTCACCTCATAATCTATTAAAGCAGTGGTTAAATGAAAGAAATCCCTGATACTCACTTTATAATCATCAAGTAACAATTTATTTATCTAACAGTTAACAAATTAACAGAACTATTAATAAACTGAACAATTCCCCCTTAACTACTAACAATTCCTGAATAAAACAAAATTTTAATGGTATGCTGTCCCAATAGATATGAGTACCCACTTATATAAACAACATTAATTTAAAAAAAAATCTTAATGTCTTGAAATTATAACCAGGATAAGTCTTCCAGAATGTTCTTTGCCTTCTCCTCTGTCCTCCAGTCAGGAATGCCTCCCTCTGTTGAATTCATGTGTCAGGAATATTAGCTAAGAGTGTCGTAGTACCTTTATTAGATGGTGCTTACTCTGAGATCTTAGAGATTTCTGTGAGAGCTTTCTCTTTCTTTAGAGCTGATGGCTTTGAGAGCTGTTCTCTTAACAGATAACAGTTTGCTCTCAGACCAATTTTCAAATGGCCTCTTCTCTTATACCCTTGATGACCTATTAATTTATAACAATAGGATTGATCCCAGGTTGTCAAAACCATCAGATTTAAATTTAAAGATAGTAGGAACTGCAGATGATGGAGAATCTGAGATAACAAGGTGTAGAGCTGGATGAACACAGCAGGCCAAGCAGCATCAGAGGAGCAGGATGGCTGACGTTTCGGGCCTA
>NC_063332.1:122112221-122204237 GCF_021869965.1 Rhincodon typus | reverse complement strand
TCTAGGCCCGAAACGTAGGCCTTCCTGCTCCTCTGATGCTGCTTGGCCTGCTGTGTTCATCCAGCTCTACACCTTGTTATCTCAGATTTAAATTTAATTGGGTTTTGGTAATTAGGTCCTGGTTTAAATTAATTGTCCGAATTCAAAAACCTGTTGTCTTAGTAAAAATACTGCTTTGCCTGCTAACAGTATAGCCTTTTGACAAAATGTTTCAATTTCAAGAACTCTCTGTGCATCTGCTGCTGCCTGCGGACTTTTTTTAAAATCTCCAGGCTTAAAAAAATCATAACTTTTAAAGGGACCACACACTCTTTGCCCCCACCCCCCATCATTTTCCAAACAAATTCTAATGTCCTGCCTTCAAATCCACAAGTATTATATCAATTTCGTAGCAATATTATAACAAAGATGATTTCATTAATAGGAAAGGGTTCCACTTGGTCAATGTGCATGTCATCTGTGATCATTGCAAACCACATTTTTGAGGCTTGTGCCAGGTACTATAGAAGCTGCCGTGATGCACATATCCTTGATAATTCTCAGGCTGCTGATTAATTTCAAGTCATATTGCCATATATGGATGACTGCTTAAAGAGGTGGACTCCCCACTCCAATCATGACTCCATCATGCAATCCTCTGACTGAGGCTGAGCATTGATACAATGCAGCCTGTTCTTGCAGTGGATCAAGCATAGATCAGATGACACGCCTCCACAAGTTGAGGTTCTGGTGCTTGGTTTGAACTGGGGTGGGGGAGGGCTCACTCCAGCCAGATTGAGCTACATAATCCCAGCACGCCGCACTTTGCATGAGTGGAAAAGACAAAGAAAGAATGTGATGGATGCTGAAGAGCTGGAAGCCCGGCTGCAGCAGTCTTCCAAGGAGAAAACTGAGGAGGAGAACAAACACCATTTCCATGATACGTCATCATTGCGTCAAGCACCACAAACCAGGCAGGATTCAAATGACAGCACTTTCAGTAGGTGTGAGGTGGATACATTGATCATTTATTGACTGTAAACCTGTTGCTGCACAAAAGGCAAACAGCTCCTGTTTAATCCCAAAACCGGACGCAGATTTTCTTTTTGTTTGTGCTTTCTTCACTTATCCTTTTTAATAAAAGTTAACAATACCATTATTTGATGTCTTCACAGCACGTGATGGTCCCACATTCAAGAATTATAGTGTGTAATAATATGAAGGACAGTAGGGAAAAAGTAACACTCCCTGAGACAGGTTTATAAAATCGCACGGATTTAAGGAAAACTAACTTCTCTTACGTGGAGATAGTAGGAACTGCAGATGCTGGAGAATCCGAGACAACAAGGTGCAGGGCTGGATGAACACAGCAGGCCAAGCAGCATCATAGGAGCAGAGAGGCTCTTGTTCCTGCATCTAAAATGACAGTTGATCAGACAGGTGGAGCTTTAGAGGATAAATAAGTCAGCATATGGGATATTATACTGACAAAGAAGGGTCACACATGCCACATATATGCCAGAGGTTTTCTTTCTCCTTTCCCTCCCGATATGCCTAAGTGTAGTCCCGGGTTCTGTGTCTTGGGTGGAGGGCCCTGCTCGATAGTTTAACTTGCTGGCCTTGAAACATTGGGCAATGACCCTGGAGACAGTAATGGCTACAGGGCCCAGATATGGTGAGAGAACCCTGTCCAAATGCAGATTGCTCCCGCCCCCTTAGCTACATATTCAACAGGGGTGGGAGGATGGAGGTGGAGGGACTAAGCTCCTCTGGAGTGCCCTGGGAGGTGACTTCTGTATGACCTGGATATGGTTTCTCCTTCGTGGGATGAGGGGCAGGATGGGTGCCTCAAGGTCTCTTGTCGCTGTGTCATCTTGGTTTTGAAGCTAAGGACTAATGGTCAAACAGAAGGAGTGAAGGTCTGTGTACATAACTACTGATTATTCTGCTTGAACTTGTTTTTCATGGCAACTACTAATCTGTCCATGGAGACAGCCAGACACATGCATTCCAGCAAGGAACTGATAACAATAGCCTCCAACCTTCAATCCTGAATACAGAGAGTGTCTGACAAACCTACCTGCTGCTCCTGTGCTTGTTTCTACAGTTGCATGATTATTCATGGCTGACACCATGTCTTACTTTCTGTATGGGAGTGAGCAGGAGCTCCATCTCTGGTAGTCTTCTAAGCGCCTCAGGACCATGCCAGTGTTGTGCTCACCAGAGGGTGTTCCTAACTCTAACCCAGATCTAGTATCAACTGAGGTGAAAGTATAAGAGCTGTAACGGGTACAGGAGACAACTTTGGCAGAGTTTCTTCTGAGGGATCTGTGGCTTCTTCTTCACAGATCCAGGATGTCCGTGAGAATGTATCACTTATGGTCAAAGGCAATGTGGGTGCTGCTGGTACCTGCATAAGACAAGAGAGAGGAAGTGCATTTGTGCAATAGAGATAGAAGCTGGAACATGTCAAGAATACATTCACATTGGTGGTAAGGGAGGAAGAGCACTGAACAGTAACAAGGCAACTTACCTGATTGCTGGGACATGAGGGTGCTAGAATAATCAAATGAGCAGTTTGGCTCTCCTTCCATGAGCTCGAGGACTTTGTCTTTGTACAGGGTGAGTAAGGAATGTCAGCTGCCAGAAATGGTCTGGGCCCTTTTACTCCTGTTGTGGACTGTTTTCTCCTACAGTGAGACAAAGAGGTGGGTGTTGGAAACGGAGCGAGGTGAAAGCGGCTAAACTAACCATTAGTCTTGCTACAGGGGCAGGAAAGTGAATGGAGTGTCTCAAGTGAGTGAATAGAAAGCACAGAGGGCAGGAAGGCTTAGTGATTTGGGAGCATGAGGTGAGTGAGAGCAGTTGAGAAAAGATGGTGCATTGCAATATTGAGAACAGTAAACCATGGGCATGGTGGGAGGAGGATGAATGACAGAGTTAGAGTCAGTATGAGGGAGTAGAGAGAGAGAGGATGGTAGCATTCAACACTGTAGAGCTGAGAAGGTCATTAACTTCCTTGCGACATCATTGCATAGTCTCTTAGATGCGGACACTGCATTGACCTGGTTGACTTTTTTAGACCATTGTTGCAAAGTTGGGTAGAGTACTTGTGGATTAGGAGACAGGAAGTTAGAATCTAGTGTTTGTAAGATGCTAGGAGGAAGCAGTGCATGGTCCCTTTAAAAGATAAAGTGCTTCTTCTATGCTCAGAGATTCATAAAGTATGTCTGTGGGCAGTAGCTTGTGGGTTTGCAGGTGCACAGAGCACCTGAATTGAAACATTTGTATCAAAAGGCTGTATAGTTAGCAGGCCAAGCAGCAGTTTTATTTTGTTATTATGACAACAAGTTTTGAATTTGACCAATTAATTTGAACCAGGCATTTTGATATCAAAAGCAATTAAATTTAAATCTGATGGTTTTGACAATATAGGGCCAATCCTATTGCAAGAAATATTGATATATCATTAAGGGTACAAAAGAAGGGGCAGTTGGGCAAAGACAGGAGAGCTCACTGCCATCTGCTACAAGTAATAGCTCTCAGCTCTTAGAGAAAGCACCATCTATTCACAACAGTACCATGGCACTCTTAGCTAAGATTCCTGACAGAAGAATTTACAGAGAAAACATTCCTGACAGAAGATTTGATGGAAAAGGCACTGAACATTCCAAAAAGACACATAATCTGGCTGTAATTCTGAGAAACTAAATTCTATTTTTTAAATTTTATTTTACATGAGTGGGACTTGTATTTATTGGAACAGCATACCATACCATCTTGTTTTATTCAGGAATAGTTAGTAGTTAGAAGGGATATATGCAGTTTCTTAATAATTTAGTCCATTTGTTCACTGCTAAAGTTAAATAAATAAACTGTTACTTGTTGATTGTAAAACGAATGGCAGGGGTTCATTTTATTTAACCACTAGAAGTTGCTGAGAGGCAGATTACACCTCTTTTCACACTGCTTTTAACAGATTATAAGGCGAGCTGCTTCCCTTTGTATGATTCAGTGTTAGTTCTCAGAGGGGTGTCAACCTCCACTTATAACATCATGCTAACTGTTTCTGGTACATGGTGTCCTTTGTTGGTGCTGAGGAAAGACTACAGCCTTTCTTTCCACTACCCTACCCAGCAGGATTTCCAGGTCCCTGCTGGCAAAGAGAGAGGTAATTTCCCTCTCAGCCATGTCCTTTGGAGTTGAACAGCATCATTCTAAGGGCAGTCTCTTGCTTGCACTGTTTGAAATGGGATTTAAATATGGCCCCTACTGTGGGAACTCCCTGGAAGTGACAATGAGCCAAAATGTCTGAAGATTATATAATTACAGAGCTGCAGAGAAAAAAGGAGGTTACATGAGCACAAAAAGAAAGGGGCTACTCCCTCATGGAGAGAAAGCCATCAGGCAGAGGTGCCGATGTTGGACTGGGATGGACAAAGTCAGAAGTCACAAGGCACCAGGTTATAGTCCAACAGGTTTGTTTGAAGTCTCAAGCTTTCGTAGCACTGCTCCTTCGTCAGGTGAAGCGAAATGGAGAGACAGGTCACTGGTGGCAGTTTTTAACCTGAGCATCACATGCTTGAGGCAAGGGGAAAGGTTGAGAATTCTTTGTAGTAACCTCAGAATTACACCATCCATCTTATAGTTTCTAAATACAATATTGGAAAAGAGTAGAATAAACATTTCCGTGTCACCAAATTGGGTTAATCTTGTGGAGTAGCGATTCCATCCACTCAGCATTTAAATGTGTCCTGCTACATTCTCCATATAGAGACATTATTATACATTGTCAGACATTGCAGAATGCTGCAAGATACTCAGGGGATATCATTAAATGAATTGTGCACTCTTATGCCATCACAACCTAAATTGCCACCGTCTACTGAAACATCTTAATCAAAGTAAAGTCTTTGATCTTCCTCTTTGGACAGTGAGGAAATCTTGAGTCAGGGGATCTATTCTGGGAGAATTACAAACTCCTTTAAAGGTATCTGCTGTCTTTCTAACAGTGTTGATCATTATTTTCAACATTTCTCAGGCAGTGTTCCTGGAATTTTCTGAAACAAGAGGCCAACTAATGCATGATTTATTTGAAGTATATTATCGGTAAAAACCAGGTTTAGAAGGTACAAAATATTATGTATACTGTGATCTAAGGAGAAAGCAGTTCTGGTCATTTTGTTACTCCTTTTATCTTCTCATCTTACACAGTGGGGTGAATTTTAGCTTGTGATAATAAGGGGTTTGAGTTAGATGCTGAATCTTACAAAAACAATCTCAAATCTGACACCATCCCAACTCTAACCTCCCAGTTTGGCTTTAGCAGAGATGAGACAAAGGGTAGAAATGCAACTCACACCCTGGACACCTAGTCTTTCTAATATCTTAATGAGATTGACAAGATCATAAGACTATTAGACATAGGAGCAGAAGTAGTCTATTCTGTCCATTGAGTCAGGTCTGCCATTCAATGAGGTCATGGCTGATCTGATAATCCCCACCTCCACTTTCCTACCTTTTCGCTATTATCTCGATTCCCTTATTGTTAAAAACCTGTCTATCTTAGCCTTGAATGTACATAATGATCCAGCCTCAGCAGCTCTCTGTGGTAAAAAGAAAACCCACAAATTCATCACCCTCTGAGAGAGGAAATTCCTCCTCACCTCTGCCTTAAATGTGCAACCTCTTATTCTGAGATTATGTCAACTGGTCCTAGACTCTCACACAAAGTACTTTTATACTCCATTCCCTTTGAAATAAAGGCCAACATCCCATTTGCCTTCCTGTTACCCGCTGAACTTAGAGAGAAGGCCTTTGTGATTCAGGGATGAGGACTCCCAAATCCCTATGATCTGTAGCTGTCTGCAGTCTCTCTCCATCAAAATAATGGTCAGCTCCTCTATTTTTTCTGCCAAAATGCATCACCTCATGTTTTGCCACATTATATTCTGTCTGCCAAGTTTTTGTCCATTTATTTAAACTGTCTATACCCTTCTACTCTTTGTGTCATACTCACCACTTGTCTCTCCATCTATTTTTGTGTCAGCCTCGATTTTGGCAATAGCACCTTCACTTACTGCATTCAAGTCATCAATATATATTGTAAATAATTGTGGCTCCAGCACTGAACCATGTGACACTCCACTAGTGAGAGGCTGCCATCCTGAAAATGTTACCCGCGCGCCCCCCCACCAACCCAACAATCTCCTATTAGTTAGCCAATCTTCTATCAATGTGATTATACCTACCTCTAACACCATGGGCTCTTATTTTATTTAGTTAGCCTAACTTGTGGCACCTTATCATATGGCTTTTGAAAATCCAAACATATTGCTTCCCCTGTTACATACCTTTAGAATATTGTTAGTGATCTAGGAAGCAGAGTAATGTTTTTTCCTCACTCTCCACACACACAACTATTTTCCTGAGATCTGATCCCTGCACTGAATTAAATCGTCTCCATATAGAGACTTATCTGATTTGGACATTGGACCTCCCTCCTTTGGGGGAAGGGAAAGGGGTTTAGACACTCGCAGGATCAAACTTGTCTCCCAAATGAAGGATCTGACTCCCAAAATCCCATCCAACATCTCCCCACCAACCCCCACCATTCCACCACTCCCATCCCAGTTACAGATGCAAGTTCTATACCCAGGACTGTGGACTGTTCTGGAGTGCTCCCTGGAAGTCTGAAAGGTAATCTGACAACATCTGGACTAGGATCATGATGAAAACCAGGTAAAAACCCAGTGAAAGCAAAATGTGCACATTGGACAAGAAAGAGAACTTGTAAGTCACAAACTACTCACATGGAAGGAAAGTTTTGTATTCACTCTGCAATCTGATTTAACAGACTTCACTTTGCAACAGCATTAATGGATCTGTTGAACAGATGTGAAGTGTCAGACAGCTGTTCAATAGAGAAGGATTGGTTTCTCACATAATTTGTTGAGAAATTGCTCTAGTCTTTAAAGGATAGGGTGACTGAATAGCTCAAAAAATTTCAGCAGATCAGACAGCTAGCATATATTTCTAAAGATAGGTCATGTCTGTGAAATTGAATTTTTGGAAGAAGTGACTGAAGTTGTGGACAGCTGAGGAATGTCTATGGATATTGTTTATGTGGTCGTCTCAAAACCTTTAAAATAGCTTCTCATAAGAGTCTGTTAGCTAAAGATGAAGTTCCAGGTAATAAGGGCAAATTATTGAACTGGTGAAGAAATTGACTGAGTGGAAAGCAGAAGAGAGTCCGAGCAATGGATAGTTAATCTAGTTACTGGTGATGTCCTACAGTGATCATGTTGGAGTCTCAAATATTCGGTGTTCACTAATGATTTAGACAATGAGATAGAAAACCACAAAGCCAAATTTACCACTAATACAAAAAAGATGTGGGATTGTGAGCATAATCAAAAGGATTTATGGAATACTGGCATTTACATTTGGCAGGGTTTATTGGGCTTATTGGAGAGTGCAGCATGGATTTACTGGAAAGAAACTTGAACTCCTTAGATCAATCTACAAGAAGGATTTAACAAACTGGAGTCGTATCCTTTTGAGTTTAGAAGCTGTGATGGTTGATCGATGTCTTCAAGATAGTAAGTGGACGTATTAGGTAGATTGAGACAAATCATGTCCATTAGCTGGAAAAGTAAGTACGGGAGCATAATCAAAAAACAAATAGAAACAGACATCGCAGGAGTGAAGTTAGAAAACACTTCTTCACATAAAGGGTGGTGAATGGTTGGAATGCTCTTTAACAATTAGAAATCGATGCTAGATTAGTTATTTTCAAGCTGAGATTGCTGGATTTTCATAAGCCTGAGGTAGTAAGGTCTGAATATGGCGTAAGATCATAGATCAGCCATGATTTTACTGAAAGTATCAGGACCTAACAACCAGTAAGAGACCATAGCCAATTTTTGGTCATATTCAACTTAAGTGTCAATTTCAGGGAGTTTCATGAATGGTTTCTCTCCATGCACTCTATTGAGTTGGCTTTCACAATTCCCACTTCTCACTTCATTATGCATGCACCGCGTTTCTGTGACATCGCTCACATTATTGTGCACTCACCAGCAGCAAAAGCACTGACCTCTGCAAGGACCTTCCAGGATTTCCGCTTTTGGTGCTATATTTAAAACCCAACTGTGCACCAGGTCACTTACTGTGACAAATAGCCCTTCACAGTGCATATATTGGGAGGGTAAATTGAAGAAAAAATCTTCTGAGGACATATTGGTAGCATGGGGGATACTTCATTGGAAATAGAATCTCACGACTGTAAATGTATTTCTCCTTTACATTAGACCTGCCTGATTAACCATCACTATACTGCAGCTACATGAATCAAGCCACACAGGCTATTTGCCCTTAGTGCTATCCCGTGTTAGAATCCTGTCCTTTTATCATGCCCAGTGCAGCATGATATGTTGTCATTGTTCAATGTGCAAGCATCATACGCTGGAATGCTTTCAGACCGCTGAAAATGTTAGCCTTTTTTGTTGTTCAATAAAATCTAACCAAAAACAAACAAAGAGCTGCATTTGGTTCTGGGGACCTTTGAGCAACTTGACCTTTGAGCAACAATGAATTTACAGTCAATGAGTGATCACTACACCCAGCTTGCATTTGTTGGAACCAGCTGTCAATTAAGTCCTGACTCGATTGTGGTGCCCAAGACTGCACTGCTCTGTCACGTTGAAGGTGATGACTCTCCTGCTCAAAATCCTCGTTGTCCTCCTCAGAGAACTGCTCCAACTCTCCCAGCTCCTCAGCATCCATCACATCCTTTTCCTGCTGCTCCAGTTGTACAGGTCCCAGTATGCTAGGATGATGTGGCACACACCATGTGGACTGTAATGTAAGGCTACCGCCACAGACTGATCCGAACATCAAAACTTCATCTTTAGGCTGTCCTGGTGGAAGAATGGGCTGCATTGTGTCTACACTAGCTCCAGAAGGGACTGCTTAATAGAATCATCAGCCATGGTTACAAAAGGTAGCCTATGTCTCGCAGTAACCATTACTAGCTAGGGTGAACACTCAAAAGAGCATGGCAGAGGAATACGCTGTTGTAGCCATGAGGCCAGTGTTAACATCAATCAAAACTGCTTCCAGGATCAAGTTAATTGGCTTAGACTTTGATTATTATCAGAATGTTGAATCATTAACAAGCAGCCCCTGCTTAGCATAAAGAACATTTGGACATTCTTTTGCTGCTGAATAAATTTCTCATTATCCATCTGATCTGTTTAATACCTTCAGCTGATCCTTCTTTCAAGTATTTAAACATTAGGTGCCCTATTGACAATTAGAGGAAATTAACAATTAGTGAGACACTGAACTAACAACTCATGGTACTAAGATGAGTACTTAAACCATCAACAGTGAAGTCCCTCATTGTAGGCAACATATTGAGAGTAATTTTGATGGATTTCCATTTGGCTCTTCCAAAATTGATAACCCTTTAATGTTTTAGAGTGCTTCTGGACTGCTGGATTGCCCTTGAGCATCCTCTAGTACAGCATTAAACCTGTGAGAGGCAGCACTTTTGTGAAGCTTTTCTCAGCAGACCAATTCACCATGAGATCCCTGAACTGCCCATTGTACACGGCCCAGCCTTGACAAGCAGTGCACTCCCTTGAAAAGCTGGAACGTAGAATGAAAGTTCACTCCAGAGATGTGTAGAATCTTTACAATTCCATACTCACCCAGCTTGTGAATGAGAGTGTGAATTTGTGGCAGGCTAGGTCCTAGCACATCCCCGCCCATTGCATTAGTGTCCATATAATGTTCTCCACATTAAACTGCAATGACTTGGCTGTAGCCATTGTGTCACAGGTCAAGGATTCCTGATCTCTGAAGCTAGCTATGGTCAAGGAGTCAGTTGCTTGTGAGAGATGAGCAATGTGTGGCCATTACAACTTCTTTCATCCTTGGGATGTTTCAAGAGTCTGCTCAAGTTTCATATTGGTGCGACTTAAATTAGTCTGACAGTGGAAATTACACTCGGCCAGACAGTTTAACAATGAATGGAATTGAATTGAATGATTTATTGTCACTTGCATTTTACAGCTAATAATACAGTAAAATACAGTGAAAAGCTTCAACTATCGCCATAATCTGGCACCATTTTGAATAATTTAAGAATACAAAGATATAACTGAGAGTCTCACTTCATTCCGCCGCCCTCCGCACTGAGCCCTGGCTCAGCGCACAAACAACACCTAACCCTCCTCCACCACCTTGCTGCCACCTGTGCCAGGCCCACCAACGTAGGGGTCACCATTCTTTCACCACTGGGCCCAACTCGCCAATGCTGCTGCTGAAGCCGCATCCCATACTGAATCCACACTTGCCCCACAACCAGGAGATTCTGCTTCCCCTGTCGCCACCTCACCGATAACCAGCAATCCCCGGCTGCGAGCCTACTGCAACCATGACCCGCTGCCACAGCCTCTTTGATAACCTGGGTTCCCCGCTGCAGGCCTGCCGCGACCGAAACCAGGAGGCCCTGGCTCTGCTGCCACCACAATGACATCAGGAGACCCCGCCTCGCGCGTACCACGCTGCCATCGTCAACGTCAAGAGTCGTCCTCTGGCCGCCGTCCTCCAAGATGTCACCTCGCCAGCACTGCCATCTTGAAAAGTCTGCTGGCACCGCCACCTCTGATGAGCTTTGCCATGGTGGCCGCTGCCGCCAGCCCCGAACACCGGAAGGACATCTTTGCTGAGATTACCATCAACGCCAATGACTCCAATTGCTGGCTGGAGCCGCCGCCAACTGTCAGGAGGCTGCTGCCATTTCGCACATGGCCCACTCTCGCTGCCATGCCGACGCCACCAATTAACCCACTGCAGCAAGCTTTAAAGAAAAGAAAAACGAATGCAAAAACAATAGAGACAAAGAAAACGAGCAAAGAGAAAAAGAAAGAAGGCAGACAGAAGTCGATGAGCCCTAGGCTCAAGAGTTCACACACAGCCCTGCTACTCCATTGCCATCATGATTAGCCTGTGAAGATGCAAGTGAAGATACATTTACCAAAGTGAAAGGCCGTTTATAAAGTTATTTCATCTACATCACTTACATGCACTCAGTAATTTTGTTTCTTCCTTTGCCGACCGTTTATGTACAATTGCAGTCCCGACTTCAACAGCTCAGGTGGAAGGATCCTGCTCTTTGGGTGGTTCTATTGTCCTGGAAGATTTGGGAATTTCTTTGGGCCTGGGATGGAAAGGCCTGCTGAGCATCTATTGCCCAGATGCAAAGCCCACCCTCCTCAGCTTGAAGTTCTGCAGACTTCCTAATCACTGACAGGGGTGAGGTGATGGGGCTGAGCAACTTTGGATTGTCTTGGTACGATGCTTCTGGGGTTCCTTGGCTCTTCCCTGTCCTCCCAAGTGGAAGGGGAACCCAGAGTGCGATTGAGGTCTGTCGATCCTTTTTGCTTTGCCATTGATGCTGAGCATGTTGGAGTCAGCATGATAGTTACGACCTCTGCCATCCTTCGAACCAGCTTGCTGAATGCATGCAAAGTCTGGCTCGTGTGACTGTCTATGTATTTTCACAAAGTTCTTCAATGATGAAGACTGTGGAAGCGTCATCTTCCTGAAGTGGAGGAGGTGCTGGGTTTTTGACAGTCCTATGAATGTCAGAGACATGGGACCTTATTTCCTGGACCAGCAACAGAGATGGGCCAGTGACACGCTCGCACGATTGTGTTCCTAATTTAGATCCAGAGAGACAAGCCCTCAAGGAGAAAATCTCTGAGCTGGTGGAGAGTGCAGGTGGAAAACCTTGTCACTGCATCTTCTGAGAGAACAGCAGTTTCTTTTTCAGAGGGAGAGTTGGAGCTGAGGGTCTCTGGCGCTGTCCTCTTCCTGGTGGAGATTTGCCAGGCGCTGCTACTGCCTGCATGAGGGAAGAGGGGAAATGCGTTATTGAAGAGTGAAAAAAGCCTGTGCAGATTAAGAATGGATTCACACCAACTCTTAAAGGGAGAGCAGTGCAGCACAAGACAGTGAAGCTCACTGGGTCAGTTGGTCTTTGAGGTCTCCTTGTCCCCATAGGAGTGGTCACACTCTTTGATTTGATTGGATTTATTATTGTCATATATACCTAGGTGAAAAATTTTGTTTTGCGTGCAGTACAGGCAGATCATACCATCCAAAGTTAGGACGGGGGAAGAATACAAAGTTATGGGAGCAAAGAAGGTGCATAAAAATCAAGATCAACGTCAGATTTGAAATTTGAGAGGTCCATTCAGAAGTCTTATAACAGTAGGGAAGAAGCTGTCCTTGAGCTTGTTGGCATATGTGATTAAGCATTTGTATCTTCTGCCTGATGGAAAGGTTTGGAAGCGATTATAACTGTAGTGGGAGGAGTCTTTGGTGATGTTGGCTCCCTTTACAAGGCAGTGGGAAACGTCGATGGAGTCAATGGATTGAAGGCTGGCTTGTGTGATATACTGGGCTGTATTCACAACTCTCTGCAGTTTCTTACGGCCCTGGGCAGAGCAGTTGCCATACCAAGCTGCGATGCATCCAGATATAATGCTTTCTATAATGCATCTATAAAAATTGGTAACAGTCCTTACAGTTGTGCCAAATTTCCTTAGCCTCCTGTGGAAGAAGAGGCATTGTTGTGCCTTCTTGACTTTTGCATCAATATGGGTGGTCCAGGACAGTTTGTTGGTGATCGTCACACCACGGAACTTGATGCTCTCGACTAGCTCCACCTCAGCTCCATTGATGTAGTTAAGGGGCATGCCCTCCTCCTTGCTTCCTGAAGTCAATGGTCAGCTCTTTAGTTTTGGTGATGTTGAGGGAAAAATCGTTATCTTTACAACATACCACACTCTCTTTCTTTCCTGCATTCCATCTCATTATTGTTTGATATCCGGCCTGCAAAGGTGGTGACATCAGTGAATTTGTAGATGGAGTTTGGATGAAATCTGGCCGCACAATCATGGGTGTACAGGGAATACAGTAAGGGGTCAAGCACACAGCATTGTGGGGCATCAGTGTTGTGAATTATTGTGGAGGAGGTATTGTTGCCAATCCTCACTGATTGTGGTCTGTGGGTCAGGAAGTCGAAGATCCAGTTGCAGAGGGTGGATCAGAGACTTAAGTCTCAGAGTTCAGAGGAAGGGTCACTGGATCCAAAATGTTAACTCTAATTTTTTCTTCACAGATGCTGCCAGAGCTGCTGAGCTTTTTAAGGAACTTCTGTTTTTGTCTCAGAGTTCTATGCCTAATTGAAGAATATGCTCCTTGTATTGATCCTCAATGATGGTGCAGTTCAACAGAAGACATATCTCCCAGCTAAATTTAGACAGGGCTCTTTTGGTAATTTTCCTACCTTTGGATTTGAAGGCCTGGGTTCAGGTCCCACTTACTCCAAACATCTCTGAACAGGTTGATCAGAAAACTATCCCACAATCAAATAAAATAGAGGGTTTTGTGGTGCAGATGTAATGTCATTACCTCTGAGCTGGGTTCAAGTTTTACCTGGTCCAGAGGTATGCCATATGTTTCTGAACTGGCAGATAAAAAATATCTCACAGCGATATTGAGACATTGGCTGGCTGTCAGATTAGAAGGCCTTCAGCCCCAGGCCAGACCTAAGTGAAAAGGAAAGGAGGAAGAACAGATTCTGGCTCAGATAAATCAGGTAGGGAGAGCCATCTGAGAGTTAGTAGATTAGGTGGATTAATGAGGAGGTGAGAGAGAAAAAATTGGGGTTGTAGCCAAGGATAGATCATTAGAAGTGGGAGAGGGGTGAACAATTTTTATACATACCTATTTTTCAAATCAATCTGTTCAGAGGTGTTATTACACACCTCTGGAGCAAGTGGACTTGAAACCCAAGCCTCCCAGTTCAGGGGTAAGAACACTGCCACTGTGTCACAAGAGAGCCCCGGATGAGAGTTGAAAGCTAGTTATGGTCATTTTTATCACATGGATTTGGAAACAGGTTCGCTTGGAGAATTCTGCCTTTTATTTGGGTGGGTGGGATTATAGAGATGGAGGAATTGCATGAAAGCCCGTCTGTCCCTCACTGCCCTCAAGCAAAGACATAAGGCACTTGCGTGTTGTATCTGGCCTCTCTTAAGAAGCTATTTTTCTTTTCTAACTCTTGAATTCCCATTTTTTGAATTACTAATCCACCCCACCCCCATTCACTCCACGCAGCCCCTTCCCCCAGCCCAAGACCTCACCCAAACTACTCACCCTGAAAGTTAAAAATCCCCACCATGATTATTGACAAAATTAGGAAGAACTGATTGATGAATCAAAGATTGCAAGCAAGTAATCAGCACCTTACATGCCATTTGCTTTAAATGGCAGCTATTTCATAACTCAATATAAAGCATTGTGTGTGCTAATTATTGAGTTTATCAACTTTAGCGCTTTCTTTACTAAGGATTCCTTCTTTCTTTCAGCTTGTACCTCACAAATCTCACCAAACTTCCCCCAACAATGGCTGCACATCTTCCACTTTTAAGAGAATTAAAGTTTGTTTTTAACTTCCATCTGAGCATGCTCTTGATGGGTGTATGTTGCTTCACCTTGCTTGGTTAGAATGAAGAGGTATTTTGGAAGCATACTATGTCATCAGCATCTCACTGCTGATTTTATCATCCATGTATTGAACCTTGAGAAAACATTTTCTGCAAGTTTTCTATTTCAGCTAATCTCTGTAGGGAAGGAATAGCCTTCTCTAACCTTTTCGACTTTCTTTATATTAATATAAAAAAAGGTTCCTCAGTAGTTACAGACAGATTACAATCAGTTAATTCCAAAGAAAAGCTGATCATTTGCGACACTTTTACAAAGTCAAGGAAGCATTCAGGAACTCGGGAAGCTCCCAGTATTTTATCTAGAGCCCAGAGTGCTCTTTTGCAGTCAGTTGCTTGAATGTTTTTATAATTTTTTGCCAATAAACCAGAAATCCAGGGGTTTGCTATGTTTATGCTTATGTAGCTGTAACTTGTTCATCACATAATACTAGGGTTACTTGTGAAAAGACGTTAGCATTTTTATGGGAAAATATGTGCATTTTCTAATGTTACTGCTGCCACCTGGTTGGGGTTCTGGGCATTAATTAGATTTTAATTATTTAAAATAAGAAGAATTTCCTGGAGAGATGGCGAAGGATGTATTCTGGGCCCAACCTGTCAGCAAGGATCATGGCAGTGCTTTAATTAAGTAAAATATTGGTAATATCAGTTTTACACAACTTAAAGATCTTAGAAAATCTAATCACCTAAATAACTCACGCATGCTTTTGAATGAGCTATACTGACTATTTTAACTAAAGTCTAAAAGCACACCAGCACCATTATTTATTGGTTCAAGTTGCATTTAAGCAGCATTTATTCAGCATTGATTCTCATGGGGGTAGGATTATGATCACGCACTGCTCAATATTACTGGAGGATCAACAATGGTGTACCTCATGCCGCAGTTTCCTAATATATTTGTTTCGTCCAACGTTAGTAAACCTCCAGGAAATTACGATGTTACAAATTTGTAGTTATGTCAAATATCAGGTTGCAATTTCATTGCTGTTTCCGTAAGCTAAACTTTGTCAAAATGCAGTTTTTAACCAACCATTTCTGGAATGTAAGATAGCTGAAAGTAATTTGTGTCACCATGTAGTTCCTCTTCGGGGTGTAGCTGGAGACTGTTACAGAGACACCTCCATCCCCAATCAATAAATGAGGGCCGCATAGAAAGCATGCTGTTATATATTTACACAATCAACAATGTAGACCATTGCTGAACTTCACAGTTCTTCTCCCTCAGTAGCTATTTAGATAGTGCCTAATTGTCCTGTTCAGGATGGTATTGAACATCCCTGGATAAAGTGGAACTTGAACCCAGGTCTCCTCCCCTAGGCAAAGGGATACAATAACTGCGCCACAAGGACCTGTACCAGTTTTCAGTTACTCGAGATGACATAATTGATGCTGCACTCCAACAATTAACATAATAATGATTAACCTCTTACACTACAGAACTGGGATGGACAGAGGTCATGTGATATGCCATGGAACTCAGGATTTAGCAGAGATATTCTCTCCCCACCCCACCCCCACCCCTCTCTTTCTGAGAGCTATTAAGAAAACTGTGAGTCTTGTTTGTGCCTTGAAAAACAAGCCAGGCAATCTCTTTGATGCAAACAGAGAATTTTCAAAGGAAGTTTTCAATGTAGCAACAGTGATTCCAGAGAAGGCAATCTGCCAGCTGCTACTGCAAAGTAACTGCTTCAGTGAGAGCCAAAACATCCCGCTGCAATCAGTGAATTTTTATTGACTTTAAATTCTAATCTGCATTTTTAACTTGGCCAAGTCATCTTTGATACACTGCAATGTTGCATTTTGCTGTATGCTTGGAGTTTGAGTGTGTATTTGTGCTTGTTACGTGCAACTTAATATATTTATACATTTTTTAGCATTTTTAATTTTTTTATGTGAGTGTGTTTTAGCAACAAAGCTAACTCCTTATGTGGTTAACTCAAGAATGCCTGCCTGTCGTAATTCTTGCAGCACTGTGCACAGTCAAGCACTTACTGAAATGGCAATACAGCATTGTAAATAGAATCCCTACAGTGTAGAAGCAGGCCATTCGGCCCATCGAGCCTGCACTGCACTGACTCTCCAAAAAGCATCCCACCCTATCCCAATAAACCTGCATATCTCATGGCTAATCCACCCAAACTACACATCCCCGGACACTACAGGCAACTTAGCATGGCCATTCCACCTAACCTGCACATCTTTGGGCTGTAGGAGGGAACCAGAGCAGCTGGAGGAGACACGAGGAAAATGTGCAAACTCCACACAGATAATCACCAGAGGGTAGAATTGAAACCGGATCCCTGGCACAGTAAAGCAGCAATGCTAACCACTAAACCTAAGCATCCTTACATTTGAAAACCTGATGCATTCAATGGAGCAGTGGGGAAAATAGTCAAATCAGTCTACCCTTTCTCAGCTGGCCATAACAGTGAGCTAATTATATTTTTGCTACAGCAGTTGAGATATCCCAGGATCTCTTGTGCCAACGCCATACACAAAAAAAAACTATTGCTTATTGAGTCAAGCACTGTCTACAGAGCCTAGCCATCCATATCACCACACAATGTTTCATGGTTCAACATGTAAAGTGAGCAGCTCCTGCACCATGTGCAGGGTATGGATATAGCAGTAAATGATTGCTACCTTAGTTTCTAGACTCGATCCTTCCAGGTAGTCAAACATTGCAGGCACTTCTGAGATTCTTTCTTTATCTTTCATGATTTGGTTGGGAGTGCATGCGGCAAGGATTTGGACTATGTTAAAAGTGAATCGGAGACATGCCATGAAATTCATGGTGAGGCTGATATCTAATGGATGTCAGCATCCATGTACATGAGCCTGCACATTCTCTTAATTATTAAACAATCCAGCACAATTTACCACAGGATGTGGCAGGATTGCAGAACTTCGATCGAAATTGTTGGTTGTTGCCACACTTAGCCTTGTCTGTTGTATTCTGTTTCTTCCGTCTGTCATGCAAGTAGTCCTATTTTGTAGCTTCACCAGGTTGATACCTAGTGCTGCTCCTGGCATGCCCTTCTATACTCTTCATTGAACCAAGTTTAATCTCCCATCTTGATGGTAATTATAGAGTTGGTGATATATGGGGCTATGAGGTTTCAGATTATGGTTGAATAAAATTTTGCTGCTGCTGATGGTGCATAGCACCTTATTGATGTCCAGTTTTGATCTGGCTCTCTTTGAAATCTACCCATTTACTAGGGAAGTAAGGCTATACAACACAATGGAAGGTATCCTCAATGTGAAGATGGAACTTCACCTCCACAAGTAATGTGTGGTGGTAGATGCAAACAATAATGTCATTGATGGACAATCTGTAACAGGCAGAGTGATAACAATAAGGTCAAGTAGATACTTCTCTGTTATTGGTTCTGTCACCAATTCCTGCAGACCTAGTTTAGCAGCAAAATCTTTTAGGACTCAGCCAGCCTTAGTAGTGAACATTGAAGATTCCTCATGCAGATTACATCCTGTTTGGTGCTTCTTTCAATTTGTGTTCGACATGGAGAAGTACTGATTTATCAGCGAAGGCAGTGGAATAGATTGTAATCAGCAGGGGTTTTCCTTACCCATGTTTGATCTGAATCCATGAGACATCATGGGGCCCAAAGTCAATATTGAGAACCCCAGGGCAACTCCTTCCTGACTGTATACCACTGTTCCATTATCTCTGGTGTGTCTGTCCTGCCAGTGAATCAAGACATATCAGGCATAGTGATGATGGTGCCTGGGAGATTGTCTATATGGAATGATTCTGTGAATATGATGTTAAGTTGTTGCCTGACTAATGAGGGAAAACTTTCTTGACTGAGAGTTGTGTTAACCATTTTCGTTGCCATTGCCTCGGTCAATAGCCCATCCATACTACTGTTTAAATGTTGTAGTGGTTTCCAAGGCCATTTCAGAGGGTAATTAAAATAAAATCACATTGTTGAGCGTCAGACAAGGTAAGAATGGCAGATTTCTTTCCCGAAAGGAAATTAATGATCCAGAAGGTCTTTTTACGACAATTGAAAATTGCTACATGATACTATTAAACAAGCTTTTCATTCCAGATTTTTATTGCATTTTAATTTCACCATCTGCCATGGTGGGATCCAAACAAAGTCCCCAAGACATTTTTCAGTGGTTCTGGGATACTGGAGCCTGATTTACATCTATGACCATTCATACACTGCATTGAGTCAATGAACCTTTCAGTGTCAATAGTATGTGTTGTAAAAGCTTTCATTTATTCATAAATTAAACCACAATCGTGCTGCGACATGCACAAGTGTCTTTGTAGGCATGTTCCTCCCTGAATTTTTGCTACTATTACTGATTTGGAAGATGAAAATCTGCCCACTGGTACAGCTAAGAGATTGGTCAAAGAGGTCAATTTGAAGGAAGGACTTAAAGGTGGAGAGAGATGATGAAAGATGAAGAGGTGCAGAGAGGGATCTGTTTTA
The DNA here is from genome assembly GCF_021869965.1 of Rhincodon typus. Taxonomy (NCBI): domain Eukaryota; kingdom Metazoa; phylum Chordata; class Chondrichthyes; order Orectolobiformes; family Rhincodontidae; genus Rhincodon; species Rhincodon typus. The sequence goes on along the minus strand of NC_063332.1, from coordinate 122,185,198 downwards.
GAATTTTATATGTATCTCATAGCAAGAGAGATGCGACTGATCACTGAGTAACTGTCCTGCTACAATATTAGTTTTCTCTTAACACTACAGTTTAAGAGCTGAAAACCAATTTGCACCACTTCCAAGCATTGTGATGTCTTTGTACTTTAGTTCCATAGCAAAGGTTGAATGATTCTGCCTTTGACAACAACACTGGAATTTATTACCAATCTCTAGAATCAATTTTAAACCAGACCTATGCTGTTAGTAATTCCACCATCAAACTTTCTTCACATTTTATAGCCTGGTCAGCACAGGATAATCCAAAAATATTAATGGTTCAATCAATGTGCTTGTGTTCAAGCCTGTCCTTACACATGGGGAAAAAAAATTGGCCACTTACTACCTTTGAAGTGAATTGGAAGTAAGTATGTGACTCAGCAATTTCAGGCACTACTCCAGTTGCTGTATGGAATTGTACATCCTAAACTCAAAACATTCAAATATTCAGTGCAAGGCCTTTTCTGGCGGTTAATAGCTTGTTGCAATTATCTGGCATATCCAGATGTGAAAATATATAAAAAAAAGGAAAGAATTTGAAATAATTAAGATTGTATCCAGCACAGGGCTTTTTTGTATGCTTTTAAAATATTTTTTCTGCTTATCAGTTTGATAAAATAAATTGTATTATGTATGGCATCTTGTGATTATTTGAATGCCATGTCACCGTCTCTTTAATATTCCACATCATTTTCCTTTGAATTTGCTGCTTTGCTTTCCTTCACATTCTGCAAATCATACTAGGTCAACACAACTGGAATTGAACTCAAATTGTCACATCATTTTGTTCACGTGCTATATTACTAATCCTGTTAATCTGACTATTAAGCATCAAAATCTTTGGATTTCTAAATCCCATGTCTGGGACCTGATTAAAAGAAAGCATTTTGGGAAATGTGTCTACAAAGGTTTCTGTGGAAGTAAAGGATAGATTGTAATACATGTACTTTGTAATTCTCCTAAGACTTTACACTAGCTGTGCATTCAGCTAAGAAATGCCTGCAGCTAGAAGTGTAAAAAGCACATTAAAGACTTGTATGAGATCTCTATTCCATCCGAATGTCTATTAGAGTTTGATTTTTTTAATTTACAGACCATTTGACAACTAGATTGAAATAGTATTATTGCATTGCATGTTTATACAAAAGGCTAATGAAGCAATAAATTTTCACTGATCTTTCTTTATGGATTTGTGACCCACTATTGTGTTCTCAAATATTTGATGCTGTCCTCAGGTTGCATATATAAACGTAGTAATTAGACGTTTATACGTTTCAGCATCAAACAAAAGTTTTTGGACTGATTTTAACTCTTCCTACAGGAAATGATGTTTCAACTAACTGACATAGTAGACTGGAAATCAAGCCCCACTATTCCCAAAATCATCACAGAAGTTGAAAATTTTAATCAGCATACAGAAAATCCCCAGTTTGCCTGTGCCGTAGACTCAGGTTAGCAGAAAACATGGAACACGTTTCTGTACTTAACAAGAATTACTTTTTGTTACAAATAAATAGTTGATAATCAAAGTTACTATGAACTACCAATACACAACTTTAATAATGAAAACTCTAATCTTTTCTAAAGCCCTCCTGCCTACACATACACACACATATTTTATGAGTCAAGGGGAAAAATATCACTGGGAAATCAGTTCAATGGCCAGCCCTCAGGATTCGATGGAGGGGTTTCTTTGGTTTTACAAATCTTCCAGTTTTTTTTTCTCTTCTCAACGGGAGACTCAGGGCGGTTGATCTACAAATTATAAACTCTCTGATTAATTGGTTAAAAGCAACAGCTCATAGCAACTGTTGGGGAAAGCGTAAGTAAGTTTTGTACAGTCAGGAAGGAGAAATTCTATCTGGAGTGAGACATGGCCCAAGTGAATATATAATTCAAGGACTTCAGAGGCAGCATGGAAATTTGGTGCAGAGGGGGACAGGTGCTTTATGCTTGCTTTTTTGGTTCATTGTTTGTAACATTATTTTTAACAGGATAAATTAAGCCCAGGATTGGGGGCCCAGCACAAACAAAAGAGTGACATCGTAAAATAGTAAGCTAATTGGATGGTGATGCTAATTTGACTATCTATTTTACATTACTTTCAGATTGAAGGTAAATAGGAGAGACATTTACAGGTTACAAACTGAAAGACCAGGAATAAATTTTTAAAAATCAAACTGAGAGCTAAGTAAGTAAAGTAGAGATACAGGGCCAGCCGACATTCTGTTGTATTTGTACAATGTGGGAGCTGGTCGACCCCAATGTGGTCCGTAGTGACCGCATCTCCAGCAAATGTTGGTTGCTTGAGGAATTTCGGTTCAGAGTTGATGAACGGAATCTGAGCTTTGAACAGTGTGACACATCAGGGAGGGGGATAGTTACCTGGATACTGTTTCAGGAGGCAGTCACGGCCCTTAGATTAACTACCTCAAATTCAATCAATGGTAACTGACATGAAAGTCTGACTTTGAGTGAGGCAGTTTGAGGGATTCAGGATCTAGTGGTGAAGGAACCTCAGGCCTCGAGCTTGTCTAATAGGTTTGAGATTCTTGCTCACCTTGTGGGCAAGAGCACAAGCTATAGGGAGAATGAGCAAACTGGTCATAGCACTGTAGTACAGGGAGCCATTCAAGAGGTGGGAGAAAAGAGAAATGTAGTTATAATCAGGGATGGTTTAGTCAGGGGAATAGACACTGTTCCCTGTGGCCAGGATCGAGAATCCCGAAGGCTGCGACCCCAGCCTGGTGCCTGGGTTCAGGATATCTCACCTGGGCTGCAGAGGTACTTTGGGGGAAAAGATCCAGTTGTCATAGTCCACATAGGTTCTGATGATATAGGTAGAAAGAGGAAGGAGGTTCTGCTGAAGAAATATGAGCAGCTCGAAGCTCAATTTAAAAAGCAGAAACAAGAAAAAGGTAATAATTTTTGGATTACTACCTGAGTCATGGGCTAATTGGCACAGACTCGACAAGATCAAAGAAGCAAACACGTGATTCATTGGTTTGGGAGAAATAAGTTTGAATTCATGTAACATTGGCACTAGTACTGGGGGAAAAGGGAGTTGATTTGATGGGACAGGCTCCACCTCATCATGCTGGGACCCGGAATCCTGATGAATCGCATGACTAGGACTGTGGATAGGATATTTTAAGTTAAATAGTTGGGGGTGGGTTCAGTTGCATGGAATACTATGGAAAGTGTTAAAGGGAGGGAGGGCTCAGGAGAGATTATTAAAGTTTCCAGAACAAGAAAAAGGACAAAGAGTATGGAGAGGGTCAGGAATCTAACTTCAGGCATAGCAGATAAGGGGACAACTGTAAGAAAGGGGGCAGTCAATGCAGGATTGAGGGTGTTATATGCACACAGAAATGAAACAAAATGAGCTTGTAGCACAGATTGAAATTAGCTGGATGATGCTGTGGGTATTAGAGAGGTGTGGCTGAAAGGGGATCAAGGCTGGAAACTAAATATCCAAGGATACACGTCCAATCAAGAGGGCAGGCAGATGAACAAAAGCTGCGGAGAGGTCTTGTTAGTAAGAAATGAAATTACATCGATAGCAAGGAGTAATATAGGGTCAGAAGGCGTAGAATCTGTAAGGGTAGAGTTGAGGAACTGCAAGGGAAGAAAGACCCTGATAGGGGTATGCATAAGTTTCTTAGCAGTAGTCAGCATGTGAGGCAGAAAATAAATCTGGAGGTAGAAAAAACATGTATGAAAGGCACTACTACAATAATCATGGGGTCTTCAATATGTGAATGGACTGGGAAAAATCAGGCTAATAGCAGATCCCAAGAAAAGGAATTTGAGGAATGTCTATGAGATGTTTTTAGGAGCAGCTTGTGGTAGAGCCCACGAGGGAACAGGCAGTTCTGGATTTTTTGATGTGTAATGAGGCTGACTTGATTAGGGAGCTTACAGTACTGGAACCCTTCGGGGCCAGTGACCATAATATGATAGAATTCACCCTGTAATTTGGGAGTGAGAAGCTGGAATCAAATATGATGGTATTACAAATGAGTAAGGGTAACTACAAAGACATGAGGAAGTAACTTACCAGAGTTGATTGAAATGGGAGTCTAGCAGAGAAGACTGTGGATTAGTAATGGTAGGAGATTCCGGGGTAATTTGGGGGGCACACCAAAAATACATTCCGAGAAGAAGAAACATAGAAAGTGGAGAACAAGGACAGCATGGCTGACAGGGGAAGTCAGAGACAGCATAAAAGAAAAAGAAAAAGAAAAAGCATACAATGTGGTTAAGATTAATGGGAAACCAGAGGATTGGGAAGCGCTTAAAAACCAGCGGAGGTCAAGTAAAAAAGCAATGATGGGGGGGGAGGAGGGACTTGAGAGTAAGTGTGGAAGAATAATTAAAGTGTCAAGAGCAATTAGATGTAGAATGTAGCTAAATCTTAGAATTAGAGGTTGGAATGATGGGAAAATAGATCAAGTAAGAGATATGTGACAAATTGTTGCATATCTGTAGAAAGCTTAGAACCTGTTGATCAATGTTGACCCAAAGCTTAAGACACGTTCCGCTTAAAGATAACGTATCAGCAACCACAAATTGTGAAACCATGACATATGACCTGCCTTAAGGGGATGTGATAAACTATGTACATGCTTATCTGCTTGTAACAACTGTGTCAATCTATTACGGCGCGAATAAGTATTGCCGTGTTTTTGTATTCATTGGAGACTACAGACCTGACATTTTGTCAGCGTTGGCTCCCCTTGATATCACGAATAAAGCCTCTTTACCTCGAAGTCTAAAGCTCCAGTGTGTGAATAATTTAAAATCTTCAACAGTAAGCTAGCTAGTATTATAAAAGAAGGTAACAAGAGTTTTCAGATATATAAAAGGGAAGCAAGAAGCAAGAGTGGACATTGGGCCATAAGAAAATTAGGCTGGAGAAGTACTAATGGGGAACAAAGAAATGGTGGAAGTACTAACTTGGTACTTTGCATCAGTTTTCACAATGGAAGACACCAAAAGTATGTCAGAACTTCAAAAGAGTCAGGAGGCAGTGGTGACTGCAGAGGCCATCACTTAGGAGAAGACATTGGGAAGCTGAAAGGTTTGAAGGTGGATAAATTAAACGGACCAGATAGACTACACCGCAGAGTTCTGAAGGAAATAGCAAAGGAGATTGTTGAGGTATTGGGGGTGATATTTCAGAAATCCCTGGAGTCAGGAAGGTCCTAGAGGACTGGAAAATGGTGAATGCAACATCCTTGTTTAAGAATGGAAGAAGGCAGAAGATGGGAATTATAGGCCGGTTAGCCTGACCTCGGTTGGTAAGATTTTAGAGCCCATTGTTAAAGATAGCATTGCAAAGCATTTGGAAGTAGTGATAAAATAGGGCTGAGTCAGCATGGCTTCATCAAGGGAAGGTCATGCCCTCAGATTAACTACCTCAAGTTCAATCAATGGTAACTGACACGAAAGTCTAACCATGAGTGAGGCAGTTTGAGGAGGTAATGAGCAAGTTAGTCAAAGGAGAGCCAGTGGACGTGATCTATTTGGATTTCCTTTGACAAGCTGCTACACAGGAGACTGCTAGATCAAACAACAGCCCAAGGTGTTAGGAGCAAGATATCCAGAGAGATAGACGATTGACTGATTGGCAAAAGGCAGAGAGTGTGGATAAAGAGGTCTTTTTAAGGATGGCAGCCAGTGACTAATGAAGATCCACAGGGGTTAGTGTTGAGACCACAACTATTTGTGTTATACATTAATGATCTGGACAAAGGAACTGAGGGCATTGTTGCTAAGTTTGCAGACGACACAAAGATAGGTGGAAGGACATGTAATATTAAGGAGGTGGTGAGTCTACAGAAGAATCTGGAAAGGCTAGGAGAGTGGGCAAAGAAGATGCAGATGGAATACAATATGGAAAAGTGTGAGGTTATGCACTTTGCAAAGATGTGCAGGTTAGATAGATTGGCCATGATAAATTGCCCAATGTTTCTTGGGATATGTAGGTGAGGCGGACTAGCCATGGGGAATGCAATGTGGTGGTGATTAGGTGGGGGACATGGGTCTGGCTGTGATGCACTTTGGAAGGCCACTGTGTACTCGAAGGGCCAAACGGCCTGCTTCTACACTGTAGGGCTTCAATGAACAATTCTTTTTCTATCACTAAGGAAAGCAAATATTTCTACAACCAATAAAATGACCACAGAATCTGAGGTATCCAGGATTCTAGAATCAGAAAGAGATCTTCAATTATGCAGAGAAGAGGTCTTCACCACAACTTATGGCTTTAAGCAGTATGGATGGTGTTCTACCCTCACTGACAGAAACTAACTGTACGTAACACTCTTTTGCAATCAAGCATGGAGAATATTAACAAGAGCTTAACACAGCTGGAAAATAAAATCAATCTTCAGAGAAAGCCCATCAAAAATAAGTTAACATTGGTCAGGCCACTATTCGAATACTGTGTGCAATTCTCATCTCCCTGCTATAGGAAGAATATTATGAAAGGTGAGAAAGTTCAGAAAAGATTTATAACGATGTTGCCAGGGTTGGAGGGTTTGAGCTATAGGAAGAGGCTGAATAGGCTGCAACTATTTTCCCTGGAACATTGACTTATAGAGGTTTATAAAATCATGAGGGACATGGATAGGGTAAATAGACAAGGTCATTTCCCTGGAGTTGGGGAATCCAAAAACTACAGGGCATAAGTTTAAGGTGAGAGGGGAAAGATTTAAAAGGGACTTATAGGGCAACTTCTTCATCCAGAGGATGTTGCATGTCTAAAATGAGCTGCCAGAGGAAGTCGTGGAGGCTGGTACAATTACAACATTTAAAAAGTTATCTGGATGGGTATATGAATAGGAAGGGTTTAGATGGACATGGGTTAAATGCTGGCAAATGGGACTAGATTTATTTAGGTGATCTGGTCGGCACAGATGAGTTGGACTGAAGGGCCTGTTTCCATGCTGTATCTCTCTATGCCTCTGTCATACCTGCAAATAGCTAATTAAAAACAAAACTATTCAGAGATAAAGAAATCCTTATGTGCAAAGTAGATTGTCATTCAATATAGAGAAATTGTTATTTTCCATAAATGGCAACAGAAAGTGAAAGGGAAACCCATCAGCAAGCCAAGAAAACACAAGAGAGATTCTCAGTCAAAGCTAACAATGCCAAACTATTGACTCCTCAAGATGCAAAATTCCTTGGCAAAGCTTGAAGTAGAGTATTAGAACGAGATTGAACTTATCAAATTCAACAAGACTTGGCACAGTCTGAATACTTGACAGAGACTATCAATGAAAAGTCCAGCTGTTCTCGGTTACACAACACAATCAAGCATTGCAGACTGAAATCTAGAAACTTATGGGACATTTACAAAAATCTTGCATTCAGACAACAATGTTTTCAACCAAGTGATTCAACAGAAAGATATATTAATGAAAGAACAATCTTTTGTCTTATAAACTGTTTAGAATGCCAAAATCATCATGAACAATTTGCTTAAAAAATCTGCTAATGAGTAATAACAAACTTTCAAACGAAAATGGAGAGAATATAGAACATAGAACAGTACAGCACAGTATAGGCCTCCGGCCCACAATGGTGTGCCGACCTATTATCCTACTCTAGGATCAAACTAACCTGCATACCCCTCATTTCACTATCTTCCATGTGCCTATCCAAGAGTCACTTAAATGTCCCTGATGTATCTGACTCTACTACCATCACTGGCAGTGTATTCCATGCACCCACCACTCTCTGTGTAAAGAACTTACCTCTGACATCTCCCTTTTACCTTCCTCCAAACTCCTTAAAATTATACCCTCTCATGATAGTTATTTCCGCTCTGGGAAAAAGTCTCTGTCTTTCCACTCTATCTATGCCTCTCATCATCTTGTACACCTCTATCAAGTCACCTCTCATCCTTCTTCACTCCAATGAGAAAAGCCCTAGCTCCCTCAACCTTTCCTCATAAGATCTGCCCTCCATTCCAGGCAGCATCTTGGTAAATCTCCTCTGCACTCTCTCTCAAGCTTCCACATCCTTCCTATAATGAGGCTACCAGAAATGAACACAATATTCCAAGCATGGTCTAACCAGGGTCTTATAGAGCTGCATCATAACCTCGTGGCTCTTAAACTCAATCCCCCTGCCAATGAAATCCAACACACCATATGTCTTCTTAACAAATCTATCAACTTGGGTAGCAACTCTGAGGGATCTATGGACGTGGACCCCAAGATCCCTCTGTTCCTCCACACTGCCAGAATCCTAGAACAAGAATTGTTTCTTTGTTATTGACTGTGATAACCTGCAGACTGATGAAAATCTTTTAAGTAGAGTATAGTCCAACACAGGAATTTCCTATTGATCCTACTCCAGCAGTTGATTCTTATGTCCCTCATGCAAAAAAAAAGTGATTGGCTGCACTTCAACAACCTAGTGCTGCAGCAAATCACATAGTAATGCTCATTACATGCAGAGAGTGAAATTCCTGCCCAGGAAGTGTTGATGATCACTAGATCAGAGAATTTCAATTCCTTGCCTTTCTTTTCAAAAGGCTGTGACTATTTGAGTCTGGTGTTCTCCTTTAAATCAGTTTTTTCTTGAATAGTTGATCTTCAAACTTTTGTGAGTGCCACTGTCAAAGATTAGCAGTCATCAGAAGCTGTCATTCCACTCCACCAATGTGTTAGCCTTCCATGGATGCGGTAAAAATGAAACTAATACCTCAAGCTAAAGCGACATGGTGGGGGGTAGTGGTTGGGTGGTGTCAGGGGAAGGTGAAGAAAATTGGAATAGACTAGATGAGTTTCATGTTAATGGTGAAAGGGAGAACTGTAAAATGATGTGGGGTGGGCATCAGAGGGGAGGATGAATAGGATGTGGAGGTGCGAACATGTATATTTAATTTAATTACGCTTTTACTCTAAGTATAGCTACTGAACATGTGTGAAAGGAGTTATGTCACAGTGAGGAGAGAAAACATGGAAACTGGAGCCTGAGTCTTGTAAAGATCTTGACAAGATGTCCTTCTTTACCACCTTCTATATGTAAAATGTGTTCAGTTCTTAAAGTACAAAATCTCTAAAGATATATATGAGAAACTAATATAGTGAACAGACACCATACACTAAGGTGTATGCTTCAGTACATTGAAGCAAGAAAACCTCACAGAAATAGGCAGTTTCCAGCTATTAAAAGGCAATGCATTATCTGTAATGGAATAGGTCACTTTCAGAATATGTGCTGAGGTAGGACGTAATCATAGGAAAGCAAGTTATCAAATAACTAGCCACATAAAGAGGTTAATGAGGTAGAACAGTCTACAATAGAAGAAAAGCCTGAAGTGTTCTCAGGAAAAGTAGATGATCCAGACCTAGACTTCGGGCAAGAGGAAATTTATGTTAATGAATTTCTGATTAATTTCAAGCTTGATACAGAGGATTGACATTGAGTTATAAAGTTTGGCCAGACCAAAGATCAGTGGATTGGTACTGAAAGCATGTTTTGAGCACTGTCAGCAGCTCACAATTGTTGTTGATTTTACTGGCGTATGATGGAAAAATGATTATTCTAGATTAATTTCAGGAATATGTCCTGAAAGTAATACACCAGAGACACTTGATAGGTGCTGAGTCAGAGCTTGGTCAGTGGTGTTTTGGTTTGGAAAGTCCAAAGACATTGAAGACCTGCTAGCCCATTGTGAAACACATGATTTTGCAGGGTTCCCAGAAATGGTTCCCACTGCTAACACTGAAGAGAGTTTCAGAATGCATGGATCAACAAGGTTTGGGTGTAAGCGCTAACAAGCAGCTGGTCAATGAGCAACAGGCCTCTCTGCAGTTCCTTGATGTAACTGTAACAAGGCAAGTCAGAGTGCAACACAGTTTGGTGAAGTAATACTTATGATAGATTTTAAGTCTGATGTCAGGTGATTCAGAAGATGTAACTTCTTGCAGAGAATTTCATTTCTTCCTTCCCCAGGAAGAATTCTCAGTTACATTGATAGAGATAATGTTAAGCAAAAAGCAAACTTCAAATAACAGGGCTGAGACTGTAGATGTGGTGGATTCACCAATACAATGGTCAGTGAGGCCAAATTAAAGCAGTCAAGTTAATCAACAAGTTAAGGAGTTTGTACATGTCAACAGGGATCTACAGGTAGATTGAAAATAGAAGTTTCCTGACATAGATTGCAAATGTGTTGCATACAACTTCATGGAAGCCAACACTAAGAAGAGATGACCAATGCCTAAGCACTCAGGATTCTCTGAAGCAGAAAGCACCTGGTTCAGAATTTCAGGATAGTGTAGAGTGTTTCAGGAGATTTGGTGTTGTTCAGGAAAGAAATTCAAGAGGTTAAAGGTCCTTCGATTTAAAGGGACTTTCAAATCTCACACTGTCAAGAACAGAATCAAAGTCAACAACCTTCAACCCAGAGATGTACCAAACTTCCAAATCCAAATAGAATGTGATCTTGGAGATTAGTTAAACATCTTGAGTGAATCAGAGATCTGGTAGATCTGACTCCTTTGAGATACTAAACTGTACTGCCACCAAGTCTGTGAAACATTTTCATCACTGAATCAGTGCCTTACACCCTTATAAAATGTATGCTCCCAAGCATTTTTTCGCAGTGATAACACTTCACATTTGTGTACACAATTACATTTACCTATATCCCACTATCCTCCTCACAGTCTGTGCAGCAATGGCTATCATGTCTATGTAACTTGTATTCAGTTGCTAATATATAATAAACTGCATTTTATTTAAGACAAGAAGCTCTTCTCATTAGTTTAGCAAGTGGTTTTCCTGTACAATGCCAGACCAAGAGGGCCCTGTATGTTTCTATCCTAAAGGATGATGATGGCAGCAATCTACCCCATAAGGAGCAATAAAGCAGATAGCCTTGTACAACACAATTGCAGTGAGGATTGTTCATATATCACATCAAATCACAATACGACACATAGAAAATGTTGGTTGCTTATATTTTCTCTGACATTGTATTGACAATAACCACCTGTCAGTATGTATTCATGAATCAAATATAAACAGTTTGGGCTGATCTCACCCCCCTGAAGTGCAGTTGGGAAAACATGCTCATGTAAAATAACAGAACATCCCTACAATAAACATTTGTGGCCTGAGCCCTATTAAGACCCACATTGTCAAGGCAGTGAGAAGGGTACATCTAAATAGTGTATGTAATGGGAAGGTCTAAGGAAAGCCAGCCAGGAAAAATGAGAGTAAAGTGAAAATGATGATTGAGGTAATCCTCAGGAAGAACAAAACATAAAGCTGGCAAGAATTCCCAATGTAAACAAATTGCTGAAAACTTGAACAAAATCACCCAATTAAAGAAGAGTTGAAACCATCGTGAGGAGAAAATGTGCAATAATAGAAAATGTTACATAAAGTTTTTAGCAGCTTCAATGAGTTTAACATTACCATGTGGGTAAAGTAATAATTTCACATTTGTGAAAATGTGTGTCATGATGACTGTGGAGTCAAACTATAGCAATAGTCATAACTGGTGAACAAACGTGGAGATCTGAAGACAAACAGCAATTGATTTCAGAACACCACCCCGCAATCCACCATTTAAACTGTGACTAAACAAAAATACACAATTAATGACCAGGACAGACATTATACATTCCATTAATATAGTTATTCTTTCTTTGACCATTAAATAAGCAGAAACTTCACAAAAGCCTACGGTACAACAGTGAAAATACTTTGAACATTTGTTAAGTCAATTAGTTAGGAAATACATTTGTTAGGACAAGAACACTACAGGAGGTGAGCTGTAATACCTGTAATCTGTTATGATTTGAAGCCTCAAGTTTCAGGGGTTTTAAATGACTCCCATTTTTCAAGGTCTTTATCCTCAGAGACTAAAAAGTGAATTTGTACAAAATTGAAGAAAAATGGAAACAAAATCCCAATCGTCAAATGTTCTTCAGGGAGTCTACATGGTTCAAATTGCCCCAAGTTTCTTTTTTTATTGCAATAGTTTATTTTACAATTCTGTCACAATTGTTTTGAGAATTTTTAAAAATTTTTTTAAAGTTCTAACATGCGACATTGATTTTTATATACAGCAGTACCACAGGTTGGGGTGACTAACTTTTGCAAGTTCACTTTTGCACAATACTTACTGTAAAAAGAGATAACAAGGTGTAGAGCTGGATGAACACAGCAGGCCAAGCAGCATCAGAGGCGCAGGAAGGCTGACATTTCGGGCCTAGACCTTTCTTCAGAACTGACTTTACTTACTGTAAACCTTACATTCTGAAATAAGAGTGTGCTATACATGCATTGCATGCTGTATGTGTGGAACACCCTGTTCGCCATTTATAAAAATCGTTCATTACGACAGTCTCCAGGAATGCATTTCCCAAGACTTTACTGCATTCTATTGTCTCTAGAATACTCACTGTGTGTTCCTCATGAAATTAACCAAAGGAAGATAACAACATCAGGAAAAAAATCAAGTTTGCATTCTCTGTGAAATGTACAGATGGTGATTTTGAGTTAATAGCATACTTTTATTTCGACATTAAGTGCACAAAAATGAAGTCTAAGATTCACTTGAGATAACAAGGTGTAGAGCTGGATGAACACAGCAGGCCAAGCAGCATCAGAGGAGCAGGAAGGCTGATGTTTCGGGCCTTATCCCTTCTTCAGAAGGGAGTTGGTGATGAATGTGGGGGTGGGGTGGTGAGAAGGGTATGAGTATAATCTTTACCCAGCAGTTATAGGTGGATTTTATTACTACAGTGTTTGCTGGGTCACCATTAAGCTAAGTCATTTGGAACCATTCAAAATCTCCAAATCTAATTCAAAGTTGCATTTTAGCATTGCTTCAGATGCTAGGTAATGCCAATTGTACGTTTCAACTCCCTGGCAATACCCACAGGGTCAGCTGCACAGGATGTCTACATAGTCCTATTGTGGAACTCCTGTCCGCGCTGCTATAATGACTGTATTCGCAACAGAAGACTAGGCCAGCGTTATGTAAAGTACCCTCATCATTGCCATTAAAAGGGATCAAACCTATTTAATTTATTCAGTGTTGAATCATTTTTTTTTTCTAGTCTGTGGCATTGTAGGCATCACTTGAGCTATCCTATAGCTGCTTAAAGTTTCATTGATCTATCAGGAGTAAGCTGGCTGTTGCTGAAGAACTTTCAGTTAGATGAATTATTGCTGATCTCACCGGAGCTGACTAGGATTTGTCAGGTATAGTGGTAGTGTCTCTAGCTCTGAGCCAAAAGGACTGCATTCAACTTCCATCCGCTCCAGAGATATGTAATAACTTCTTTGAATTCATTGCCCAGAAAATATCTACACACACTGATTGATATAGAGCACTGTCTTTAGCACCAAGCCATGAGCAAGCAGGATTCTGGGATCGTACGATGTGGTCGGCTGGGGTATGGTTTGAGGCAACAATGTGTGTGCACATGAGTGTATGTGCATTAGTCCACATCTGCCCAGCAGAACATGGCCTCCAATTGTCATGACGACCCCTGATATTGGACAAAGATCCTGCCCCATCAAGGCTGTGTGATAATTGGTGTGAATCAGCCACTCCATGTCTCAAAAGAACCCACGCACTAATATCTTCTTCCCCATCAATGTGAAGTCTTGGACCTGGAACATCAGGACGCTCATGAACAATCCCAAAAGTGACAGATCTGAACGTCATTCTGTTATCATAGGAGATAGCAAGAACTGCAGATGCTGGAAGTCAGAGTCAATACAAAGTGTAACTGGAGGAACACAGCAGGTCAGGCAGCATCAGAGAAGTAGGAAAGTTGATGTTTCAAGTCGGGACCCTTCATCAGAACTGGGCAGGGGGAAGGGAGCTCAGAAATAAAGGGGGTGTGGGGCTGGGCGAAGGTAGATGGGGTGATGATAGATGGATGTAAGTAATGGTTGTGGAGATTGGTCAATGGGAAGAGTGGGGAGGATAGGTAAGAAGGAAGATGGACAGTTTGTGCAGGGTCAAGGGACACTTTCTTCAGGAAAGGTAAACCAAAAGGAGAACACCAACTCAATGAGATTTGCTTAGCATAAAAAAAAGCCAGTTGACCGTCTCAGCAAGTCGTCTTATGAGGAAACCAAATGCCTCATGACCCTTTGGCTCAGCCTAATCCAGAAGCATCATATCACAGTCATTGGAGTGTACACCCCCAAACCTGAAAACAAAAGATGAGGCCAAAGTAGAGTTCCACTTCACCCTTGGTCAGTTATTGTTCCAAGACCTAAAGCTGTTTGATGATTCCAATACCTGAATTAGGCGTGAACGGAAACTGCTGGAAAAGCAGGATTGGCAGGGAAGACAAAGGGAAAGTAAACACCAGAGTCCTCTTCCTGGCAAAGTGCCTAGAACATGGTCTGGTCAAAACTAATACCTTTTATTAAAATTAGAAAGACACGACAAGTTGTCATGGCAACCCCCTTTCAATTGTATTAGTATTGCAACACAACTGTACATTTTATGATTGTGTTCTGGAATAATAATTGTTTACATGTGGCTACAATGTGCAACATCATACAGAGCACACGCTTTGTAGGCAGGTACCAGAAAGTTTTTAAGCATGAATCTTTAGAAACCACTCACAATATTGTGTATATAAAATGTAATCTAAGCAAAATTAATGTCCTTGTAAATTTGACAGAGGAATTTCAGTTGAAACAATGGTTAATGACAATATTCTACACTTTTAAATCTTTTAAAATTGGTTTTGAGTCTGAGGGTACAATAGAGGATTAAATTGAATAACTTCAAAGACAAATGGAATTAATAACATTGTCGACATAAAAATGATCTTTTCTTTGTGCTTCACAAGCACAACTGACAGTCAAAATGTATGAAATCCCACTGGATTTAGAACTAGAGAGTTTTAGATGCCACGCTGTGTATGTGTCAAAATGCTCAGCTTAATCAGAGGCAGCATGGGCTAAATAATACTAATGATACAAAAGGCTGCATCCAACTTTTTTTATTCATTCACGGGATGAGGGCGTCACTGACCAGGCAGCATTTATTGCCCATCTCTAATTGCCCAGGGGACAGTTCAGAATCAAACACATTGCTGTGGGTCTGGAGTCACATGTAGGCCAGACCAGGTAAGGATGGCGGTTTCCTTCCCTAAAGGGCATTAGTGAACCAGATGGGTTTTTCATTACAATCAACAATGTGTTCATGGTCATCATTAGATTCTTCATTCCAGATATTTTATTGAATTCAAATTCTATCATCTGCCATCGCGGGATTCAAACCTTGGTCTGGGTCTTGGATTAACAGTCCAGCGATAATACCACTAGGCCATTGCCTGCCCTGATCATTTCCAATAATTCCCTTTGAAAGAACTCTTATTTTTCCCCTTTTCTGGAAGTTTACACTTATCAATGACCACTTCAATGCCCTTAAAATCTTAAGGTTAATTAAATAAAGACCTGATTAGACTGTAAATTACATGTTTTTTATCCTTTTCTTGGGGCACCACTAACTTGCAAGAACATTTGAATTCTACATGCACTGTGGAATATCAGCATACAAGTTTATTTATTCATTATTTTGCTACTCAGCAACTATACTAAGTTATGTGGAAAGGTCTTTTTTATTTTCAAACACAAGATGCAATTTCTGGATATATTGGTGGCACGTGAATACAGAAATACTGCTTTCACTATCCTTGCCTGAGGCGAGCTATTTGCGTGTCTGTGAGCAGGGATTATAAAATACTCAGAGGCTATGTTAAAAATTTGCAGATAATAGTGTTTGTTTTATTACAGATTTATGAATCTCATTGTGAAGATAATTATACTTTGCTGCCAACACCCATTTTCCTATTCTTGAGTGAAAATAGGGTGATGGTTCAGAGATCTGACAAGTTATATTTGTATCTTGCAGAAGCCATAAGAAAGTTGCAGCAAATTCTAGCATCATCCAAAGTGGTTAAGACGTGGGATGGGATTTTACAGTTTTCTGGGCAGTGGGCTGGCAGGCAGGGTGGTAGCATATGCCTGTTAACTGGTCCCTTTTAACCAGCAGTGGGGAAGGCATTGGGTGACCCACTTACTCAAGCCAATTAAGACCCTAAAGTGATGAATTATTAGCCACTTAAGGCGTTTTTCCTCCTGCATTTGTATTTGGCAATTTCCATGTCATTAGGCTTATGGGAATTTTTTTTTCATGGGATCAGAAGAGAATCCCTCCTTTTTGGGTGCCAACCTATTGGGTTCCCAATGGAACCCGCTTCCCCTTTCAGGTTTCTTCAATCGTATGCTTATCAGCCCCTGCAAGGTGTTTAACCCAGCCCACCCTCAAAGTCTGGTTTCCAATATCCTCCCATACCCTCACAAGTTATGCCAGCTGGCCATAGCTGAAGACTCCAACTTGACTGCCAACCTGGTGCCATCAACAATCATCATTGGGAACTGCGTTCTGTTCCATCAGTGGCCACTATTCCTCGTGGCAGTGCTGGGACTAGCACTGTGGCCTGCAGCCCTCAGAGGTGGGACTTCCTCAGGGATGGCTAGTCATTCCTCGAGCCAGTAATAATCTCCCTCCAATCGTAGATCACTACAGGGTCAATCTAGAAAGAAGAAACAAGCTCAGCCTTGACTTTTCAGCTGTCATGGTGGAATAATAGTTTGTGAGATTGTATGAGCAAACCAGTAATCACAATTTCAAGTTGCACCACTGTGAAGCCTTGCAGGACCCTGCCAGTGCAGATGCCACTGATGCTGCTCGGTCCCACCCACACCTGACTCTACCACCAGTGTGAGTGTGCTTTAGGTCCATCTTGCCAATGAATCTGCTGCTGATGCTGCCCCAGGTCTTGTACTGGGCCTAAATACACCTCCACTGCTACCTCCTTGAATCTGCGCTGTACACAGATGCTGCCGGGAACCCAAACTCCCCTCTGCAGCAACAGCCATGAGTCAGCACTAAGACCACCTTGACAATGTGGAAGCTACCAGAAATTCAAACTCACATCCAACATCGCTGCCAGGAGTCCATGCTGCCGGGCCTACTTGAGTCTGTGCTGCTGGGCCTACTCACCACTGCTGATGTTGTAGATGCGACTGAGCTCTTCACCAAGAGGTAAATAATATAAAAATAAAAAGAGAAAAAGAAAACAAGAGAAGAGCACAAACGAAAAAGAAAAGAAATGAAATCAAAAGGAAAAGTGGATGGAGTGGACGAGCCCTGGGCTCCACTGCCATCTTACTGATTGATGATATAAAGGACATGGAGCTGTTCAAAGGGAGAAGCAGAACACACTTTACACTTATATGTGAATAGAGGCCCAAATACATGAGGATTAGATATATGGTTTACCATTTCTATTACTGTAATGTTAGGGACAAGATGATGGAGATTGAATTATTCAATTATTCTCTCCTTCTGTTCATAAGCAGAAGTGTTTTTCACTTTTTCTTATTTTTTTTCCCTTCTGAAATAGGCAAAGACTCTGTCTGTGAAGCCCACTTTTGAAATGATCCATAAAAAACTCTCATTGGTGTCAGAACAAAAGTATAGTTTATTCATGCATTGAAACCCCAAGGGTGACTGTCACAACATACATGCTGTCTCACACACACACACGCACGCATACAAGAAAAAGAAAGGAAGGGAAGATATTACAGTTAAAAATAATTTAAAATTTCAAAGATATGGGCATTAATTCAGACATTTATTTAGACTGAGTTCAAAAAGCTTGAGTTCTGTGAAGATTCTAGCAGTTATATAGTCATAGAGTCGTACAGCATGGAAACAGACCCTTTGAGGGTCTAGGCCCGAAACGTCAGCCTTCCTGCTCCTCTGATGCTGCTTGGCCTGCTGTGTCCATCCAGCTCTACACCTTGTTATCTCAGATTCTCCAGCATCTGCAGTTCCTACTATCTCTGATCCAACTCATCCGCACCGACCAAACATCCCAATCTGACTTAGTTTCCTAGTCCCATTTGCCAGCAGTTAGCCCATAGCCCTCTAAACCCTTTCTATTCTATTATCCAGCCTGATGGAACTTGCAGATTTCCCTTTAAAGTTGATGGAGACACAATGAGATGAAGTTGGTGTCCACTCTTCCAGATGATACAAGGTTTGTTCTAGAAATGACATCTTGTAAAAGCTGAGACTTAAGGCAGGCTTACCTCAGCCTGGACTCTGACTATGATGTCACCGCTCAGCAGCCTATCCTTATGTTACCAGCAAGCTGTCCAGAAAACTATAATTAAATCTCCATCAAACACCAAAAATTTTGGTCATTTGATGGGGCTCCTGGATGAATCAGTTTCAGTTGAATAAGGTAGTTTCTATGTAATAATAGGTTTATATCTCCTGGCCACAACTATTGTTCATTTGTAACAGTAGTGAGCTATCAGTAAGAGCCACGTGAGGTGTAATGAGTGTCAAAGCTCTCATTTGTTCAAACTGGCTGGTGGAGACATATCATCAGCTGGTCCTTCTGTGTTTGTGGACTGCGAGGATGATCCACACATGGCTGAGGCTTGACCTTCCAGGACAATGATGCCTGAGTTCTGTTTGGAATCCTTCCAGAAATTGGGGTCCATTTGCACCATGTGTTTGGCAGTGGCCATGTTTTAGTCCAATAACGTTCAGTGTAAAATTTTACAAAAGAAAAGGTATGGCTTTTAAACAATGTACAATCCCTCTTTGTTCCTCACGAACTTGGTAGCACGGTATTCTGAATGGACTGTTATGTGAAACAGACTGTTATGAGTCTGCTGGGCATAATTTAATTCAGAAGGAAACTAAAATAAAATACCTTGAAGGTAAAAATTATACTATTTGCAAACTGATGACCCAGAAGGCATTTACATACAGCTGTCCAGTGGACAAGAAATAAAAGGCTGAAAATGCTGGAAATACGCAGTAGGTTAGTCAGGCTTTTTTGATTCCATTTTCACTGGCCTGCAATAGTCTACCCATTAAAATGATTAGAAGACAAAAATCACAGGCTGGCAACGGATGAAACAGAAAACCCTTGGCTAACCTTGCAAAGGGAAAAGTGCTAATTAATGTTTTGAGTGCATGCCCCACTTGAGAATTTATTGGACATTACTGCAGCCACTAATATTATTCTTGATTTCATTTAAAGCTTTAAAGAAGATGTAGCACAATCACGTGGCTATTTTGGTGCAGGCAATTCAAAATTGTCTAAGCAATTTATTAATTAACCTTGATGGCAAAGGTGAGGAGTTTTGGGATAATCACAGCTGGTCATTTGAGTGGTGGCAGTTTTATATTTAGCCGAGAACTGATTGGTAAGTAAAATACTACTTGGATTCTATTGAAACACAGACAATGATGCAGCAGGGGAGATGATGTCACAGGAATCCAAACGAAAACACACACAAGTGATTTTGTTTGCGAATTAGGCTGATACACTCACTGATCTGCACAGCAGCTAATCCCCTAAGCTTTTAAACAAATGCTTGAAATTTACAGCTAACCTTTCACAATAATCACTGGTAACAATATGAAAGAAGATTTGAGTTTTATTATGCAAAGAATCAAGTGTTGAGAGCACTGTTTATGATAAACATCATTGAACGCATTCATTTAGTAAAAATTTGCAAGTGGAGGACTATTTGTGAAGTGGTTAAAGAACCAGGACTAATTTTCTTCTGTCCTCTTTCATTCTATATGTGCCTTATTTTACAACTGTGCTAGCATTTCTGGTGTTGCCTCCACACCCCATTCCCTAAGGAAGGGTGAAAGGGAAGTGATATTCAAGCATGGATCAAAGATTAGTTTGGAGCAACCATGGAAAGAGAGGGGAGGAATTCTGTAGGGCTTTCTGCCTCATTTTCCTCCAGGGAAAATGGGTGATTACCCAGTTGTAGGGCAGCCAGAGAAGATCTTCTTGTCCTTAGGTTTGTAGGACTGTAGGATTGAGCCCCACGGTTCCTGGAGTCTTACCAAATGTTAAAGTTTTTTTAAGGAACACACAGTAACTAAGGAACACCCTAACTTACCTGACGTTCAGACCAAGGTTGACAGAAAGCATGAACCAGAGTTCTGTACTAAATAAAAATTATTCATTATTAAAATAGTTAGGCATTAGCTATAAATACAAAAAAGTATAAACCATTGGTATATAATGCTACCAACAAAAACTCTAATTGCTTATAAACCACCCCACTCCTTCTTGCACTGACACACATAGATAAACAAATAGGAAAAAATAGATCATTGGTGGGGGTAGATCATATGTTAGACAAAATAATGCAAAGTCTCTTCAATGGTCTTTGCTTCTTGATTCACTGGTTAAGATGACCATTCTTCAGCAAGCCAGGCCCTTGTTGTTCAGACATCTTTCTTCCGGAAGATTCGACTGGTTTGTAAGAAATACAGTGTGACTAATTCACTTGGAAAATATCTCTGATCTATTAATTCAAAAGTCACAGCTCACAACAACTGCTGCAGGAAAGGTAACAGTGTTTCTTCGAGGTTAAACTGAATATTTGTACTGCAGAGAACAGTCAGCTTCTGCTAGGGAGAATAGCAGCACACTCTTTTACATTCCTCACTCTGTGTGCCTGCAATTTGTTTCCAGTTCCAATCCGCTCTATTAGCTGAGAACCACCTTCACTTGTTAACAATCCCTTGGCTCCTGATTATCTACACTTTGCAGAAACTGACAACCACAAAAGCTGAGTCCGCAATAGCTGTCAAATTTCTTATGTAAGATTGTGCACCTATCTTGGTAAATACATAATTTTTTTAAAAACACAGCTTTTCTCCTTGCTGTCTATGGTATTTTTTAAAGACACAAAAAAAAGGTTCTTAAATCTTCTTCTTTGAATCGTAACATAGGCCAGTGAGATCAGAGGGACCTTAGAAGATAAATGAAACATTTTTATCAAAGGTCCCAAGGATCATGGGTATCTGGACATTTTGCTGTTTCTGAACAATTGCTGCAAAACCAATAACATTTGGCCAGTACCACTGTACTATAGGTACTGTAAGTTTTTTGAGCTTGAAGTAGTGGTTAAATTTCCACTCTGAATTCTGGGCACAAATTCTGCAAAGCAGATAGGCTGCTGCCTGAGAAGCATTGAGCCAGTGCAAATAACCTGAGTCTGGGAATTCTGAAAAGATACATATGGACAGATGTAGCAATGAATTGTGAGCAGAAGTAGAACATTTGATCCATTGAGGTATGTCCACCATTCTCACCTACCTCCAAAGACCTTTTACTCCCTTCCTAACAAGAAGCTATCTTCACCAGAGTTCAAAAGTCATACAACCTTCAGAAAAAGATTGCCTTGACCCAAAAAGGATGACATTTAACTTTTAAAGAGTGTTCCCAGATCTGCCAAAACCTTCCTCACTTAAAAATGACCTGATTAAAATAACTGAAAATGAATTAAAAACAATGATGACCCATTTAAAAGTTTAATTTGTACACATGGTTATGGCAAATTAGAATACTTTGAAGAATACAAAACCCTTAAAATTCACCAAAGAATGTGAATGTAGTTTGAGGAACTTTCCTAAATCAGATCTGGGGGTTCAGATCTTTCCAGGTGGAGTGCACATCACATCCAATCCACTTTGTCTGTGTTAGGCAAGCAGAGAAGTTTGTGGAGGGAGGAATTAAGGATCCATTATAATTCGTGACACCGTTTATACCTAGCTACAATTTCATCCCCACAGTTTAGGTCATCATTAGTTTGCTGCAAAATTCTTGGCAGTCCAATCACCACCTTCTATATAACCTAATTGAATCTTCCCTTCTTCCCTCATCTATATTTAAGTAAAGGGTGGGCTTTGTTGGCTCGTGCTGTTGCGTGTGAAGAGGTTATCTGACTAAGATGCATCAGATAGCCTGCCTGCTGCATACCCCCTCTCCCCAGCATGCCACCAATTTCACCAGGCCACTGGAGACTTCAGGCAGCTGATTCACCTTTTGGCCTAGTGATGACCTTAAGTGGACAACTAATGGATACTCAAGTGCCTCAGTGCACGCATGTCAATATTTTTCAATGGCAGAGGAATGTCCAAGACAAAGAGATAGCTTTTACTGTGCAGGCTGGTAATGGTTAAGGACATGGATGGGTTTCCTTTGGGGATGTGTTGTGCCCATCAAACATACTGCCACTGTTCAGTGCCCTATTTCAAACTTCCACACGGGGCCTCTCCTACCCTAATACTAATCCTAGCCACCTTATTGCTTCATGCATCTGTCAGCTAGGCCCTGCTAATGTCACAGATTTACCTGGTTCAGTCCTTCCAGGCTCCATTCTTCTTGGGATAGTCTTATAGTCTCATAGTCTTGATAGGTGCCATCACTCAGATCCGGCATTTCCGGGTCTACAGAGCTACCAACCAGTTGGATTGCCCTTCAGCTTTCTACGTATGGACTTCCTCCCTGTGTGGAGGGGAAAGTCTTACCCTCACACCTCTCTAGGACATGACAGTCAACATCATTGAGGATGCATTCCCTGTTGACTCTTCAGGTGGTGAAACTGCAAGTCCCTCTCTCAGAAAAAAAATCCTGTTTCTTTACTGCCAGTTTACCAACACGCACAATATGCAGAACCATTTCTTCTGAGAATATAGGCACAATCGCTCTCATCACAGGCATTGACCATGGTACACTCTGTGTGGTCATGAAGTTTTTACCTCAAATTGGATTAATTGCATTTGGGGGCTACGCAGAGAGTCAAACAGCCAGCTGCGAGGTGAAAAATGACAATTGTGAAAAAAAAAGTGTAAAGTATCAATCAGTGCATTGTCACCATTGCTACCTAAGTGCCCTCAATAAATTTTCTTTCCGTCCTGTCCACTGCAGCTTAGTCTAGTCCTTGGGGTCCACACTGGGGTGGAGGGAGCCTGCTTAGCGGTGTAGCCTGCTGGTCCTGCAGGTTTAGTTGGGCATCTCTGGTGACACTAGTGGCTGGATGTCCCAGAATTACCAAGGATCTTCTTAGCAGATGCAATCAGATCCTCCTCAGTGTGAACTTCTGAGGTTTGGATGGGTGCAGGCAGGGTGGAGGTGGAGGGCTCGGCCAGCTCTGCTATATCCTGGAGAAACAGCACAACGCTGTTTCCATGTGAGGAAGGTCACCGAGAGTGTCCCGTTGTCCTAGTCGCCCTGCCTTCTGTCCTGAGGACCAGTGGCTGGGGTGATGGAGTGTGGGTGTGTATGCACCTCTCCAGCAGACTCTGAGGGTTCTGGGCCTGGCTCTCCATGGCAACCACCAACCTGTACATGGACACACAGAGACAGTCACATGACTTGCTGCTCTGCTGCAATGAGGGCCATTGCCTCCCACATCGCTGTCTGCTCCTGCCCCTCCCTGTGCATGTGGATGAAGTCCCTGACTGTCAACACCACAGGCTCCTCTCCTGCCTGGGCCTGAGCAGGAGCCTGGTCTCCGGCAGTCCCTCAGAGTCAGCTGCCTGGGCTTTTCCTTCCTCAACCAGCAGCGGAGCTGTCACAGTGAGGTGCTCACCAGATTCTGCTCCCACACTTTCTATGTTTAACGTTCCCATCGAGGTGTCAGTATCTGAGCTGGTGTGGGCAGCCTTGCCAATGTGTCCTTTGAGTTCATGGCACTTTCATCGTCAGTAGTCAAGGATATGGTTTCTGACCGAGCTGGCTGATTCCCTGTGGAGGGGATAGACTTTCTGGTGGTCCCTGCAAGACAAAAGAGAGAGAGAGAGAAGGCATTGTGGCCAGTGGCTAAAATTGATGTGCAATGAATGAGACTGAGAGTTGGATTACTCCTGCAGTTTTGGTGAAATGGAGTGTGATACTTCCTTATTTGGTGAGGCATGGATATCTCAGCATTCCTGCAGGAGCTGTCCCGATTTTCTCATTGACCTTCTTACGGAGAATGCACCATGGAGATGGCACTGACCCATGTGGCAACATCAGACCAGGCTGCGAGGGTCTTGTGGCAGGGCTTCTGCTGCCAATCCTCCAGGAAGAGGATACTCTCCTTGGCACTGAGCCTTGGCAAAGCCCCCCAGGTCCCTGTCAGAATATCATGGTGCTGCCCTCACCTTCTTTGACATCTTCAGATTTAGCCCATGAATGAACAGAATAGCTTTGGGATGGCAGTGCTCATCTGGGTCCACAGAGCTCCTTTGAAGATGATGTGGGCACAAGGGGTGCCAGTCTTTGGCGGATATCAGTTGAGTAACGAGTAGTCCGGGAATGATGTGTGGTGAGATGGGGCTGGAATGAGATGCAGTGGAAATTGTGGCAGGGTTGTGGGGGGGGGGTTTGGTGAGATAGGCTGAGAAGATTCACTGGGCTTCGTAATGAATATCCTTCCAAAAAGCTCAATGCAACTCGGATTTAGTGATACAATTGCATGATTCAGTCCCATGTGTCATGCAATTCAATTTATTTTCATTTGTATTTGTTTCATCAACAATGCAGCCCACTCCCCTTTCTTTGCTGCAAAAAAAATTAAACTCTTGTCCCCAGTAATTTGTCACATTCAATTTTAAGTGAAGATTTACTTGTTCAAATTGGTAGTTCTGCCTTGCAAAATTCTGTGCTACTGGAGTGGAAACTTTATACGTTTGCTTGATTGTTGTTAATCTGATTTTCAGTAATGAGACTATACGCTGCTGAAAATAAGATTAGTGACTTGGAGCTGAAAATTTAATTTGCATGAAATGAACAGAACGTGCTATTTGGGAACAAAATTCCATGAAGAAAAGCTGGCTTTATTTATTGTAAATTTTTATGGCAATACAGTACATCATTTGCTGCTATAGATAATAATCTTTTGCTGATGAACTTCAAAATTGATCCTACGTTTGCTAGTAAAGTATTTGTTAGATGAGTTTCATTGACTTTCATTCCACTACATAAAAGCAGCTGCTTCACTTCAAATGCAATTCGTAGGTTGTAAAATATCATGAACCAGGGTGTGTTGAGGTGTATATCAGTGCACGTTCCAGCATAGGTGACCGCTTCACAGAACACTGATGTTCTATCTGCAGATAAGACTCTGAACTTCGATGTTCCCTGCCACTTCAACACATCACCTTGTTCCCTGGCTAACTTCTCTGACTGAGGCTTGCTGCAGTGTTCCAGCAAAGCTCAGGGCAAGCTGGAAGAACAGCACCTTCTGAACTCAATATTGAGTTCAACAAATTTTGGCCAAGAACTCTCCCATGTCCTGAACCCTGCCCCCACACACCAGGCCTTGTTATCACATTGTCTTCCACTCCACACAAAGCATTGTTAGCCACTAACAGACCGCATTGATAACTATTCACTCTCCCAGCCTGATCGTTATCTAGTCCTTAGTCTGTCCAACTGTTCTTCTCTCTCTTTGGGCTCAATCCCCACCTATCATTTACTCATTACTCCCTCCTCCAATCCTATCTTCCGCATAAAAAAAACAAATTTTTTCAAGCTACCGGAGTTCTGAGGAAAGGTCACTGGACCTGAAACGTTAACTCTGATTTCTCTCCTCAGATGCTGCCAGACCTGCTGAGCTTTTCCAGCAATTTCTGTTTTTGTTTCCAAGTTCAGGAGGAATAGAGGGGGATCTAAAAGGGGGTGGGGGAGTTGCACTACTTATTAAGAAGTATTATCACATCTGTACTGTGGGACGACTCCTCGGATGGCTCATACAGTGAGGCAATATGGGTAGAGCTCAGGAACAGGAAGGGTGCAATCACAATATTTGGGGTTTACTATAGGCTTCCCAACAACCAGTGGCAGATAGAAGACCAGATATGTGGGCAGATTTTGGCAAGATGTAAAAGTAACAGGGTTGTTGCTGTGGGTGATTTTAACTTCCCATATATTGACTCGGACTCACTTAGTGCTTGGGGTGCGGATGGGGCAGAGTTTGTAAAGAGCACCCAGGAGGGCTTCTTGAAACATTATATAGATAGTCCAACTAGGAAAGAGACCTCACTGGACCTAATACTGGGGAATGAGCCTGGCCAAGTGGATGATGTCTCTGTAGGGGAGCAGCTTGGGAACAGTGATCACAATTCAGTAGGCTTTAAGGTACTGATGGATAAAGATAAATGTAGTTGTCAGGTGAAGATGCTAAATTGGGGGAAGGCTAATTACAACAATATTAAACAGGAACTGAAGAATGTAGATTGGAGGCAGATCATTTGAGGACAAATCAACATCTGATATATGGGAGGCTTTCAAGTGTAAGTTGCTGGGAACTCAGGACTGGCACATTCCTGTAAGGATGAAGGATAAGAATGGCAAATTTAGGGATCCTTGGATAATGAGAGATATTGTGAGCCTAATCAAAAAGAGAAAGGAAGCATTTGTCAAGGCTAGGAGGCTAGGAACAGATGAATCAAGGGTGGAATACAAGGAAGGTTGAAAGAAACTTAAGAAAGGGGTCAGGAGGGCTAGAAAGGGTCATGAAAAGTCATTGGCCAACAGGATAAAGGAAAATCCCAAAGCTTTTTATACATATATAAAGAGTAGGAGGGTAGCCAGGGAGAGCGTTGGCCCACTTAAGGACAGGGAAGGGAATTTATGTGTGGATCCAGAGGAAATGGGTGGGTATTAAATGAATACTTTGCATCAGTATTCATCATAGAGAAGAACTTGGTAGATGATGAGTCTGGGAAAGGATGTGTAGATAGTTTGGGTCATGTTGAGATCAAAAGGGAGGAGGTATTGGGGGTCTTGAAAAACATTATGGTAGAAAAGTCCCTAAGACCGGATGAGTTATACCTCATAATAGTGAGAGAGGCAAAGGAAGAAATTGCTGGGGCCTGGAGAGAAATCTTTGTATCCTCACTCGCTACAAGCGAGGTCCTAGAGGATTGGAGAATAGCCAATGTTGTTCCTTTGTTTAAGGATGGCAAGGATAATCCAACTAATTACAGGCCGGTGAGCCTTACGTCTGGGTTATGGAAATTATTAGAGAGGATTCTTCGAGACAGGGTTTACTCCCACTTGGAAATAAGTGACTATATTAGCGAGAGGCAGCATGGTTTTGTGAAGGCGAGGTTGTGTCTCACTAACTCAATTGATCATGTTTGTCACTTCCTCAAAAATCTCAATGAGGGTAGTGGATGTTGTCTACATGGACTTCAGTAAGGCCTTTGACAAGGTCCCTCACGGCAAACTGATACAGAAGGTAAAGTTGCATAGGGTCAGAGTTGAGCTTGCAAGATGGAGAAAAAACTGGCTCGGTCATAGAAGACAGAGGGTAGCAGGGGAAGGATGCATTTCTGAATGGAGGTCTGTGACTAGTGACATTCCTGAGGGAACAATGTTGGGACCTTTGCTATTTGTAATATATATAAATGATTTGGAGGAAAATGTGACTTGTTTGATTCATAAGTTTGCGGATGACATAAAGGTTGGTGGAATTGCAGATAGCGATGAGGACCGTCAAAGGATACTGCTAGATATAGATCGATTGGTGACTTGGGCAGAGAGATGACAGATGAAGTTTAATCCAGAAAAATGTGAGGTAATGCATTTTGGAAGGTCTAATCCAGATGGAAAATATACAGTAAATGGCAGAACCCTTAAGAGTACTGATTGGCAGAGGGATCTGGGTGTACAGGTACACAGGTCACTGAAAGTGGCAATGCACATGGAGAAGGTAGTCAACAAGGCATACGGCATGCTTGCTTTCATCGGCCAGGGTAATGAGTTTAAAAATTGGCAGATAATGCCACAGCTTTATAAAATCTTAGTTAGGCCGCATTTGGAATAGTGTGTTCAATTCTGGTCGCCACACTACCAGAAGGATGTGGTGGCTTTGGACAGGATACAGAAAAGATTTGCCAGGATGTTGCCTGGTATGGAAGGCATGAGCTATGAAGAGAATTTGTAGAAATTTGGGTTGTTTTCACTGGAATGATGGAGGTTGAGGGGCGACCTGATAGGGGTCTAAAAGATAATGAAGGGTATGGACAGAGTGGACAGTCAGAAGCTTTTTATCAGGGTGGCAGAGTCAGTTACTCGGGGGCATAGGTTTAAGGTGCGTGGGGCAAGGTTTAAAGGTGATGTGTGAGGCAAGTTTTTTACACAGAGGCTGGTAGATGCCTGGAAATTGTTGCCAGGGGAAGTAGTGGAAGCAGATACGATAGTGACTTTTAAAGGGCGTCTTGACAAATACATGAATAGGATGAGAATACAGGGATACAGACCCCGGAAGGGTAGGGGGTATTAGTTGTTACAGGCAGCATGTCGGTGCAGGCTTGGTGGGCGAAGGACCTGTTCCCATGCTGTAATTTTCTTTGTTCTTTTTTCTTGTTCCTTTTCTTGTGCTGAAATGAATAATTTTGAAACGTATTTGTTAGTTTACAAATTTGCATAGACACATTCAATTTTATAGCACTTAAGCAGGCCATTTCATCCAGCATATCTAAGATGGTTCATTGAAAGAACTGTTTGATCAAAATAATCCTCCACCTCAACTTTTTCCTCTCACCTCACGAATCGTTCTCCTTCATGTTCATGTCTAATTCCTTTTTAAAAGTTCCCTTGGAATCCAACTCCGTCACTCCCTCAGGTAGTATTTTCCAGATTTTAATAGCCTCCTTTATGAAGACATTTCTGCTTATTTCCCATTACAAATTATTTTAAACTTATTAATTTTGGTTTCTAACAAACCTGTGAAATTTGTGAACTCCATTGACTCACATTCAAAACATTAACTCTGCTGCTCTCTCCACAGATGCTGCATGACCTGACAGGTTTCTCAGCACTTTCTGTTTTTATTTAAGCTTACGAGGGATTTGGATGACCTCCTGTGTCACTAACACCAAGGAGGAAATGCTAAGTAATCCATATGATGTCTAGGTCACATTTGTTATCTGATATGTTTTGTGAGGTGATCTTCCATTGTTTGCCTGTTCTCCAAATATTTTTCATGTTTGTTTCAAATTGATGCATTTTGGAAGATCTAATGCAGGAGGGAAGAATTTAGCAAATAGCAGAACCCTTAGTTGCATCAACATCCAGAGGATCTAGGCATACAGGTCCATAACTCTCTGCAAGTGGCAACACAAGTGGATAAGGTTGTTAAGAAAGCATATAGCATGCTTGCTTTCATTGATCAGGGCAAGTCATGTTACAGCTGTATAGAACTTTATTCAAGCCACACTTGGAGTGCTGTGTACAGTTCTGATCACCACACAACAAGACGGAGGCTTTGGAGAAAGTACAGAAATAGTTTAGCAGGATTGCCTGGTTTGGAGGGTATTAGCAAAAAGGAGCAATTGGACAAACTTGGTTTGTTTTCACTGGGACATTGAAGGATGAGGGGTAACTTGATGGAAGCTTACAAGATTATGAGAGGCATGGATAGAATGATAGTCAGAGTTTTTTTCCAAGGTAGGAAGGTCAATTACTTGGTGATATAGGTTTCAGGTCAAAGGAAGTAAGTTTAAAGGAGATGGGAGAGGCAAGTTTTTTGTACAGAGGGTGTTAAGTGCCTGGAGTGCACTGTCAGAGGAGGTGGTGGAGGTAGAAACCATAGCAATATTTAAGAACTATCTTGACAAATATTTGAATAGAGAGGGCATGGGGGATATGGACCATGGAGAGATAAAAGATTTTAGTTTAGAAAGGCATCACGTGTTGGCACAGTCTTGGTAAGCCAAAGGGCCTGTTCCTGTGCCAGTACCTTGTCACCAAGTCACCCTTTATTTACATGTGGAAAGCCCTTGACACTGATCCAGCTCCCTCAGAGCTAGATCTCAGAGTGAACAGGATGTCTGACATTCCTATTCCTATCTGTCATCCAGGGCTCTCTGATTAGACCAGTTTAACAGCCCCAATCAGGGAAATCATATTCTATGAGGTCCACTTAGAGGTATGGAGTCGTAGAGCTTTACAGCATAGAAACCAGGTATCCTAATAAATCTAGTCCCATTTGCCAGCATTTGGCCCAGATCCCTCTAAAACCTTTCTATTCATATACCCATCTAAATGTTTTTTCAATGTTGTAATTGTACCAGCCTCCACCATTTCCTCTCGCAGCTCATTCCATTCACACACCACCCTCTGCATGAAAATATTTCCCCTTAGGTCCCTTTTAAATCTTTCCCCTCTCACCTTAAACCTATGCCTTCTAGTTTTGGACTCCCCCACCCCGGGGAAAAGTCCTTATCTGTTCATCCTATCCATGCCCCTCATGATTTTACAAATCTCCATAAGGTCACCCCTCAGCCTCCGACGCTCCAGGGAAAATAACCCCAGTCTATTCAGCCTCTCCCTATCGCTCAAACCCTCCAACTCTGGCAACATCCTTGTAAATCTTTTCTGAATCCTTTCAAGTTTCACAACATCCTTCCAAAGCAGAGAGACCAGAACTGCACGCAGTGTTCCAATAGTGGCCTAACCAATGTCCTTTGGCTGACCTCTTTACAAATCACTACAGTACTGTTCTGTTCTTCACTAAGTTTGCCATGTTAGAGTACAAGGGATTATCCATCTTTGCAGTATTAACCATCTTTTAGTCAAAGTCTTTGCATTCATATATATGCATTTATATACATGTATATAACATTTGTAATAAACCTGGTTGATATGTTTCCAATACTAAACCAGATTTAATCTGAGATTCGCATAATTGGTCATATCATCCACCTGGGTACATTTAAAATTCATCATGACAAGTGGAGGAGTGTAACCAGAAATGAATCGGAGCAGCCTTAGAACTTTGTTTGTGACAGTTTATATTTTGTTGAAAGGTTATGCTTACTGGGATCCAATTTAATGTTCAAGCTCCACTTCTTCAACATTTGATCAACCATTCTGAAAAGAAAGCTTTCTACTGTTCAGTGGATGAGGAATATTGAAAGCCCAATGTTTATAAAACATTCTGAACTTAAACTTTTACAGAATTTAGACAATGAATGAACTCGACTCCCTTGAAATTAAACAAACCACACTATGGTTGCTTACTGTTTGTAGCTTCTCCCATCAGATCTCCTGTCATTGTCACATGTGGCTGCCTTTAGTTTCATACATGTACCATAGCTTGTTTGCAACTGCTCTGTGATATCTCTCATCCAACTATGCCCAGGTTAACTCATCTTTCTGCTGCCCTCCACTTTGCTCTTCAGAAGAGATTTCAGCAGATTTCCCTTTCTGATCAAATCATCAAAATATCGACATCTTCTTTTCTGGATGTCACTATTAAAGAGTTATTTTTGGTCTTGTAATTTGAATAGCCTCTTCATTCATCTTGTGGTCTTTATGTGGAATTTTTAGCACACGTTTTAGTATCCACATTTCAAAGCTCCCATTTTCTTCCAAAGATCTTCACTTATTGTCCAGATTCCTAAGGCATACAGGAAAGTAGATCTTACGAGCTTTTCCCTTTCCATGAGTTTGAATTTTCTTATTGTTAACACAATTTTCACCTTAACAAAGTTACTTGTGGTTATCTCTATCCTTCTTCTGACTTTGGCATTGCTTCAACTATTGTCTGTTATCATTTGTCTTAAATAGTCAAAATTATGCATTTGTTCCATTGTGGTACAACCCACCTTGTTTTTCACTGTAGTTATTCTAAAACGTTCCTTCCCACATAGGCTGTAGTGGTTCAAAAAGGTGGCTCACCACCACCTTCTCAAGGGCAATTAGGAATGGGCAAGAAATGCTGGCCTAGCTTGTGTAAGCTATTTTTGCCAAGATGAATAAAGAATAAAGACTTTTGATCTGCATGACTAGTACGAGTACCATAATGCATGTCTGATAACCAAGGGTATGCAGCAATCAATCTGTTCAATATAAACATTAGTAGCTTGAACTTCAAGCTGAAAATTATTTTGGCATTTTTCATGTAGAAGAATGAATCACTTCCAAATAGAGCCAGACATGACCCATGAATAGGAGTTGTGCAGGGTTTAGTGGGGTGCTGCTTGTGGTCCATTCTAGGGGAGTGCTTACAGGAACTGACAATGTGAAAGAAGATTTTTTTTTTGTCAGAAGGCACTCATGCTGGCTGATTCAGTATCACTAGCAATGCATCCTTTTGTGACGTTCTGAACACTTTGCAGTTGCTTTCAAGGACAGCTATTTTGACTGCTCAGTGTTGAGTTCCACTCAATTCTCCACACAGTTCAAAATAAAATTTGCATGAGGTTCTTCAAAGCAATGTAGGATTCACATTGGCAATCCAACATATCCATCCAGCTGTTTCAATCCAGAACATTGGCTGCCTGCTTCTTTGGAGCTTGCTGAGAAAGGACAGAAGTCAGCAGAAAGAGGCTAGTCAGTATTGTATCATGAATTGCAGTCTTAAGTCACTCAATTCCTGCCCAAAAAAATTGCCCCACTAATGTTCAGAAAAGATCATAAAATAAGCACGCGATGAAAGAAAGAAACATTAAATGATGCTGTGCCACAGTATGGAAACAATTCATTTGACAGGTGCTGGCTTTTTGAAAGAGCTATCCAATTAGTCTTGTTCTGCTCTTAGCCTGCAGCACAACAGGTTTGTCCTTCAAGGATTTGCCCAAATCCTTTTTGAACATTATTATTGAACCTGCTTCTTTGATACTTTCAGGCAGTGCACTCCAGATCATAACAACTCATTGCATGAACATTTTTTTCTCCTCTTATGTCTAGTTTCTTTTGCCATTCACCTTAAATCTGTAGCCTCTCGTAAACTTCTCTTCTACTACTAGAAGTAGTTACTTATTGCTTTTATAATTTGTACTTTTTAAAATAAATCTCCTTTTAATCTTTACTGCTTCAAAGAGAAAAAGAAAAGTTCCTCCTGTCTCTCTTCATTCCTAGTACAACTCTCATAATACTCCTAGTGCCATTTCCAAGACCTTAGCATCCTTCCTACCATAGCTGAATTGTGGTACCCATGAATGGACACTATACAGCAGCTGGTGATTTAGCCAGTTATTTATATTAATAGGTTTAACACAACTTCCTTGCTTTTATGAGAGTATCCACTTGTGCACAGATAATGTGGTAAGGGAGGGTTTTCCAGGATTTTGAACCAGCAACAATAAGGGATAGTGATCCAATTCCACATCAGAATGGTGTGTGACTTTGGCGAATCTACAGCTTTACAATTGTAATGCATATCGTAATCCTGGAAAAAAGTCAGAATATACAGTGACCTTTGCTTATCATTAAATTTTCAGGGATTAAACTGAACTTGGTACAATTAATATAAGAACATGTGTCAGTTCTCAGTTGGACAAGTGATAAAAAAAGTACTGCAAACATAAGAACATGTGCGTTTCAGCCAATGTGCCATTCAACTATTCACCATTCTGTCATTTAATTAGATCAAGGTTGATTGGTATCTTAAAGTTATTATTCACCCAGCATTCCTTAGTCCCTCAACATCTATGTCTAATATAACTATTAATCTTATGTTTGAATTTTTCAATTAACTTATCTTTTTTGGAGAGAGAGTTCCAGATTTTCACGATGGTTTCTATGAGTGAAACATGGGCATAAAGGGCAGGGGTAGGCCATTCGTCTCCTTCAGCCTCCTAAGCCATTCTAGAACATGACTGATCCTCTACCTCGGTGCTGAACTTCCATGATACCCCATATGCCAAGATGTCATTAGTGTCTGGAAACCTATTAATCTCTATCTTGAACATGCCCAATGATTGAGCTTCCATAGCCTGCTGGGTTGGTAGATAATTCCAAAGATTTACCACCTTCTTAGTGAAAAAAAAATCCTTCTCATCTCAATCTTAAATACCTTGTCCTTATTCTGAAACTTTTCTTTTGGTTCTAGACCCTGTTAGCCTGGCGTAACAGTCTTTCAGCATTTGTCCTGTCTCGCCCTTTAAGGATTATATAAGTTTCAATGAGATTCCGTCCATTCTTCTCAATTCCAGAAAATACTGACCCAGTTTCCTCAATGGACAATCCCACCATGCAGACATTAGGTTGGTAATCCTCCACAGCACTCCCTCCCAAGTGAGTTTATCTTTCTTTAGGTAAGAAGACCAAAATTGATAACAATACACTGTGTTCTAACTTAGCTTCTATACAATTGAAGCAAGATATCTTTATTCCAGTTTAAAGCCCTCTTTTGGTAAGGGCCAAACTATTATCTACCTTCCTAATTATTTCTTCAACTTTAGTGACACATGAATAAAGCCGTCCAGTTCCAGGTCCCTTTGAGGATTGACACCTCCCAAACTCTCACAATTTATGAAATAATTTGCAATTCAGTTCCTTTTACCAAAGTGGATAACCTCACACTTTTATATGTTATGTTCTTGCACGTTCACTATGCCTGTCCAAGTCCCTCAGAAACCTCTTTGAACCCTTCTCACAACTTGCATTCTTATCTGCTTTTACTTTGTTCACAAATCTTGAAATATTAAATTTACTCCTCATGTTCAAAAAATTGGTATAGATTATGAATAACTGAGGCCTAAGCACTGGCCGTTCTAGTCCCAGCCTGACAGCTTGAGAATGACTCAATTATTCTTACTGTCTGTTTTCTTTTCAATAATTAATCTCTAATGCATGCTAGTGTATTACCCTCTGTACCATGTTCCCCTTTTCTTTTATTAACCTCCTGTGTAAGGCCTACCTCTATGTTTAATACAATGTCACCCCACCTCCCCAACAAAATGCAAAGATTTCCCAGCAGTTTTATTCTCCCTATCACATTCTTCAAATATCTTATGAGCTCAATTAGGTCACCACTTAATTTGCAATACTTGACGGGGTTATAAGCCTAGTCTATACAACCAAAGATCACAGTTTAAGCCTTTTAATCTTGGTATCATTGTGGTGAATCTCCATTCCACTCCCTCCAAGACAAAAACTTGTCCCTGACATAAGATGACCGGGAATGAAATCACCTCTCTGAATGCAATGAAATAATATTACTTATTGCTAGCCTTAGGGAATGATGACTAGATGGTAATTTCCTAAACACAAGCAGGCATAAGGGTACTTCCTGACTGCCACTCCAGATATTATGCAGTTCTATCCATCATTATGCAGATTAAATAGCCAAACAAAATAAAATGTCTTTTGCATTGAAAAATATACCATTGGGATAAATAAATCAATGGCGGCGAAATAAGATGGGCAAATAATAAATTAATCAGCAGTCATTTAGGGACTTGATTTATGCAAAGGCCTTTAAAAAAAATTGAATCAAATTATATTTGCCATTTTTAAAAAGCTTTAATATTGAACTGCAAACAACAAAAATGCCACACAAATTAGTGAAAACAAGCAATTTGCATAAAACAAAAGTTTTGGGTTTCAGGAATGTTGCTGATGACTCTTGAATTCTGCTTTGTCTTCCAATCCAGAAGAAAAAATTAAAACTACATTAATTAAGTGGTTTGGAGATTGGTATTCTATGTCTGGGATTTTCTGTTTACTCAAAGCTATTTCTAAAAACTGGAAGTGACATGACAGCAAAAATGTTATTGCCAACTTCCTCTCTGCGTGCTTGTAGAAATGTTTTAATTATTCTACATTTGGCCTTTATCCAGTAGATGTGAATATCATTATCTTATATCCATTCATCTATTGTGTTCTACCCTAGAGCAAATGGTAAATCAAGACTCTCCTATGTAACTGAGCAACAGCAGAGTATTTGAGTTGGTTTCAGTTGACCTTCCTCATTGTTTTTTCTTCAGATATATAGATGAGGGCTTCAGCAGCAGATGAACAGGATCAGTGTCAGAGACTAGCAATGTTAGAGATCAAAGTAAGCAGTCTTGATTGATTGATTGATTTTATTGTCACATGTACTGAAATACAGTGAAAAGCTTTGTTTATGAGTGGTACAGGCAGATCATAGTAAGCAAAGGGTGTACAGATCAAAAAAGACTTAGAAGCACACAGGTTACATTGCACAGGACATGCGCTAGGCGAGATCAACATTACCAAGATCAATCATTATTTGAGGCTAGAAAGTGTATTCATCAGTCTGATAACAGCTGGGAAGAAGCTGTTCCTGTACCTGCTGGTGCGTGTGTTCAAGCTTCTGTATCTTCTGCCTGACAGAGAGGTTGTAGGAGATCATTACCAGGGTGCAATGGGTCTTTGATGATGTTGGCCGCCTTTCTGCAGCAGCGAGTCGTGTAAATGGAGTCCATGGATGGAAGGTTGGCTTCTGTGATGGTCTAAGCTATGCACACCACTTTTTGTAGTTTCTAAGTTCCTGGACAGAGCAGTTGCCATACTAGGCCATTATGCACCCAGACAGTGTGCTTTCAATGGTGGATCTGTAGAAGTTGGTGAGGGACCTTATGGACAGTAGACTTCCAGATGGAATTTAAAATCTTTAACCAGGGTTCAGTGCTAACGTGTTGAAGTTTGGGTGTTCCGATTCAGGAAAACATTAAGATTTGCTTAGCGTTTGAGGATGTAGGCCTACACAAACATTAGGATTCATAGCTGAAGAGCTAAAAGTTCCTCAAAAGATAGGACCATATTAGAAGTCTGATTCAGAGTCAAATTAAAGTTTTGTATTCATCAAATAGAACTCATGTCTCTCAGACAAAAGCCTACAGAATCCATCGATCACTTCAGAGCAGATGCAGAGAAAAGGGCTCGTTGCGTGACTTTTCAGATGAGCAGCTAGGTCAGAAAGTTGTGAAGTCGAAGTTCGTATCCACTCCCACTGAAGGTTTCCTTAAAGATTTACTAGACAAATCAAAGACTTCCAGTGTCAAAGAGTTGCTGAAAGATGGATGTGAATACAATTCCCACCTTATGGGTATAGACACTCTTGGTGATGAGCCTCTGGCTCAATACCAGGTAGTCTTTATTGTAACTTGAAGATATTCCTTGTAAAAAGTCTGTTTGTGTTATTGCACAGCTCTTTGTAGCTGCACCAGCTTTGATCTGCCTCTACCAATGGCCTTTTCTGCTGCATTACTTGCAAAATTGATTGAAAACTGGGCATTCCCTTGGTGTATGCAGAAGGCCATGTTGTCCACATTCATTTTAGGTGTTTGCGTGAATTGTGTCAGCTGGCAAGTTTGAACTTTGGACATGTTAGCTTCTTCAACCTGCAAGAACCTGTCCTTACATCCATCTTTCAGCAACTCTTTGACACTGGAAGTTTTTGATTTGTCTAGTAAATCTTTAAGGAAACCTTCAGTGGGAGTGGATACGAACTTCGACTTCACAATTTTCTGACCTAGCTGCTCATCTGAAAAGTCACGCAACGAGCCCTTTTCTCTGCATCTGCTCTGAAGTGATCGATGGATTCTGTAGGCTTTTGTCTGAGAGATATGAGTTCTATTGATGAATACAAAACTTTAATTTGACTCTGAATCAGACTTCTAACATGGTCCTTATCTTTTGAGGAACTTTTAACTCTTCAGCTATGAATCCTGATGTTTGTGTGGGCCTACGTTCTCAAATGCTAGGCAAATCTTAATGTTTTCCTGAATCAGAACACCCAAATTTCACCACATTAGCTCTGAACCCTGTTTAAGGATTCTCAATTCCGTCTGGAGGTCTGCTGTGTCTAAATTGAATCCAGAGATTTTGTGGACATTCTGATATAATCCTTTGACTTTTCTTTGCCAACCATTGATCCATTCAACGCAGCCTGATCACTTGCCTTTCTCAAGTGAATTAAACTGGCCTCCCCATAGGGATTTGTCTGCTTACCAGCAAGCTTTATTTTCAACACTCTCTGAATCTGTAATAAACAAAGACATTCAGAGATGTCTCATGCACGTTTGCACAGATTAATACTGTTCAGCCATGTATCTCACCTATAGATTAACTTGCCTGCTGACTGTTCAAGCATAATGGACCTCATCAGGATGAATGTTTTCCACCGTCATTAGCATATCATATTAAAGGCAATGGTCTAATAATCAATCATTCATCAGGGATTGATTAACCCTATGGGTTAGATAATTTGTAACAAGAAAACATGTTTCAAGTTATCAAGCAGACACTTGAGTAACTCAAGTGATTTACATGTGTGCAGTTTGCACATTCATAGCAGAGTCACAATATTTATACACGCAGCAAATGAAGTCTTTAAGGGTAAACTCTTGTTTAAGACAAGGTAAAAACTCAAGAATGTTTTTGTCATATTTTAGCAATGCAGTGTCACAGCCTTTCTTTTTCTCCGAGGGGCCCTTTGAAAACATCAATAGCCATTAAAGCTATACCCAGCTCCATTATTGGCTCAGACAGTTTAGAAATTATGGATGTTGCTTTTATTGTAGCCTCAGCTGATGAACTGATTCATGTGGCTATTCTCTGCAAGGCATCAGTGCTAAATGGTAGAATCTAGCATTCACCTCTCCTCCAGCTTTTGCATTCTTTTGGTTATATTCCAAAAACATAGGTGTACCTAAAGCTGAAATCAAGTCTACAACTTTACGCACCTGCTTTATTTCAGCTAGTCACACTCCGGGAAATTCATGCCCCGACTGATTTCTAGTTTCCCATATTTATGCAACTAATTCAAACCCAAATAAACCTTAATTAATGTATCCTTCACCCATTCCCTCATTCCATTAGGCCTCAGGCATTCCTTCAGACTACGTTTGATGCTAACACTCTCTGGTTCTCTTCAGACAGGCCTGATGTGTTGACTCTATGTAATCACTCATTTCCATCTTTATTCTTCTTGTGACTTATGCAGTTCAAGCTTTTTCATTTTGTGTGATTATGTTTCAACTTTTTGTGTGGAATTGGCATCCATGGTTGACTCAACAGCTTTGCAGCTTCTATAGGCCAATTCAGAACTGACTCTCCATCTGCATGGGCTACCAATTTGAAAAGATCACAGATCAGTACGTACAGTTCAGCCAGTGGCATTTTTTTTAAATCATTCAGGGTCCGGTGAAAATGTAATTTTTATATTGTTTCAAATAAGCTTTCTCCCAAAGTTTTTAAGTACACACCAATCCTTAGATTTTTTTTTGGAAAGAATATCATTGTTATTGCTTTAAGAGCAAGGTGGCTTTAAGAGTTGGATCATGCAGTCTATGAAAAATAATCAAAATTGCTCTTTTCTCTTCTTCAACCTTATCATCTATTCCAAATGACTGAAGTGCTACGTTAAAATCTTTTAGCTTAAAATCCCCTCTCTCTGTTTCTCCTGATCTCTGTAAATTTATGTAGCGAAGTCTCAATATGAGGAAAAAAACGGACACCACAGCAGTCAAAAGAAATATTAGTTGGTAGTGTACACTAATCAGCACTGAAGCACTATCTCTCATAGGGTTTTATGATTAGAAGTACAGTAAATGTGATTACTGCTACATCTAAGATCTGCACGTTTGGACCTGTGTTTACCATCATGAGCAAAGGTTGGAAGGTTACAGCAACACTGCCCAGCCATTAGCTGTCTAAATTCTCAGAGATACAGGATAAACTTCTCGACAAACAAGAGAGAATGAAAAAGGTGCATAACTGACATACTGGTGAGGAACTGTCTAATCTGCAGATGTAAAAAAAATGTTCGAGTGTTTCATACTACACAGGGAATATGCTACCCACAGCAGTATGGTGATGGCCTAGTGGTATTATCACTGGACTGTTAATTCAGAGACAAAGATAACATTCTGGGGAACCCGGGTTCAAATCCCACCGTGGCAGATGGTGGAATCTGAATTCAATAAAAATATCTGGAATTAAGAATCCAATAATGGTGATTGTTGGGAAAAACCCATCTGGTTCACTAATGTCCTTTAGGGAAGGAAACTGCCATCCTTACCTGGTCTGGCCTACAT
This sequence comes from Rhincodon typus, assembly GCF_021869965.1. Classification (NCBI taxonomy): domain Eukaryota; kingdom Metazoa; phylum Chordata; class Chondrichthyes; order Orectolobiformes; family Rhincodontidae; genus Rhincodon; species Rhincodon typus. The sequence continues at coordinate 122,145,453 of NC_063332.1, read as the reverse complement.
GTGACTCCAGACCCACAGCAATGTGGTTGACTCTTAACTGCCCTCTGGGCAATTAGGGACGAGCAATCAATGCTGCCTGTTCAGTGACGCCCTCATCCCGTTGAAGAATAATAAAAAAAATGTACAGTGTACCTAGATCCTACAAAGTCACAGCACCAAATGGATCAACATTGAGGAGAAACAGAAGCCAACTCACAAAACTGCCCAAAGCTGCAGTTATACACTAAACATGTACGAATATAAGCTAAGATAATAAGGGTGTGCAAGGCTACCAGGAAAACAACCAAACAAGCCAACAACAGATAGGACTCCAACTACAAGTCAAAAACACCCAAGTGTGAAGAGCAAATCTCTGGAAGGTTATATCATCACAAGATCTGGAAGGATGATCAAATCACCTATACATTACATAGATTCTTACATTCTGAAACATTTAAGTTTCAATTATTGTTTCCGTGTAAATAGTTTTGCAACTATTCTAATGTATACTGTGGTGTAGTTGTGTGATTTATATACGTATATTTTAATATTTATTTCTGGATTGTTGAATTTTCAATTAGTAGTATTTGGAGTTTCTGTATGTCTGAAGGGGTTTAATGATGAACCTGTAAGTATTTCTGTAGCCATAGTGACTTCTTTTAAAACACTGTATTAGAGAGGGACTTCATGGAGAGTAATGGAAATTTGTTTATGAGTGAACAAAGTTTACAGTGCAGTGCATTAAGATTTCAGATTGAAGATTGTGGGTTTTGGGGGCTCAGAGAAAATATTTGCAGAAAAAAATGAATGTTTTTGTTTTGGACAGTTTTCAGAAGTTTTGACTGAATCTGAATGTTTAAAATGGTTGTTCCAAAGAAAGGGTGGTAGTTTTAGAAGCGTTAAGAAAGAGGTTATCTCAGTATAAGAAGTTTAGTTCAAATATTCCAGACCCGAACAGTTATTTGAAGCTGAGAAAGTCTAAGATCACTTGTATGAAAGCTCCATGTAGAATCTATCATATTCTCAAGATGGGTAATTGAAACCACAATTAAATTAAGCCCTATTGATGTGAAAAGAAAGAAATTCTCTCTAGTGTGAGTAATATGTAGGAGGGTTTTCAGAATTAATGAGATTATATTTTAACTTGTCTTTCAACATCCTTAAATTAATGTTCTATGTAAATAGTTTGCTTTATTTTATTTTGTCCTAGAGTCATACAGCATGGAAATGGACCCTTCATCCAACTAGTCCACACCAACCATGTTCCCAAACTAAACTACTCCCATTTACCTGCATTTGGCCCATATCCTTCCAAACCTTTCCTATCCATATACTTATCCAAATGTCTTTTAAATGTAGTCACAGTACTTGCATTCATCACCTCCTCTGGCAGCTCATTCCAAAAACTAACCACTCTCTGTGTAAAAACTTTGTCCCGAAAGTCCTTTATAAATCTTTCTCCTCTCACCTTAAAAAATATGCCCCCTAGTCTTGAACTCCCCCACTTTAGGGAAAAGACCTTTGCTATTCATCTTATTTATGCCCCTCATGATTATATTTTTGCAATAAACTTATTTTTATTGTTAAACGTGAGTCTGCACGTTTGTGTTTCAGTGAAAACTACCTTGTCAAAACTAAAAAGAAACAATATGATTTATCAAGCCAGATATCAAATTGGGATGTGATTGTTCAGATTTAACATTACCTGGGATCATAACAAAATAATTTTGCTGTTAATTTATGTTATTTTGTCTTGGGAAAAGAAAGGGAGTGTTGTTATTGTTTTTAAAACAGTGTTGCTTGAAAAGCTGGACATGCTAATAAACCAAAGACCAGGATGAAACCAAATAGTCAATGATCATGTGCAGTTTAGCAGAAGCATGTTAGAATACAAATGCATATGCAGTTGTCTTTAATGTACATGCTGTCAGAGTTATTAAATAAACCTCTGTGAAATTTTCAAGCAAACTGAAGCAAAGCTATTTAATCTATGTTATATATGAATAGCACAAGAAATATCATAGAATCCTTACAGCGTAGAAGCGGGCCATTCAGCCCATACTTGACCCTCTGAGGACCATCCCATCCAGATACATCACCCTACCCTATCCCTGCATTTTCATCAGAGCACCCAGAGGAAACCCATACAGACATAGGGAGAATGTGCAAACTCCACACAGTCACCCAAGGTTGGAATCAAACCCAGGTTGCTGGAATTGTGGGGTATTAGTGCTAACCACTGAGCCATCATGCTGCCCTGATGAGACACTGATCAGCTTGTGTTGTTTCACTCAACACAGAATTCCAGTTACTGCATTGTTAAGTAGTATAGATTTAATTCACTTGAAAATCTCAAACAGGTTTATGTAACAGACAAAATGATTACATGCCATTACAGAGCAATATGTGAACATAGTCTAGTTACAGTTTGACCTCCTCATAGTATCTGGTCATTTGATGACAACCTGGTCCTTGCCTCATCAGCAAATTCAGCTCTTAACCCAGTCATACAGTAATCTCTAATTTTCCTTGTTGCACCACATAACATTTGAATCCCTTGTGTATCAAAAATCTATTGCACTCAGCATTGAATCTAAAGACCTAACCTCTTGTACCTTTGGGGAAGAGAATTTTCCACATAGTAACAACACTCACAAATGAAAACAAAACAGTAATACTTAGAAATTATCATCCTCGAGCTCCAATTTGAAGAATATAAGATGAAATGGATCAGTGTGTTTCATTTGCAAGTTTTACTGTTTCTTCCTTCTGGACTCTGGGAGGAAAAAAATTCTCCTCTTCTCTGTCTTTAAAAGTGACTTCATCTTTAAAAGGAAGGCCTTTTAGCCATAAACTATGTCCCCCATTTTTAATTCCCCACAAGTGGAAACATTGTCTGAGTATTTATCTGGGCCCTCCCCACAAGATCTTATATGTTCCAATAAGATCACCTGTTCTCTTCTAAACTCCAATCAGTACAGGCCTAAGCAGTTCAATCTTTCTTTTTAAAAATAACCCTTCATCTCAGGAATGAATCAAATGAATTTGCAACAGCTTCTGAAGCAATTATGCCCTTTTTTTCAACTAAATGTACACAGTTCTGCAGATGTGGTCTCAACAACACCCTCTACTGGGTTGCTCTAAGCCTTATTACGCTAATGTGAAGAATATATCATCAGTGATGTCTGCTGCTGTGGCACATATTTGGAACTAAGACCAAGTCAGTTAGTTTATATGAGTGTTCTCTCTCTCTTATCCACAGATGTATACAGTATAAGTAATGAATAAAAGTTGGTGCTCACCAACAGAGGATAGACTCGACTCCACCTTCAACCTCACTATGATCTCACTACAAAGACTGTATTCAATTTTGCAGCATTTCCGATCAAATTGAAATCTACCAACAGCCATAAAGGTTATAACTGTCAGATCTGATGCATGACTGCAGATTTAAAATGCACTTCTGAGACATTGCTCCTATCTAATAATTGGGAATGTGAGGGAAGAAAATCCAACAGCTCAATTTGTACATACTCACCTTGCTCGATTCACACTCTGTATTGTCCGTGACTGCCACTAAGTGTCATTTTTATGAGGGCAGATCGCTTTCCTTTGCAGAGTAATCCATCTAGTCAATCTTTGCCTTCACATAAGGCTGAAAAAGATCATTTTCTTAAAATGGAAGCATTGTCTGAGGAGCAGATACTAATTTTCTGCTAATCCCTGGCCAACTGCTCGTTGATGGAATCAAAGCATTTTCTGTTCATGTAGATTTTGGCATCATGCCTAGGCTACATGAGTGTCATCAATCATCCTTATATTTTGAGAAATACATCAGTGCAGTGAATTATCCTGTTATTCTGCTGTTTACAGGAAACAGAAATGAAACTATTGGTTCTGCTTAACCACACCAGTTATCTGTCTGATGGCTATATAGACAAATACTTGACCACTTTAAGGTATTGCTTTGACAGAGCTGGAGGCAGATAATTGAGAAGCATGATCCATTTGACCAGCTTTGGAAGTGTTACTCTTACAGTAGAGACTGTTTGCAGGCCTCCTTAAAGCAATGGTCCAGTACTAAATGCCTCCAAACTGAACAGAGCCAATGAAGGCAGTTGTCCCTCAGTATTACATGATATCAGTGCACAAGCCACTAGATGGAATAGGCATAGAAAGTAAATACAGTAAGTCTGACTCTCCTGTCATCTGCTATCCATGGCACCCACTTTTGTCCTTTGTTTCTTTTTTTCCCATTAAATACAGAAGCAAGAATACTGAATGCAATTGTTAGTTGGCAAAATAAGATGATCAGTAAAGCTTTAAGAATCTCAATCAAGTGAGCAGGAATCGAGGTAACCTTTAGCCTTCATTTGAAATGGATCATCTGATGTGCATTGCATTTAATGCACACAGCAGGCGAGAATCTGACAAGTTCCCAACCTGATGGGTTTAGTCTCACATTTATCTGTTTGAACTTTCGTAACTATCTCGGTTTTTAGATAGTTAAGGGTCTATTCCCAGAGCTCACATTCATAGAAGCAGCTGTACAATTTCTTTACTAATGATTTCAACAAAGATTAAAGTGTTATATCTTCAAGATCCAAAGATTTTTCTCTCCCTGGTAGAATCTGAAAACCAGTTGATATGTTAACCCCAAATCAACATGTGCAGAAAATTAAATTTACTTGTCCATTGTCCATATGTATTTCAAAAACATGAGGTTAGCTCATTGTTTAAAAAAAATTGGGATCTTGACAATGACAAAGGTATTTACTTCCGAGTTAACAGTTCAGTATTGATGAAGTACTGCACTGTTAAAAGTGCAATCTATCGGCTGAGACATTAATATGAAGCTTCATCTACCTTCTCAAAGGAATGTGTGAAATCCAATTGCACTATTTAAAGCAAGGGGAGCATAGTTCTCTACTGTCTTTGCTTACACTTATCTGTGTCTATTCATCTCAGTATTATACTGTGATCTTGCCATGTGTAGATTTTGTGTACATTGGCTGTCATATTTCCTGCATTGCAACAGTGATTTAAGGGCACTTCATTAGCTGTAAAATGCCTTGAGGCATTCTGAGAATATGGGCATACTATATAATTGTGAGTCTTTTTTTGCTTTTGGTACATCTTGTGCACAGTCCATCCCCACTGGGCTGTGAAGATCGCACAGATGCATAACTTTTATAAAGCTACATGTTTTTTCACCAGACGACTACTGGAAATTAGACCAAAATTAAACACAAGTAAATGCCACTGACCCTGTGTCATTGTAGCTTCAGTTGTAGATGAAAACTTTATGGCGTCAGGGAAATTTATGGCAGAATAGGGAAAATGCCAGCGAATGGTAATTCCACAAAATTGTAATTCATTAGAACCAAGCACAAGTAGCAAGATTCTGTCTGTATTTGCAAATGATGACACTGCTTAATCTTTTTATTTATTACTATGTCACTGAATGCTCATGTATCACTGTGGCTGTAATTGTACTGAATAATTTATATGTCAAGTAAAGTACTGGCTTGAGAACTTAATCTCAGATTAGAATATTCAACCTAACAAAAAGATTATTTATTTCAGCATTTATGAGGCATTTCAAAACATATTGAAAATGAAGATTACAAGCTGTAAGTAAAGTTGTATTGCAAATATCAGCAGTGGACCAAGAAACAGTTGTGATGAAAAGGTTTCAATTATCACTAAAGTGCCCATTTGGATTATGCAGGTAAAATCGATTGTTTATTCTGTAGAAGGAGATGGTGGCATAATTAAAGTTGCACATGCAAGTACCTGAAAATGTAGGGCTGCAACCATACAGAATTACAGAGGAAGAAGAGACATTGTTGGAGCATGAAACAGAATGAGTAAGGAGATGGCACTTTCGGGGTCGGTGCTAATTCACTTCAGCTTATCGTTTCTACAGCAGCAACTTGAATTTGTATAGGCCATTTAACATAGTAAAATAATCTAAGGCAATTCACATGAGTGTTAACAGACAAAATTTGACACCAGGTTACATATGGCAATATTTGAACAGTTGACTAAAAACTTGATCAAAGAGTTAAGTTTTAAGGAGCATGTTAAAGAAGGCAAAGGACCTACAGCGGGTGAGAGGTTTCGGGAGGAAATTGCAGAATTTAGGATCTATACATGGCCTATCCTCGATGTGGTCAGTGAATTGTAGATTAATGTAGCTTGTGTAGACCACCATCAATTCATAAAATAAAGGCAGACCAGTACACAAGTTTTTGTTTAAAGAGATTAAATGTTGCTTTATTACAACTTATCATTGATAGTTCCTTAGGGATAAAAAGACAAAGGTATTAACAAGGAATTTCAGATACCAAGATTAAAACAAGTACGGGTAAAACAAAAAGAAGGAAGTTTTAATAAATCATTGCTAGGGCCCATTGCCTGAGTTCCTTTATTCCTGAAATCAGATCTAGCATTTGTGATGACTTCTTAGTTTGATAGTTGATGTAAAGGTCCATTCACTAATTCTATGGTTTTGGCACTTACACACTACCTGGCGTTCCTTAAATGAAACATTGTTTGGCCCCTGTATGTCTTATCTCTTTATCTTCCTTTGGACAAAACTCCCCTTCTGAGAGTGGTTCGCACAGACTTCTTGAAGTTCTGCACACTGTGTTTCTTATCCAGGTCTCCTTGTATAGTTGAAAGCTGAAAATTGTGATGTGTTAATTTTCAGAAATTACAGGTTCCACAAAGCAGTCAATTTTACTCAGCCTCTTTGAAGTTCTTTCTCCTGTCCACTGTTTCTTTTCAAAGCTTGAATTGGCCTACCTCTGTTGTTTGTTTGCAAACTGCTGGTATTTCAAAAGTCTTTGCAAGTCACAGCATCTGTATAAAGTTTGCAGCTGTGTAGTTAGATGACTTATAGCAGCCTTTTCTTTAGTAGTATCTAGATAGAGTTCAATTAGTTTTCTTTTGAAAAGGTCTAAAATGTCATAATTCCCTTGTTTATGACAGCATTGTTATTAAGTAAAGAATACATGTAGAAAAGATTCATATTTTGTTAACATATCTAACAGTACAATTTTTGAGATGTATCAGTAAGTGAAAATTAAGATGTAATTACCACCAAGTTCATAATTATGAGGGTTTTCTTCTCTTCTAAAATAAAAAGAATCATTACATTTTATGATGCCTTCAGATCCAGTTCTTACATAGATGGAAAAACTATTAATATAACACAGGATTTATGTACATATTTTTAACAGTCCTTTTAATATACAGGATAGTAATGTCTGCTTAACATTTGCTGAGCAACCACAGTGTCATTAATGATTTATGTATTGGAAGCTCACACTGAATTAATGTGCAAATCATAAAGAAAAATTTATAGTTGAACTAAAATTGAATATGTGTGATTATTATGAATTCATGTCTCCTTTACGAACGTAACAGCATAAGTAATAGCAACAGAAAAAGGCCGCACAGATCATCCAGCCTGCACTGGTATTCAATATGATCAGTCAATCTTGGGTTTCAATTCCATTTTAGTATCTGTACTCCATGTCCCTTGATTTCTTGAGAGACAAAAGTCTGTCTATTCTAGCCTTAAATATATTCATGAAGTTGCACCCACAAATTTTCCCTAACAGGGAAAACAGTGACACCGTGATAATGTCACTGGACCAGTAATCCAAAGGCTGAGGTGAATATTCTGGTGACCTGGCTTCAAATCCCACTTTGGTGGGCTGTAGAACATAAATTAAATTTGGTGTAGGAGGGAGGGTTTCAGAAATCTGGACTATTGGGATCTCCTCCGGGGCAGGTGGGACCTGTACAAGAAGGACGGATTGCATCTAAATTGGAAGGACACAAATGTTCTGGCTGGGAGGTTTGCTGGTATCACTCGGGAGGATTTAAACTAGCTTGGGAGGGGATTGGGAACCAAAGTAAAGGTGAATTGACTGACAGGGAACTAGAGAATAGGGCCAGTAAGATTCAGAGGAAGAGTAGGCAGGTTGTGGTTGCTGATCAAAGCAGATCTGAAGTGCATCTGTTTCAATGCAAGAAGTGTAACAGATAAGGCAGATGAACTTAGAGCTTGTATTAGTGCTTGGAACTATGATGTTGTTGCTATTACAAAGACTTCGTTAAGGAAGGGACAGGATTGGCAGCTTAACGTTCCAGGATACAGATGTTTCAGGTGGGAAAGAGGGGAATGTAAAAGGGGTGGGAGAGTTGCACTAATTGTTAAGGAGATATATCACAGCCGTACTGCGGGAGGAGACCTCATACAGCGAGGCAATATAGGTAGAGCTCAGGAACAGGAAGGGTGCAATCACAATGTTTGGGGTTTACTTTAGGCCTCTGAACAGCCAGTGGGAGATAGAAGAACAGATATGTGGGCAGATTTTGGCAAGATGTAAAAGTAACAGGGTTGTTGTCATGGGTGATTTTGACTTCCCATATATTGACTGGCATTCACTTAATGCTTGGCGTGCGGATGGGACAGAGTTTGTAAGGAGCATCCAGGAGGGCTTCTTGAAACAGAATGTAAATAGCCAAACTAGGAAAGGGGCCACACTGGACCTAATACTGGGGAATGAGCCTGGTCAGGTGGTCGATGTCTCAGCAGGGGAGCAGCTCAGGAACAGTGATCACAATTCAGTAGGCTTTAAGGTATTGATGGATAATGATAAGTGTAGTTGTCAGGTGAAGATGCTAAATTAGGGCAAGGCTAATTATAACAATATGAGGCAGGGACTGAAGACTGTAGATTGGAGGCAGATGTTTGAGGGCAAATCAACATCTGGTATGTGGGAGGCTTTCAATTGTAAGTTGATAGGAACTCAGGATCAGCACATTCCTGTAAGAATGAAGGATAAGTATGGCAAATTTAGGGAATCTTGGATAGTGACAGATATTGTGAGCCTAATTACAAGGCTAGGAGGCTTGAAATACATGAAGCATGGGTGGAACACAAGGACAGTCAAAAGAAACTTAAGAAAGGAGTCATCAGGCCTAAAAGCGTTCATGAAAAGTCATTGATCAACAGGATTAAGGAAAATCCCAAGGTTTTTTATACATATATGAAGAGCAGGAGGGTAACCAGGGAGAGGGTTGGCCACTCAAGAACAGGGAAGGGAATTTATATGTAGAACCAGAGGAAATGGGCTAGGTATTAAATGAGTACTTTGCATCAGTATTCACCATAGAGAAGGAGTTGGTAGATGATGAGTCTGGGGTGTGTAGATAGTTTGGGGCATGTTGAGATCAAAAGAGAAGATGTATTGGAAGTCTTGAAAAACATTACAGAAGTCCCAAGGGTCTGATCAGATATACCCCAGAATACTGAGAGAGGCAAGGGAGGAAATTGCTGGGGCCTTGAGGGAAATCTTTGTATCATCACTGGCTAAAGGGGAGATCCCAGAGGATTGGAGAATAGTCAATATTATTGCTTTGTTTAAGAAGGGTGGCAAGGGTAATCCGGCTAATTACAGGCCAGTGAGCCTTACCTCAGTGGTCGGGAAATTATTGGAGAGGATTCTTTGAGACAGGATTTACTCCCACTTGGAAATAATTGGGCATATTAGCATGAGACAACATGGTTTTGTGAAGGGGAGGTCGTGTCTCACTAACTTGGTAGAGTTTTTTGAGGAAGTGACGAAGATGATCGATGAGGGTAGGGCAGTGGATGTTGTCTATATGGACTTTGACAAGGTCCCTCATGGCAGGCTGATACAGAACGAAAAGTTGCTTGGGGTCAGAGGTGAGATTGCAAGACGAATAAAAAACTGGCTCAGTCATAGAAGACAGCGGGTAGCAGTGGAAGGGTGCATTTCTGAATGGAGGGCTGTGACTAGTGGCATTCCTCAGGGATCAGTATTGGGACCTTTGCTATTTATAGTATATAAAAATGATTTGGAGGAAAATGTAACTGGTCTGATTAGTATGTTTGTTGATGACACAAAGGTTGGTGAAATTGTGGACAGCGATGAGGACCGTCAAAGGATACAGCAGGATATAGATCGATTGGTGACTTGGGCAGAGAGATGGCAGATGGAGTTTAATTCAGAAAAATGTGAGGTAATGCATTTTGGAAGGTCGAATCCAGATGTGAAATATTCAGTAAATGGCAGAACTCTCAAAAGTACTGATAGGCAGAGGGATCTGGGTATACAAGTACACAGGTCACTGAAAGTGGCAATGCAAGTGGAGAAAGTAGTCAACAAGGCACACTGCATGCTTGCCTTCATTGGCCAGGGCACTGAGTTTAAAAATTGGCAGGTAATGTTGCAGTTTTATAGAACCTTGGCTAGGCCACATTTGGAATATTGTGTTCAGTTCTGGTCACCACATGACCAGAAGGATGTGGTGGCTTTGGAGAGGGTACAGAAAAGATTTACCGGGATGTTGCCTGGTATGGAGGGCATTAGCTATAAGGAGAGGTTGGAGAAACTTGGGTTGTTCTCACTGGAACGATCGAATTTGAGGGGCGACCTGATAGAGGTCTATAAGATTATGAAGGGTATGGACAGAGTGGAAAGTCAGAAGCTTTTTCTCAGGGTGGAAGAGTCAGTTACCAGGGGGCATAGGTTTACAGTACGAGGGGCAAGGTTTAAAGGTGATGTACGAGGCAAGTTTTTTACACAGAGGGTGGTGGATGCCTGGAACTTGCTGCCAGGGGAGGTAGTGGAAGCAGATACGATAGTGACTTTTAAAGGCCATCTTGACAAATGCATGAATAGGATGGGAATAGAGGGATACGGTCCCGGAAGGGTAGGGGGTTTTAGTTGTGACGGGCAGCATGTTGGTGCAGGCTTGGAGGGCCGAAGAGCCTGTTCCTGTGCTAAAATTTTCTTTGTTGTTGAAATTTCTGTGGTGAAGAGTTCCAAACAACTTTCCTAAGTGAAGAAATTTCTCCTCACCTTAGTCCTGAATGATCAACCACATCGCCCGAAAGTAATTTGCTTTGTTCTACAACCATAACCAGGGGAAATTTTGTTTCAGTATCTAAGGTTTTAAGCCCCTTCAGAATCTTAAATGTTTCAATGAAATTACTTCTCTTTCTTCTAAACACCAGAGAATATCAACCCAATGTACTCAGTCTCTCGTCATTGGTCATCTTCCACGTTCCAGGTGTAATCTAGTGAAGGTTTGCTGTATTGTCTCTAATACAAGCATATAACTCCTTAACTATAAAGACTAAAACTGCACATAGTACTCTGGGTATGGTCCTCACCAAAGCCCGGTATAATTGTAGCAAGACTTCTTTACTCTTGTACTCCAATCCCTTTGCAATAAAGTTCAACATAGCATTGCATTCCTCATTGCTTGCTCTACCTGCATGCTAATCTTGTTTGTTCCTTGTGCAAGTGCACCAAATTAACATGGGATATCAGAATTTGCATGCTTTACACTTTTAAAAAAGTATTCTGCTTTTCTATTCTTATGACCAAAGTGAATAACCTCACAGGATCTTGCATTATACTCCATCTGCCATTTGGTTGCCTAGTCACTTAACCTGTCTATATCTCTTTACAGCTTTTGTGTCCCACCTAGGGAATTCTGGTCTGTGTGAAAACCGAAAGGACTGCTGATGTTGTAAATCAGGAACAAAAACAAAGTTGCTGGACAAGCTCAGCAGGTCTGGCAGAATCTGTGAAGGAGAAAGCAGATCTATGTGATCTGGTGACCCCTGAACTGGAGCCACTACCAACAGGAATGAAGTTAAGAAAGAAGCTGTGTAGCGGCTAAACACAGAGGGAAGTTGCAAACCTAGATAGATTATTCTCTGACTTTTCATCTGAGTCATTAATATATTTTAAATAAATTATGAACCTACGCTGGCCCTTTTGTCATCCTATAAATAACAGATTGCCAAATTGAAAATGTCCCATTTATTCTGACTCTTTCCCATTAGTCAATCCTCAATCTATGCTAATATATCACATCCCAAATCTATGGGCCAACTTCGTACGCATTTTCTTTTTATAACACCTTATCAAATGCAAACTGGAAACCCAAGTGTACCACAACAATTGGTCTCCTTGGATCTACCCTACTAATTCAAATCTTGTTTAATCATGGACCGCTTTTCTAAGTGTATTTTAAATGTTTGCTTAATAATAGATTGAGCACTTCCCAGATCACTGATGTCAGGCAAACTGGCCTATAGTTCCCTGTTCTCTTTCTCCTTTTTTGAATAACCCTGTTATATTGTGAATATTGGTAGTTTCTTACATTCAGTGATATTAATTGTTCTCAAGATTGGTATGAGCATCTTACTTAGGAAATTGTTTCACGTTGATTTACACTGTTCTATGTCTACTTCTTGTTATTTGTAATCAAACTGTTTGGATACGTTATTACACAACCAGGGCTGGTTGAACTTCAACCTGGGCCTTCTGGCTCAGAGGTAGGCATACTAGCACTTGCTTATTTGATGTCATAACATGGAGCCATAAAAATAGCATCTGCTTGTGATAAGGTCAGAATACTTGTCCTGAACAAATGTATTTCTTCATTATTACAAATGAACAATTCAGTTGCTATAAATTAGGTCAGGCTGGAAATCATTAAGCTAATTTATTCCACTGTAAGATGAATACATGGAAAAAAAGTCAAGATCATTTTAATCTATTATTTCAACACTTGTAATGACATTTGATCCGAAAGGAGAAAAGTCATTAAATTTATAATGTATTTAGAAGTTCTCTGGAATCTGTAATGGTTTTAAGAATGTTTGACCACTTTAAGAACTTGTGTCAATTGTAAACGAAGCAATTGTGATTTTCTTGGAAAGGTCTAGGTCATCTGGTGACCCATGAACTGGAACCAATACCAATAGGAATGAAGTTAAGAAAGAAGCTATATAGCAGGCAAATACAAAGTAAAGTTACAAACAGTATAGCAACAAATTCTATCTCAAGATTTCATTCTGAAGCAGCAAGCATTAAACCAACTAATTTGCCAAAAGACACGTCAAGGTAGGGGTAGATGGGATATTGATCAACCTACCTTAACCTATTTTAAACAATTATGATAAAAAAATTAATAACCCAAAATGAGCTTGAGGGGAGATTTGTATCAGGCATTTAATGCCTGGAAGAGTTAACTGATATCGTAAGAAAAGTTCCACCCATTAGGATATAAAGAATTGTCCCCTGAGAATAATTATGCAGTCACCAGAGTTGTGGTTGCTCAGTTGTATTTATGTTGTGTATAGTAATGTTTTGGTAGCAGTAATGCGTACTGCCTGTTAAGTTGAGTCTGAAGTCTCACAAAATACAATGTTGTACCATAGATGTAATATAACTAGCTGATATGTACCATGTAATAAACTTTTACTGTTTAACAAGATTGAGCCAAAGTCCTGCTGAAGACTTTAGGCATCCTTCCCTACGTGGTATCAGTAACATAGACAAATATCAACAAGGATTGTTAGCAGTGACTCTACCCAAGGCTTCTCAGTCACACAATTATAATACACCAGCAACTCAGGCATCCCAAAATATAATAATGGGCGCTATTCTAAACAGAATGCAGGATCAAAGAGACCTGGATGTAGATGTGCAATAATTATCAAAGGTTGCAGGACAGGCTGAGAAAGCAGATAGTACAACATCTTTGGCATCCTTGGCATTCTTACAAGGGGAATAGAATACAAAAGCAAGAAACCTACTTTAAGAACTTAGAGCAGGAGTAGGCAATTCCGTCTTCAAGCTTGATCCACCATTTAATTTGATCACAGCTGATCTTACCTCAGCCTCAACTCCACTCACCTGTTCGCTCTCTATAAGCCTTTAACCCATTACTGCCCATATCCTCCCTAAATTTATTTAGTCCTTGTCTTGTCTTGGAGTCCACCACACTCGAGGATAATGGATTCCAGAAATTTATTGCACTTTGAGGGAAGTAATTTGATATGATTCAATATCAAAAGTATGATAATGTCATGCTTATCCCTATTAAACTTCATCTGTCAGATTTTGGCACATTGACGTATCCATTTGAAAATTTATAAATTGTGTGAAGCACTGGTTCAGATTCAGGGGCGTATTGCCTCCACTTTTGAGCACTGCACCTTAGGAAAGACATGAAGGCATCGGAAAGGGTGCAGAAAAGATTCATGAGATTAGTTCCAGGGATGATGAAAGTCCATTACATTGATATATTGGAGAGATTGAGACTGTTTTGCTTGAAGAAGAGAATGCTGAGAGGAGATATTATGGAGTTATTAAAAATTATGTGAGGCCTGGATGAAATTCATAAAGTGAAACTGATTTTATTGCAGAAAGGATCAAGAGCCAAAGGGCATAGATTTAAAGGATTTGGCAATAGGAACAATGGTAACATGAGATCAAATCTTTTTAACTCAGCAAGTTATTAGAATCTGGAATGTACTGCCTGAGATGTGATGGAGCCAGATTCAATTCAGTCATTCAGTAAGGAATGTGAAAAGGAAGAAAGTGCAGGGATATGGACACAAAGGTAGAGTACAGACGATGGTTGAATTACTCACTCAATGAACCAGCGCAGACACAATAGATCGAATGTACTTTTTTGTTCTATAACCATTCTATCATTCTGTGATTCTAAGTCCATTTGCACCATTGTATTTGCAACATATGAAATAAAAAGGAATTTCAGCTCCATCGTCCTTCCAATGCAGTTTTTCCTTCCTGCATCTGTTTTGCAGTACTGCTGAAGTCACAAATTTTCCTAGATGTACCAGGAATAAATTAGAACTTAATGTTGTTACTACTTCAGCACATTTGTTTATATTTTCATACCGTTTCAACAAAACAGTGTCAGGGAGAGCTATCTGTCAATCAGGGACTGACTTAATTCAAAGGAGATGTGAATACAGTTCTTCTTTGTTCAGCTTGAAGGTAGCAGCTGCTTTACTGAAACATTGCCTTCCTGCTTTATGCTTATTCATATTTCTCATAACTCCTACTCATAGTTTTCAGATGCCTCACGGAGTTGAAGTTTCAGAGCTTCAATTCCCACTTCACTTATTTTAAATTAAATTTACAAATAGTAATTGGTTCAGGATAGGAGATTTACGACCAATCCATGCGCCATTTTCTCCGTGTTAGTCACATTCTATTCCCTCAATAACTTTGTGTGTCATTTCGACTTATTTGATCTCTCACCACTTGTCTTTCATTTAATTAGATTATGGCTGGCAGACAGGGATGAGTTCAGAAACTCATTTTGAGCCAGAATAAATTGAAAATGATAAATGTGGCCTGATTCATAGATGCTGAGTTTTTGTAGACAGGTTTGCCTCTCTAAGAAAGTGAAGGTTTGTATATGCAGTGGAATCATTCACTGAAATTCATTGTTAGTGATTATGCAGAACCATGTTGTCAGTTACATGGTAAAGTGTGTTGCAAGTTGGGAAGCAGTGAGATGGAAATCAGTATGCACTGTGCCTTTTTCACAAGCATGGTAGGAGAGCAAAACATGTCATTTTAGGACTTGGGCAACCAGTGTTTAATTGATTAGGAGATAGGCTCACTGCTAAATTCATAAGAACATAAGAACTAGGAGCAGGAGTAGGCCATCTGGCCCCTTGAGCCTGCCCCGCCATTTAATAAGATCATGGCTGATCTTTGAGACTCAGCCCCATTTACCCGCCCACTCACCATAACCCTTAATTCCTTTACCTTTCAAAAATTTATCTAGCCTTGCCTTAAAAACATTCAGTGAGGTAGCTTCAACCACTTCACTGGGCAGGGAATTCCACAGATTCATAACTCTTTGGATGAAGAAGTTCCTCCTGACCTCAGTCCTACATCTGCTTCCCTTTATTTTGAGGCTATGCCCCCTTGTCCTAGTTTCACCTGCTAGTGGAAACAACCTCCCTGCCTCCACTTTATCTATTCCCTCCACAATCTTATATGTTTCTATAAGATCTCCCCTCATTCTTCTGAATTCCAATGAGTATAATCCCAGTCTACTCAGTCTCTCCACACAATCCAACCCTCTCAACTCTGGAATCAACTGAGTGAATCTCCTCTGCACACCCTCCAATGCTAGTATATCCCTTCTCAAGTAAGGAGACCAAAACTGCACACAGTACTCCAGGTGTGGCCTCACCAGGACCCTATACAGCTGCAGCATAGCCTCCCTGTTTTTAAACTCCATCCCTGGAGCAATGGCAGACAAAATTCCATTTGACTTTTTAATTACCTGCTGCACCTGCAATCCCACCTTCAGCGATTCATGCACAAGGACACCCAAGTCCCTCTGCACAGCAGCGTGCTGCAATTTTTTACCATTTAAAACATAGTCCATTTTGCTGTTATTCCTACCAAAATGGATGACCTCACACTTATCAACATTGTACTCCATCTGCCAGACCTTTGCCCACTCACTTAGACTATCTATATCCCTCTGCAGACTTTCAGTGTCTTCTGCACACTTTGCTCTACCACTCATCTTAGTGTCATCTGCAAATTTTGACACACCACACTTAGACTCCAACTCCAAATCATCTATGTAAATTGTAAACAATTGAGGTCCCAACACTGGTCCCTGAGGCACACCACTAGCCACTGACTGCCAACCAGAAAAACACCCATTTACCCCTACTCTTTGCTTTCTATTGGTCAACCAATCCTCTATCCATGCCAATACATTACCTGTAATACCGTGCAACTTTATCTTATATAGCAGCCTTTGGTGTGGCACCTTGTCAAATGCCTTCTGGAAATCCAGATACACCACATCCACAGGTTCCCCATTGTCCACCATGCAAGTAATGTCCTCAAAGAATTCCACCAAATTAGTTAAACATGACCTACCCTTCATCAACCCATGCTGGGTGTTCCCATTGGGACAATTTATATCCAGATGTCTTGCTATTTCTTCCTCAATGATAGATTCAAGCATTTTCCCCACTACCGAAGTTAAGCTAACTAGCCTATAGTTACCTGCTTTTTGTCTACTTCCTTTTTTAAACAGTGGCGTCACATTGGCTGTTTTCCAATCTGCGGGAACCACCCCAGAGTCCAGTGAATTTTGGTAAATAATTACTAGTGCATTTGCTATTTCCCCCATCACCTCTTTTAGTACCCTGGGATGCATTTCACAGGGCCAGGAGACTTGTCTACCTTTAGCTCCATTAGCTTGCCCAGCACTGCCTCCATGGTGATAATGATAGTTTCTAGGTCCTCACCTGCTATAACCTTCTTGCCATTAGTTTTCGGCATGTTACTTGTGTCTTCCACTGTGAAGACCGACACGAAATCACTGTTTAATGTCTCGGCTATTTCCTCATTCCCAGTTATTAAATTGGCCTTCTCATCCTCTAAAGGACCAATGTTTACCTTCGCCACTCTTTTATGATTTACATATTTATAGAAACTTTTGCTGCCTGATTTTATATTCTGAGCTAGTTTACTCCCATAATCTATCTTACTTTTCTTTATAACTTTTTTTGTGGTTTTCTGTTGGCCTTTAAAGATTTCCCAGTCTACTAGTTTCCCACTACTCTTTGCTTTTTTGTACGTGTTTTTTTTTCAATCTGATACTTCCCTCTATTTCCTTAGACATCCATGGCTGGCTGTCTCTTTTCCTACAGTTCTTCCTTATCACTGGAATATACGTCTGCTGAGCACTGTGAAAAATTGTTTTGAAAGTCCTCCACTTTGCTCCCATTCTACCTTAGCTAACTCCTTCCTCACAACTTCATAGTCTCCTTTGTTTAAGCACAGGACATAGGTACTGGATTTAACCTTCTCATGCTCCATCTGTATTTTAAATTCGACCATACTGTGATCGCTCCTTCCGAGAGGATCCCTAACTGCGAGATCATTAATTATTCCTGTCTCATTACTCAGGACTAGATCTAGAATAGCTTGCTCCCTCATAGGTTCCATTACATATTGTTCAAGGAAATTATCGCGGATGCATTCTATGAATCCCTCCTCAAGGCTGCCATGACCGACCTGGTTTGACCAATCGATATGTACATTAAAATCCCCCATGATAATTGCTGTACCATTTTTACATGCATTAGCTATTTCTATGTTTATTGCCCGCCCCCCCCCACGATGTTGTTACTTGGTGACCTATAGACCACACCTATCAGTGACTTCTTCTCCCTGCTATTCCTAATTTCCACCCCAATGGATTCAACATTTTGTTCAGTAGAACCTATATCATCTCTCACTACTGCCCCGATATCATCCTTAAAAATCAGAGCAACACCACTTCCCTTACCTTCCTGTCTGTCCTTCCGATCAGTTTGATACCCCTGGATATTTAACTCCCAGTCATGACCATCCTGTAACCATGTCTCTGTAGTGGCCACTAAATCATACCCATTTGCCATGATTTGCACCGTCAACTCATCCACCTTGTTTCGAATGCTCCAAGCATTCAGATAAAGTGCCCTTATGCCAGTTTTTGCACCTTCTTTTTGGGTCCTATTACCTCCATTACTAACAGCTCTTGAATTCTCCTTCCCTTTAACTTTTTTCCTGATTTTCCATGGAGTTGAAGCTTCCTCATCACCTGCTAACCTGCTGCTTTGCCTTCCATTAATTGTTATTCTCCCTCTACGCTCACTTCTCCCTTCCCCCCTGCTTACTAGTTTAAAGGCCTATTAACCACCCTATTTACCCTTTTCGCCAGAACGCTGGACCTGGCCCTGTTCAGGTGGAGTCCATCCCAGAGGTATGGATCCCTCCTGTCCCAGAACTGATGCCAGCGCCCCATGAAAAGGAAACCATCTTTCCCACACCACTCTTTTAACCATGTGTTTACTTCCCTGATCCTCGCCTCCCTCTACCAATTTGCACGTGGCTCGGGCAGCAATCCAGAGATTATGACCCTTGAAGTCCTGTTTTTTAATTTTGTTCCTAGCTTTTCATAATCCCGAAACAGGTCTTTTTCCTAGTCCTGCTTATGTTGTTGGTACCTACGTGGACCACAACAACTGGATCCTCCCTCTGCCTCTCTAGTATCCTGTCAAGCCGGTCAGAGATGTCTCGCACCCTGGCAGGCAACACACCACGCGGGATTCTCTATCCTGCTCGCAAAGGATACTGTCTATCCCCCTGATAATGGAATCCCCTACAACTATAATCTGTCTTATTGCTCCCCCCTCTTGAATGGCCTCCTGGACCATCGTGCCATGGTCAGTTGGCTCATCCTTCCTGCAGCCCTGTTCCTCATCCATGCAGGGAGCAAGTGCCTCATACCTGTGGGACAATGTCAAGGGCTGCGGCTCCTGTGTTCCTGTCTGCAGGGTCCCTCTACCTGCCTCACTCGCAGTCACACACTGCCGTCCCTGGCCGCTGATCGAATTAACATTAGTTAATCTACCAGGTGTGACTGCCTCCTGGAACACAGCATCCAGGTATCTCTCCCCCTCCCGGATGTGCCGCAGTATTTGGAGTTCGGATTCCAGCTCGTCAACTTTGAGCGGGAGCTCCTCAAGCAGCCAACACTTGCTGCAGATGTGGTCACTGCCGTTCTCAATGGGATCAGCTAGCTCCCACATCATCCAGCTACAACATATCACCTGACCTGCCATCTCTACTTAGTTAGTTATTTAAAATTAATTAGTTTTTTTTTAGTTTCGCAGTGTCCGCTGCACCAGTAAGTTTACTCCATTACATACTCAGACTCCGGCTTTGCCTTCCAACCCACTCCCAGAGGATTTGGCATCTAGGTGACCACCCCGAAAGATAATAAAGAGATGAAGAAAAAGAATGCAAATAGCTTACCTGCTCACCACACTTAGTTGTTATTATTAGGTTCTTAGAGTTCATTTTTAGATATCTTAGGCATTAAGTCGCTTTGTGTGAAATTTATAGCCAATGAACATTTATATCAGGACTGGGCCCAGTTAACTAATTTATTGAAGGCTATGCATCATCTTTACACTTCAGAGTAAGTAACATGAACATCGGCTAGAGTTGCTCCACCCTACCATCATCCTGTGATTTCAATTGCATATATGGATGTCAGGTAGATTCTGGGCTTGGGTGAGCTTTCATCATCCTCCATATACAATTGATAGTGACATTATAGGTGGAGTTGAATCAAACTTGATCAAAGAGCAAAGGGTTTAATTTCACAAGAGAAGAATTGGGAACAATATAGGCAAGAGGAAAAATAAGGCTTTCCTCTGATGTTCTTAGGAAATAAGAGGTTAAATGCTTACAAGACAGCATTGTTTCCTGTAAGTGTAGAGCAGAGTCATTTCTGTCACTTTGATATCTATATTGCACTAGATGATGGAGTCTTTATGACCAGTAATGCCCAGATTCTGGGAAAGTTTATTTTTCTCCATCAGACCGCATTGTTCTTTCACACAGATAAAAGCTGATGAAGCATTTCATGATCAATTTGTCCATCAAATGCTGCAGAACAATACATTATCTGCAATAACACTGAATACTGAATGATATGGAATGATCTCCATTCTTTTAAATTCAAGGTGGTTTGTCAGTTTTGCGTGAAGTACGGAGTAACATTGTAAGGGACCTATTTGCTTCATATAACTTCAACAGTGTTTCAGAGAAGCCAAATTTATGTGATCTTCTTAATGGTTGACATGCTTTTTCATAAAATCTATTTCATGAACTCATTTAATTTATTCCAATAAAGGAATAGATGCGGCAAAATAAGCCATAAAATATGTGAAATCACTTTGAGTCCCTCATGTATTTGAACTCTGAAGGCCACAGCTACAGAGAATGATCTGTGTTGTATTATAATAAATTGTCAAGGCAAGAGGTAGGTGCTATTAATTGTTACCGTCACTTGTATCTAGAATGTTGACAAGGAGACCCAAGGTAAATTAATTATTTGTATCACCATAGTCAAGGTCATTACAAGAAGAAATTCATTCCCTCACATGATCTGTATTAGAGGCTGATGTACAACTCAGATCCTATGCTACAAAGAGTACATTAATCTTCCTTGTTTCAAATTGATGAAGCCAAGTGTGGTAAGCACTGAACAAAGCAAAAGGTTCCCTGCTTCATCTAGCAATGCCTATGATATCATTTCAGGAAATCTGTTAGGTTATATTTCCTATTGATTGTACTGTAGGTGACTCATCGCCATTTCCAAGTAAAATATTAATCACTTGTCTACTGTTAAAAACATTGTTCAGTGCTTAGAACAGCTAAGTGTGAATCACCATGGAAATTCTCCACTGCGGCACATTTGGATGAAGTGGGTGGGGGGGCATCAGACCAGAGGGTACAGTGCATAGTTAAGACCCTCACTCATCATTATTGATATTCGACAATTGGCAGGCAGGACAGTTTCCATTTTGGGGAGCCTATGTGTCAAAACTCTGCTGGATTTGCTTGTGGACTCCTGGGTTGAGGGGTTTGAAGGAAGGTGTTGGCTGGTGGATGGAGCGGGGAGAGAGAATTCTTCATTGAAAGGAACCCGGCGTTGAGAACTTGATTGAGGGGACACTTAGCTTTGCTCCTTTCTCTCCCTCCCCAGCTAGCAATCCCCTTTGTGACTCCCACCAACCCATTACCTGTGTCCTTGATTGTTCCTCAGCCTCTTATGGCAGTATTACTCCCAAAGGTGCTTCCAGCAATGGAGAGTTGCCGACGTCTGGTGAGTCGACAGCTCCCAGGGACGGGATGTTGATTCCCTGGTCATTGATCTTGGGAGAAGGTCTGCCATTGGCCACTTAAATGCCTGATTGAAACTCAGTATGGCAGCCTTCCTCAAAGAAGGGCTCTTGTTAACTTACCAGTCAACAGATGAGACCTCTGTTGCCTGGAGTAAATTCTGTCCATGATTTATATTTGCTACAGAAGCACATTTTAATAAGTTTAATTAACGAAGTTAGTGTACATCTCTAAACATTAAACTTTACACAGTATATATTTTACAGAAATACAATCACGGCAGGAGTGAATAATACAGGACAGTGCCAGTGAAAGTAGGAATAAGAAGACAGGGCAGATAAATGAATAGCTGAGGAGATGGTGCAGTGGGCAAGGATTCAGATAGTTGGATCAGGTGGATCTCTTCTGGGGCAGAAAAGACCTTTTCAAAAGGGGTGGGTTTCACCTGAACTGGATGGGGAGATTTGTTAGTGCTGTTCAGGAGTTTTTATATTCGTAGGAAAGTGGGTTGGGGGTGGTTTTCCTAGGTAGTAGTGAGAATAGAAAAACAGATGAGGATGGTTCTGAATTTAAAAAGAACAAGTTAATTAGATAAAGCCAGCAAGAGCAAGTCAGAGAATGAGTCAATGTAATGTGGAACTGGAGGAACACAGCAGGTCAGGCAGCATCGGAGGAGCAGAAGGGTCTAGGCCCGAAACATCGACTCTCCTGCTCCTCTGATGCTACTTGACCTGCTGGGTTCCTCCAGTTCCACACTGTATTGACTCTGACTCCAGCATCTGCAGTTCTTGCTATCTCAGAAAATGAGGTAACTCTAATGAATTAAACTGTGTTTAGTTTAATGCAAGGGGTCTTACAGGTAATGCAGATGAACTCAGGGCACGTATGGGAACATGGGACTGGGACATCATAGTTATTACAGAAACATGGCTGAGAGAGGGACAGGACTGGCAGCTGACTGTTCCAGGGTTTAGATGCTATAGGAAGGATTGAAAGGCAGACAGGAGTCATAGAGTCATGGGACAACAAGGTGCAGAGCTGGATGAACGCAGCAGGCCAAGCAGCATCATAGGAGCAGAAAGGCTGACGTTTCGGGCCTAGACCCTTCATCAGAAATGGGCGATTGATGTCTCCACGGCAGTTGGAGATGAAGAGGTCAAGGGAGGGTAGGAGGCCTTGGGATGGTGTCCAGGAGGAGGAGGTGTGTTGGAGGTGGGAGAAGGGGTCAGTAGAGGGAGGGTTAGGTTCACGGTTGAAGAAGTAAGCATGGAGGCGTAGGCAGCGGAAAAACTGCTCGATGTCCAAACGTGACCGGTATTCGTTGATCTGTGGGTGGAGGGGGACAAAGGTGAGCCCTTTACTGAGGACTGACCGTTCGTCCTCAGTAAGGGGGAGGTCTGGGGGGATGGTGAAGACTCGGCAGGGCTGGGAGCTATTGTCCCCTCTGGAGCTGCTGGCTGTGGAGGCTGTGGGCGGAGTTGCGTCGGCGTCAGCGGTGGGTGGAGTTGGTGGCGGTGGGCGGAGTTGCGTCCGCGTCGGTGATGGGCGGAGCGGCGTCGGCGGTGGGGGGAGCGGTGTAGGCGGCGGCAGCAGCGGTGACGGTAGGCGCGTCTTCAGTGTCTGTGGTGTTGGTCTCAGAAATGGAGGCGGTGGCATCGGCAGTGATGGTGTTCGCTGTCCCGGAAGTGGGGTACCCGGCGGTGGCAGATGTGACGTCATCTGTGGGTTCTCCGACAGTGGCCTCATGGCCAATGGCGGCGGGCACATTGTGGGGAAGGTCCTGGGTAGGGTTGGGGATTTGGGGGGTGGAGGAAGCCCGTTTTGGGTGGGAGGCACCAGTAAGTTTACTGTACTTACGGTTTTTAGTTTCCAATAAAGCTGAGTAGAATTGTGAGTTCAGGTTGTGGATTCTACGAAGAATAAAAAACAGGAGAGGTCCTTTACAGGTCTGGGAGAGAGAGGCTCGGAGCTGGGGTAGGCTTGATTGTAGTGCTCGGAGATGCCGGCGCATTGCTGCGAGTGTGTGTTTCAGGAGTCGCAGGGAGAAACAGGATCTCAATGCTATGAATGTAGATATTGTCACGGTTGGGGCCAAATTGGGAAGGCCTGAATGTGGACTGTAGTCCATTGGGGATGATCTGGTTCCGTAGGCAGGTACTAAGAAAGGTGATGTGGCTGTAGTACCTGGTTTGCTTCAGGACATGGTCGAGCAGTTTCAAGGCCAAAGAGATTACGTGAGAGTTGCAGTGGGAGAGAGATCGCCTGAGGTTTGTCCGGAGGGAGGAGGGTAACTTCTTCAGGCTAGGCATCCTTAGAAGAGGCTTCGCAGTGGGGTTAAAATTGAATCAGAGATAGTAGGAACTGCAGATGCTGGAGAATCCGAGGCAACAAAGTGCAGAGCTGGATGAACACAGCAGGCCAAGCAGCATCATAGGAGCAGAAAGGCTGATGTATCGGGCCTAGACCCTTCATCAGAAATGCATAGAGTCAGACAGTGTGGAATCAGACCCTTTGGTCCAACCAGTCCACATTGACCATGTTTCCCAAACTAAACTAGTTCTACCTGTCTGCACTTGTCCCATATCCCTCTAAACATTTCCTATTCATATACCTGTCCAAATGTCTTTTAAACATTGTAACTATTCCCGCATCCATCACTATCTCTGGCAGTTCATTCCACACATGAACCACTCTGTAAAAAAAGTTACCTCTCATGTCCTTTTTAAATCTTTCTCCTCTCACCTTAAAAAATGCCCCTTTTGTTTTGAAGTCACCCAACCTAGGAAAAAGACCTTTGTCATTCATCTTATTTATGTCCCTCATGATCTTATAAACTTCTATAAGGTCACACTTCAACCTCCTATACTGCGGTGAAGGAAGTTCCAGTCTTTCCAGTCTATTTTTATATCCCAAGACCGTCCTCCATTCCCTGTAACATCCTGGTAAATCTTTTCTGAACCCTCTCCAGTTTAATAATATCCTTCTTATAACAGGGCAAACAGAACTGTACACAGTACTCCAGAAGAGGCCTAACCAACATCCTGTACAACCTCAAATGCCATCCCGACTCTTATACTCAAAGGTCTGATCAACGAAGGCAAGTGTGCTAAATGCCTCTTTAACCACCCTGTCTATCTATTGTACAAATTTCAAAGAATTATGTACCCGAGCCCCTATGTTTCTTTGTTTGACAATGCTACCCATGGCCCTACCATTAATTGTGTAAGTTCTATTCTTGTGATGTATCGCATTTTGGTAATACAAACATTTATCCAAATTAAACTCCACCTGCCACTTCTCAGCCCATTGAACCAGTTGATCAAGGTCTCTCTGTCATCTTAGATAATCTTTTTCACTGTCCACTATACCACCAATTTTGGTGTCATCTGCAAACTTACTAACTATGCCTCCTGTATTCTCATTCAAATCATTTGTATAAATGACAAACCAAAGTGGGCCCAGTACTGATCCCTGTAGATCACCACTGGTCACAGGCCTGCAGTCCAAAGAAACAATCCTTCACCACCACCCTCTGTCTCCTACTGAAAAGCAAATTTTGTATCTAGTTGGCAAGCTCACCCTGAATTCCATGTGATTTTACTAGTTAATTTACTAATTAGTCTACCATGCGGAACCTTATCAAAGGCTTCACTAAAGTTAACAACATCTACTGTTCTGCCCTCATCAATCTTTTTGGTCACTTCATTAAAAAACTCAATTAAGTTTGTTGAGAGGAGGGGGAGTGGCATTTTTGATTAAGGAAAATATTACTGCTGTTTACTTAGAGAGGATATTTCTGAGGGATTGTCCAGTGAAGCTATATGGGTGGAACTCAGAAATTAGAAGGGGATGATCACCTTGATGGGATTGTACAAAAGGCCCTCCATTAGTCAGCAGTGAAACTGAGGAGTAAATATGTAGAGAGATATCAGATATACGTAAAAATAACAGGGTTCTAATAGTAGGGGATTGTAACTTTCCAAACGTAGACTGGGACTGCCATAGTGTTGAGGGCTTGGATGGTGAGGAATTTGTTAAATCTGTTCTAGAAAATTTTCTTTATCAATATGTAGCTATCCCTACTAGAGAAGGAGCAAAATTTGACCTTCTCATGGGAAATAATGCAGGGCAAGTGACTGAAG
The DNA here is from genome assembly GCF_021869965.1 of Rhincodon typus. Taxonomy (NCBI): domain Eukaryota; kingdom Metazoa; phylum Chordata; class Chondrichthyes; order Orectolobiformes; family Rhincodontidae; genus Rhincodon; species Rhincodon typus. The sequence continues at coordinate 122,119,727 of NC_063332.1, read as the reverse complement.
TGCTAGCAGGAGAGCATTTTGGGACCAGTGATCAAAATTCTATTAGTTTTAAAATAATTTGGAATAGGATAGGCATTGTATGAAAGTTAAAGTTCTTAATTGGAGTAAGGCAAATTTTAATGGTATCAGACAGGAAGTTTCAAGAGTTGATTGGAGTAGACTGTTCACACGTAAAGGGGTGACTGTCTACATGGAGTTTGCGCATTCTCCCTGTGTCTGTGTCGGTTTTCTCTGGGTGTTCCAGTTTCCTCCCACAGTCTAAAGATGTGCAGGTTAGATGGATTGGCCATGCTAAATTGCCCGTAGTGTTCAGGGATGTGTAGATTAGGTAGATTAGCCATGGGAAATACAGGGTTACAGGGATAGGGTAGGGGGTGAGTCTGAGTGGGATGCTCCTAGGAGAGTTTGTGTGGACTTGTTTGGCCAATCGGCCTGTTTCCACACTGTAGGGATTCTGTGACTCTATATTGAGGGTCTGGTCAAGAACAAGAAGGAGTCATATATTAGGTGTACACAACTGGGATCAAGTGAATCTCTTCAAGAGTGTAAGGGGTATAGGGGCATTCTTAAGAGGGAAATCTGGAGGACAAAAAGGTGACATGAGAAAGCCTTGGCAGATAAGGTTAAGGATAATCCAAAGAAATTCTACAAATATAAAAAGAACAAAAGCGCAACTATGGAGAGAATAAAGATCAACAAGGTAGTCTATGTGTGGAATCACACGAGATGGGAAAAATATTAAATGAATATTTTGCATCAGTTTTTAGGGCAGCACAGTGGCTCAGTGGTTAGCACGGCTGCCTCACAGCGCCAGGGACCCTGGTTTGAAACCATCCTCGGGGGACTATCTGTGTGGAGTTTGCACATTCTCCCCATGTCTATGTGGGTTTCCTCCGGGTGCTCCGGTTTCCTCCCACAGTCCAAAGATATGCAGGCTAGGTGGATTGGCCATGCTAAATTGCCCATAGTGTTCAGGGATGTATAGATTTAGGTGGGTTATAGGGAGATGGGTCTGGGTGGGATGCTCTGAGGGTCAGTGTGGACTTGTTGGGCTGAAGGGCCTGCTTCCACATTTTAGAGATTCTATGATTTAGAAGCCCAATACATCAAGAAAGCTAACGCACTACTAGCAGATACTGACACTTACCAACAGATGGCGATAGACCCAACACCACAGTTAGGAAACTGGATTACAAGGATCCTGAAGAAATTACACAACTCAGGAGACATCAGCAAGACAGACTACCAAAAAATGAAGCCAGAGGGATCCATCACACCCCACTTCTACAGACTCCCCAAGAGACAGAAACCAGGGGTCCCCCTCACACCCATTGCCTCACTACCAGGCACACCAACATAAAGACTTGCCAAAGAACTACCACAGAAATTGAAATACTTAGTTGATAACACCACCCACTCCATCCACTCCTCCCAAGAATTCCTCAACATCATCAAGGACAACAGGATAGAAGAGGATAAGATGATGATATTCTTCGATAGAACAGCACTATTTACATTCATAAACGTCGTCCTAGCCAAAGAGACAATTGCCACACTACTAGACAAATCAAGTAGGCAGGCATCCCATCCTACTAATATTTTTTATCCTTTGGTGTTTCTCAGCTGTACCGATACAGATTCTACATCATCAGAGCTAATATCCCTCCTCACAATTGTGTAAATTTCCTTGATTCCCTCACTGATTAAAAATATATCTCAGTCTTGAGTGTACTTACTGACACAAGTATAGCAGCCCTCTGATAAAAACAATTCTATAGATTCAATATCCTCTCAAAGAAGAAATTCTTTCTCATCTCTATACTAACTGAGGGACCTCTTTGGTTATGCCCTCTGGTCCTAGACTCTCCCACAAAGGGAATCAACTTCTCAGGATCTGCCCTGTTAAGCACCCTAAGAATCATACATGCTTCAATAAAGTTGTCTCTCATTCTTTTAAACTCCAATAAGTACAAGTCTAATCCACTCAACCTCTCCCTATAAGAAAATCCCTCCATACTTAGTGAGCCATCTTCTGACTGCCTCCAATGCTAGCATATTTTTCCTTAGATTAGGGGACCGAAACTGTTCACAGTACTCTAGCTGTAATCTAACTAGTTAGCGTTTTGTATAGTTTTAACAACTGTATTCCCTTTGAAATAAAGGCCAAAATTATATTTTCCTTCCCTATTACCCACTGAATGTGTAAGCTAGCTTTTTGTGATTTATGCATGAGGACTGCCAAATCCCTCTGTACTGCAATTTTCTGCAGCTATTCTCCTTTAAAATGATATTCAGCATTTCTACCCTCTCATGTTCCCACACTATATTCCATCTGCAAAGTTTTTGCCCACTCACTTAGTCTGTCTATGTCTTTCTTTACGTCATCCTCACTATTTGCCCTCCAACCTCTTTTTGTAAGATCTACAAACTTGGCAATGGTGCATTCACTTCCTTTTATTAGTTATTAATGTTTGTGTGATCAGCAAACTTGACCATAACCAATTCACTTTTCCCGTGCAAGTCATTAATATATGTTGTAAATGATTGTGATCCCAGCACTAATCCCCACGGCACTCCACTAGTTACAGGTCACCATCCTGAAAATGTCCCTCTCATCCCATATCACCCAGCTTTGCCTTTATGTGTACTATTCCCCTAATATGGCAACTAATTTCCTCCCACATGTGTGCCCTGTCAAAAGGGGCAAAAATACCTCCACTTCCAATGCCACATGGCCCAAACCCCAACTCCCTTTTGTGTCGCTCAACTGTAATTCAATTGTTCGATTTTTGAGACATTTAATGAAAATTTTGTAAAGGTTTCCACAAGAGTCTCCGACATCTCCAGCAGGATCCCTGACCTCTCCAATAGGGAGATATCTTTAATAGAAATGTATTTAAAGGCATGATTTTAATTTGGGAGTCATTTATTTTTAGTAATTATGTTCTATTAGTTTCTGTTTTCATCATTTAAAGCTATTGAGTTCAAGAACATACCTCAGCTAGTTTCACATTTCTTCAAGTGATTTGTTTGATGAATTTGTTCTGTTACCGTTAATTCTTATGATGAATTGTTTTTGTTTACATGTTTTCAACTGATTCAGAGCATGTTAATGATGCAGATTAACACATGTCCTGCAGATGTTTTCAATTTTATTACTCAGTTATCACAATTTAAAAAGTATACAGGAAGACTACGCTTATCAAAGATCATACCAGTCTACACATTTTGTCATGTTTAATAGCAGCAAATGGTGATCACTAATAAACAGTGATTTAGCCAGTTTATGGGGGTGGATTCAATAAAGGTAAGTAAATGCATTTTTCGATAATTAAAGCATTGTCAGTGCATCAAGCCACATTTTAAGTATGTTTTAATAGAATTACCAGACTTAAGCTGGAATAAATAATTTTCACACTTAGTACTGCTGGAAGGCAGCTTCTGTTTGCAAATATATTATTGAAATAAATATGCAACAACACATGTAAATCTGAATCTTTAAGTTAATGATTGAAAATTGTATTTCCAAATTTCCAACCAACTCTTCCAAAGAGCAACAGATGAAGACGGGTCAGATGAAGACAATTGCTTTTTATTGGAAGCAGAAATTTTCTCAGAACTTATGTTTCTTTATACTTTAATAGAAAGAAAAATATTATCACTAAATCAATACTTAAGACTTATCAATAGATTACAATCACTGTTTCAACCAATACAGTTGCAACTAACTTTTATTCCAATTGTGCCATATTGAATTGGAAGTTCGAATTGAGAGATAAAAGAAATATAAAGAGTCCGGCATTCAGAATGCATTAAAAAAAATCCCCCAAAACATGTAATGCTGAAATCAAAAGTTGTGAACATGAAGGTTGCTACAAGTTTTCAAACTTGTATAATATTTTAAGGGAGAATGAAGAACTCACATGGCATTACAACAATGAAATAAAGACAGCAAAATTATACCAATAAATATGTTTATTTAAAAGTTATATAACATTTTCTAGATAAATAAAGACATTTCTACTTTTTTCAAATAGAAATATATAAGTGTAACAGAGTACGGTTTTCTGTTTTCACTAGTTCTTTCCACGTGCTTTAGCAAATGGAACAAATATGTTGTAAATTAGTGTACTGGGGAGCTATGTTTTAGGATTTTCTGCATTAGCCAAATTGTTGAGCATCTGCAAGTGTGAACAAGCTGAATGACAGCATCTCTGCTGTTCTTTCCCACCTATCTGCACCTTCCGAATACAAAGAAGGTATGCTGGGATTGATTGTGCCTGAAACTTGCAGATGCCCATGGACTGTGAGTATTTTGGTTAAGGATAGTGCAAGGGGTACTTAAAAACAGTGAACAAAATCATCAGCACAGTATATAAATCTCAGTTATGTCAATATTTGGTGACTTCAAGTCCTACTGCACCTGCATCAATGGAGTATATGACTGATCTGACTGTAGGAAACACTTTCCTTTAGCATGCAGGGCTGGTGAGGTTTCTAAGTATCTGAGGGTTTCCTCAGATATAGGAATGAAGGTGTGCAAACGGTCAATAAAAATCATGCAGAGCAACATTGTAACTTAAAATTGAAATTAACCAGCTCTGCGCCAGTTTCCTGACTAAAAGTCATCACCACCTCAACTTGCATGGTAGTTACAGGAAAGTGATACTTGTAGAACATTGTCAGCTTGAGGGGGTCTATCCTTCACCCAAGACTAGGAATCGCTGAACTAACTGATTAGCAGAGAGTTATTTCACAAATTCTATGTTTGCCTCCAAAAGATTTCCTGAAGGATTTCAGCTGCTTTGTCACTAATGCACCAGTGATTGTCAGCAGCCTGAGCTATTCTCAAGTTTTAGTTTTGCTTTTGTTTTGGTTGGCAGATTTCCATACTGCAGTTGGTCACTCTGACCTTTTCACTTGTAAAAACTTTTGGTGCTAGAGCCACACTGGATGCCATGAACACACAGGCTCTTCTGATACTCAGTATTACAATAAGAGCGCAGACACATGCTAGATATTTTTGCAGGATTTGCACAAGCTCACTCTTTGGATAGCAAAAGGAGAGACCCACAGTCATTATTTAAAATTCAAATTTTCATCCATGCCTGTCACAACATATCATGTTGATGCTCCAAATAATGACAAACTTTGTGACACAGCTTTGATAGGGTTATGGATCTTGAGAATGTAATCTCAGCTGACATTTCATTGTGTTGCTGAGAGAATACTGAACAGTTGGGGATGCCATGCTGCAGAATGTCAACATCATACTCATCAACACTCTCAGGAGGCACAAATTATTACACTGCACTAGTCAGAGAAGAGCAAGGGAGTTCTGGTCAAAATCTATCATCAATCAACATTGCAAAAATAGGTTATCTATGTATTTCACTGTTTAACCTGGAACCATGTGCACAAATTAGCTGTCACATTTTTTTCTAATTTCTTACAGTATAACAATCTCATGACTTCAGGTGCATGTTACTGATTGTCAAATGCCTCAGAATTTTCCAAGCTCATGTAATGCGCTCTATAAATGTGAGTCTTTCTTTTATTCTTTATACATGTCAGCAGTAACTACACTTCAGAAGAGTTTATGTGGCTCCAAGACATTTTTTCAATGTTCTGTGGTCCTGAAGATTCAGACTGACTTTAATTCAGCATTCAGTCTACAATATACTGTAACATATTATGTGTGTACTGGATGAATTTTTTTTCGCTCATAACAACAATTCTGAAACTTTTTGATATTCAAGCCTACTTGCATTGAACTGGTGTAATTACTGTTGAAGTACAAACTCCAGGGTCTTATCCTTGAAGCAGGTCCCTAATCATTTTTGAACTGGAAATATCTACAATAATCGTCATTACTTTGGCATATCAAAGTATTCAATTTTTTCTGTGTCACCAGGTATCACAGCTCTTGAAATGTCTGACATTCTCATCGGTCTAATAGTTTGCTGTGTCTCTTTCAAGTAGTGTGGCTTTGTGATATCTGACAAATTAGGCAGGAACTTGCTAAGTCAATCATCATGACAACACCCTACTACACATCTTTAATTTTATTTTGTTTGTCACGTGTTTAATCACTTTCACCATGTAACATCTCAGCATAGCTCAATGAAGGCTTGCCACTGAATCTGATCGTTGAATCAAGCCTTACTCTGTGAGTTGAGCACATAAACAAGTCTGACACTTCAACAACAAAAACAGCTTTAATTATCCAATTAAATAGCACATTCTGTATTGCAACAGGTTCTCCACTCTGCCTCAACTACCTCTTGTAACATAAGAAACTGAGCATGGCTATTATGGTGTTGAAAAAGCCAGCAAACATTTATTGCTACTAACTACTATATACCAATATTACATTCATTGTCACATAAGTCTGGGCCAATATTAAGTTATCGAATACAACAGGCAACATGCTTCCACTAGCATGTCATGCTTCAAGTAATCTGGGATAAGATGGAATATGTGATCTATATACCTTCAGGTCATATGCAATGATACAATGATATCATCAACATCTCTCTTAAAGTTATACTGACCATGAGACACAACATAACAGATGTGCACTCTGTTTAGTGTTGTTCACCTAGAAGTCTTTAACTACATCAATGTAGTTCTGTCACTTTTAGGAAAACCTAGTTAGTGGTTATGTCAGTGCTGTGCTTTTATTTATTAATCTATTCTGACATGCTTAAATCCTAAAGACTGGTTCTATTCAGCATTTCAGAACTTGAAATTTTAGACTTGGAGGACAAAGCAAAAACCTGATCCTCCTGTCCTGAATGTAGTGGAGATGGCAAGTATACAGCCTTTCAGACTTCCGCTGTTGAATTTGTTGAAGAATGCAGCAGCAGAATGAGGCCATTCACATAAAATACTGTCCACTGGGGCTAGTTTCAGTAAGGGTGCAGCCTATGGATGCCTGGTGGAGTAATTGGGAGGAGGCTGCAGCACAGATAAGCCAACCATTTGTTGGAAGTTAACTTTTCTAATATTGACAATGAAAAATGTTATGTTTGTGGTTCATGAGAACCAGAAATAGAACAGGAGCTTGAGGAAGGGTAAATTTGAACAGGGAATACTTTATTGTATGCCATCCTAGGCTCACAGTCGATCCTAGACTGTCCCCCTAGCTCCTGTCTCTGAGTCACCTGACCTTCTCTCTTAAAGAGGCAACACACACCCAACTACATACATAACAAAAAGATTTTAAATTTGTTATCAACCTTTTGAAGTATCTGCTCCAAGAATCAAGTCTGCAAACCATTGGGTCTTGTATGTGCCTTTCTATGGAATTGGCTGTCAACGTCTTTCAGGGCATTAGATTGTTGAGTGCACAGAAGGCAACACAATAAAAGCAATAGCAGAAGCTATTCCACTAAACTCATCATTTTCTAATACTAAAACATTCTATAAAGCTTCTGAGACAACAAGGTGCAGGGCTGGATGAACACAGCAGGCCAAGCAGCATCATAGGAGCAGAGAGTAAAA
>NC_063332.1:122068984-122111821 GCF_021869965.1 Rhincodon typus | reverse complement strand
TTTTCATCCAGCCCTGCACCTTGTTGTCTCGGATTCTCCAGCATCTGCAGTTCCTACTATCTCTGATTCTATAAAGCTTCTGGCTGTTTCCCAGATGGAAAACTAGAACATCTGTGTCTTGCCTGGTTTTCTGCTCCCTCTGCAGCACCTGCACTTATTCAACAAGTACACAGTTCTTGGAGGTCAAGAAAATCCAGAAGCTTTTTTTCTATTTTTAGTCTCCAAGCTATTTTCTAATTTGCATGGCACTTTGTTTAAAGTCCATCAGTTCTGGTTTGGCCAAGATCAATTTGTACCTGCTCCCAAAATGGCTGAGACTGAATTCTGCAATGTATATTTAGGAAAGCGGCCAGAAGTATAGAATAGATCCATATTTTGAAAATATAAAAGCTAAATTTACAATCTGTCAGTCATTGATCAACCTGAAAATTTAGCATGTAATTCCTCTATCTTTGTTTTTTTTTAGTTATCCCTCAGAATTAAGATAATCATTTTATGAAGTCTTCAATTCTTCAAAAAAAGCAGTTACTATTCATATAATATACAGTTAGTGTCATTTTTTTCATCTCAACCCATAATTGTTAGAGACGATTTTCTAGTTGACATTTGCTGAACAACAAGCATTGTCATGGTATCTTTGACATAGTAAAAAGTCCTAAGGCATTTGATAAGATTGTTATCAAAGTTTTGTTACCAAACCACAGAAACGGCTAATAAGTCAGGGGATGGACATATGGAACATCTTAAAGGAGGAGGAGAGAGAGTTGGTGGGGCAGAGAGGCTTAGGGATGAAATTTTATAAATTTAGGGTTTAGACTATAATGGAGAGATTAAAGACGGTGCAATTTGTTGAATGCTGCATTTCTAAAGACTTTTGGGGTTAGAGGAAGTTGCTTCAGAAGACCACGGAGGAATATGAATGTAAAATGAGAATTTCAAAACGGAAGCATTGCTTGATTATGACCCAGTATAGGTCACCAAGCACAGGAGTGACAGGGCTGATAGGTAAGCAGGACATGGTATGAGGATAGATTAGAATGCAAACTTCAGAATTTTGGAAGTGTTGAAGTTTATAATTTAAAATATACATTTCAATGGCCAGATTGTTGTTGAAGCAATGTAAATTGGAGATCCCTGTCAAGGGTATATGTAATTCCCAATACATCTGACTCCAAGGAAAATACCCAAGAAATTGAATCTTCCAATTGGCAATCACGAGACCTTCTGTTCAAATGCCTTAAGTTCAGAAAATTCAAAGGGTTCTGATACACAAAAGTGTAATTGACTTTCAAGAGTATGTTAGAGGATTAAAAAAACCTGATCAACCTCTTGAGTAATTATTAAACTGACTCCTCAATGCACCACTGATTCCTTCCTATACCCATCTCACCCTTGCAACACCCATGATCCATCACCACCTGGCATGTCCCTAATGTTCCCAAAACTGACTGATCTGGTAGCCTACCCACTTCATAACCTGGCACGCAATATACCTCATCCACTTAGCACCACCCGCACCACCGCACCCCCCTCCCCCAACCTCACAGCTTGATATCCTACCCACTTCAACTTGTCACACTACCTATCTTAACCTGGTACCCTATCCACCTTACCACCTGACACCCTACTCTCTTAATTACATATTTTCTTCAATTGTTGCCACAATGTCTTCAGAAACTTTAAGCAATTTCTGTCTTAAAATATTGCAACAAATGCCATATAAATGGTACATGGCTTGCAATGCTAATCCTATGCTGTACACAATTACAAAATATAATAGTGCAGAAGTAGGCCATTTGGCCCATCATGCATACACCATCTCTTCAAACAAGCATCATTCCCTAATGTGAATGTCCATTCCCATATCTTTGCATACTATTTCTATCCAAATACCCTCAGGAGTGCCTCAGTTGAACATACCTCCACCTCACTTCAAAGCAGTGCATTCCATATCCTAACTACTCACTGAGTCAAAAAAAGTTTTTTCCCATGTCATCCTTGTTTCTTCACTGTAAATCCGTGCCATCTTGTTCTTCTTTAATGAGCAAGAACAGCTTCTCCCTAGCTATTCTGTCCAGCCTGCTCATGACTTTTAAAACTTTTATCAAATCTCTGATCAACCCTCTCGTCTCCAAGGGGAACAGTTCCAACTTCTTCAGTCTATCCTCATAACTGAAGTCCCTCATTCCTGGAAGTATTCTTGTAAATTGCATCTGTGCTGTCTCCAATATGTTCACATCCTTCCTATAATGTGGTACTCACAACTATACATGATGATCCAGCTGAGGTCTGACAAGTGTCTTATACATCTTAAACATCACCTCCTTGCCCTTGTACTTTCTGCCACTATTAATCAGGCTGAGGTTGCTGTATGCTTTACTAAATGATCTCTCCAGCTATTCTGTTACCTTCAATGATTTATGTACGTACACATCCAGATGATTTTGGACCTGCACCCCTTTTAGAATTGTACTTCTTATTTTATATTGTCTTTACATGTTCTTCCTACCAAAATCATTACCTCATACTTCACTGCATTGGACTTCATCTACCACCTATCTGCCCACTTTACCAACTTGTCAAAGTCTTTTCTGAATTCCACACTGTTCTCTTCAAAGTTTACAAATCTTCTAAGTTTTGTGTCATCTGGAAACTTTGAAATTGTCCTCTTCACACCAAGATCCAAATCATTAATAATATCAGGAAAAGTCCAAGACTGGCTTGTGGAGAATTCTATAACAACCTTCTTCCAGCCCAAAAAATATCCATTGACCATTACTCTGTTTCCTTTCACTCAGCCAGTTTTGTGTTCATGATGTTACTCTCCTTTTTATACCATGACCTATAACTTTCCTCACATGTTTGTTGTGTGGCACTGCGTCAAATGCCTTGTGGAAATCCATGTACACCACTTCAACAGTGTTACACCCACTAAGCCTTTCTGTTGCCTCTTCAAAAAGCTACAAAATATAGTTAAACACAATTTCCTCTTCAGAAGTCCAGGCTGACTCTTCCTAATCAACCCACCTTTTTCCATTTGACAACTAATTCTAGCCTCAATAATTGTTTCTTGTAGTTCCCCCGCTGTGGAAGTTAAACTGACTGGCCTATAAGTGCTGGGATTGCCCTTGCAACCTTTCTTGAATAGGTTGTAATGTTTGCAAATCTCCAGTCTTCTGGCACATCCCCTCCGGGCCAGGGAAGACTGAAAGATTATGGCCTGTGCCCATACAATTTCTGTCCGCATTTCAGAATCCTTGGATTTATCTCATTCAGTCCCAGTGCCTTGTCAATTTTAAGTACCAACAGTCTATCCAAGACTTCTTCCTTATTAATTTTGAACCCTTCTAGTGACAGAGTTTTCTCCTGTGTCATCATGGCCTGGACGGCATCCTCCTCTTTTTTTTTAAAGATAGGTGCAAAGTATCCATTTATCACTTCAGCCATGTCCTGCCTCCATGTGTAAATCTCTATTTGGTCTCTAATCAACTCAACTTCACCCTTAACCACACTTATACTAGTTATACACCTATCAAAACATTTGGCATTCGCTTTTATGTTAACTACTAGCCTTTTCTTGTCATGCATCTTCACTTTTCATATTAACTTTTTCACCTCCCCTTTAAACCTTCAATATTCCTCTTGGTTCTCAGTTGCATTTTCTACCCCATGCCTGTTATAAGCATGCACTTTATTCTAATGTTATTTTCTATCTTCTTTGTCATCCAGGGAACTCTGGATTAATTTGTTCTACCTTTCCGATTTGAGGGAATAAACGTTGACTGTACTAATATGATTTCCTCTTTGGAAGTAGCCCATTGTTCAGTTACTATTTTTCCCACTAACCTCTTGTACCAGTCAAACCTGCCCAGCTTTGCTCTAGTCCCACTGAATTTGACTCTTCACCAATTGGTTTTTCTCACTCTGGTTGTTGGATGTCATTCTCTATCACCATCCTGAATCTTACGATACAATGATCACTGTCTTCTAAATAAAAACCAAAAGAACTGCGGATGCTGTAAATCAGGAACAAAAACAAAGTTGCTGGAAAAGCTCAGCAGGTCTGGCAGCATCTGTGAAGGAAAAAACAGAGTTAACGTTTCGGGTCCGGTGACCCTTCCTCAGAAGTTAACACTGTCTTTTAAATGTTCCCCAACTGGCACATAACCCTATTGCATCCTTCCTTGTTGGATTGGGCATATACTTCTTTAGGAAACCCTCTGAACACAATATAGGAACACCTATCCTTCCTGCCAATGGTATTTGAAATTTCTGGACCACCAAATCTTCAGTCCATAAGAATGTCATGGTGAGTGATTGCACCAGATTTCTTCCAACAATCAACATGTTGCAGAGGAATTAAGTGTGGTGAGAGGTGAGAGATTAAAAAAGGGTCCAAAGGGGCAATTTTTCACACAAATGGTGGTGATTGTCTGGAATGGGCTGCCAGAGGCAGTGGTGGAAGCGAGTACAATTTCGTCATTGAAGAAACATTTAGACAGATGGGATAGGTACGGAGGGATATGCACAAAATGCAGGCAAATGGGACTAGTTTAATTGCGAAAACTGAGTGGCGTGGGTAAGTTTGCCCGAAAGGCCTGTTTCCATGCTGTGGACCTCTATGCCTCCATGACTCAAGTGATGCAACCCAGTTATATGGTAGTGGGATTTGCCCAGAAATTCCAGACAGGCAAGGAGACGTCAGATAATAGATCACTACTTCAATTTTTCTATTCTTTACATCTGGGATTGGTAATTTCCCAGCGGCAGCACAAGGAAAATCTACCCTCTAGAAATTTTCTCTTAGTAACTCAGCTCTGAAGATGGTATTGATTCTCTGGCTATAGTTCTGTTTTCAAAGACACTGTCTATGAAGGATCTATATTTACAAGCCTCACTTGTTTTTCACAAAATAATTCTCCACTGATCAATACCTTGTCCTGAGCTTAAGAGCTGGTATTGAACACAATTCTTTCACATCCAATAGTCTGCTGAGGTGTTAAATATTCCTCAAACATGTCCAATCATACTTTCAATTTCCATTTATGCTCTCTATCATCTTGAGCAATGCATTATGATCTCAATTGCGATTTTTAAACGTACAACAATCAGTAACAGACAGAGAGTCTTTCCCCCTTAGATCTAAATTGCAAATTAACCAATGCATAGTTTGCCTTTTGACCTTATTTCCAGATTCTTTTTCTGCTTTCAATTGATCTGGGAACTTCACAAATTCTAGGCTGGATTTTGTTATCAATGTGCTGTTCCCAAATATCATAAACAGAATCCTGGGCCACTTCCATTTTTTCTCTTTTTGTGTTTCCTCACAGAATTGTATTTAAAATTCTAGGTGTCAGCAGCATGCATGCAAAACACATACGATTTAGCAACTGGGGAAACTTTCATTAGGGGAAACCCACCATCAGCTGACAAACCTGCATCTAGGGCAGCCTATTAAAGAACCTCAAGAGTTTTTGAAACTCAGTAGTAGTGTCCCTACCTCTAGACCAAAAAGCATGGTTCAAGTGCTATGTGCTCCAGAAGTGCATAATAACATCTCAGAACAGGTTGCATAAAAACATTTCTGTTAAATAATTTGCATGTCAAACACAGAAGCTTTTCATCAAAGCCTCAACTCCATGGTCATTTGCATAAGAGTCATAGAGTCTTACAGCACAGAAACAGACTCTTTGTTCCAACCAGTCCATGCTGACAATAATCCCAAACTAAACTAGTCCTGCCTGCCTGCGCTTGGCCCATATCCCTCCAAACATTTCTTATTCATGTACCTATCTAAACGTCTATTCATTCTACACATAATCATTCTCTTTGTAGAAAAATTGTCCCTCATGTTTGTTTTAAATCCTTCTCCTTTCACCTTAAAACATTCTCCCTAGTCTTGAAATCCACTCTCCCACCCCCAACCCCAGGGACAAGACACTTGCTATTCACCTTATCTGTACCCCTCCTGATTTTATAAACCTGTATATGGTCACACCTCAATCTCCTACGCTCCAGTGAAAGAAGTCCCAGCCTGCCCAGACTCTCCTCATAACTTGGGAGCCTGTGTAAATATTTTACTCTGCAATAGTTTCACTTTATTCATGCATGTATCATTGTTTGTTGTTTAGACTATCTTGGTCAAAGAGCTAAATGTACTGGCACACCTCATATTTGGCACTTGTTTGGTCATTACAAGGAGGTTAGAGACATTTCCTTAACTGTGGAAAAAAAAGATGTAATTTCAATGATGTTAGTGTCCAGTGTTACACTTGTCTCTCCATGGGATATTGTTGAACAGGAAAAGCACAGTTGTTTTGATTATGGTTTGTTTTTGGGCAATAGCTGTTGGTAATAATTCTGTCCATTCTTGGATGTATACAAAACAAGTATTAAAATTTTAAATTTGAGGAATTGTGGCACAAAAAGCAATATGAATGAGGGTTAAAATGTATTTTAATTAATTAATATTTTTCATCATTTCAAAGGATGCAAAATTTACTGGCAAGGTCATCAATTAATTCCTATCACAATTTCCCTTGAGTAGCTGATGGTGAGCCAACTTCATGAACTGCTACATTCCACGTGATATAGGTATCTCAGAGTAATGTTAGGGAGGCAATTCAAGAATGTTGACATAACAGCAGCAAATGAGTAGCAAAATAAGAGGATGGTTTGTGACTTAGTCGACATTTTGCAAGCAGTGAAATTCCTAAGCATCTGCTGTAGACGTTCTTCTAGGTGGTTGAAGTAGTGCATTTGAAAAGTGCTGTCAAAGGGATTGTGATTGTAGTACACACAGCCAACACTGTGTGCCAGAGGTGGTGCCAATGACTGTTTAAGAGTTAGATTGGGGTATTGTACAAATGAGCTGCTTTTTCCGAGATGGTGTTGAGCTTTTGGGTATGGTTGGAGCTCCACCCATTCAGGCAAATGGAAAGTATTTTCTGAAATTCCTAATTTGTGCCGAGCGGATGGCGGACAGAATTTGGGGAGCCAAGAATGAGGGATTCACTGCAGAATTCCCAGAGTCTGAGCTGCTCTTACAGGCACAGTATTCAGACAGTGGATCCAATAAAGTTTCTGGTCAAAGATAACTCTCAAGGAGAAATAGTTAGATTCTTTGTTGTTTGAGAAGATCATTATTTGACATCTGTGGGGTGCAAATGTTATTTAACACTCATCAGCCCAAGCCTGAATGTTGTCCATGCTTTACTGATTGCAGATACTTCAAATCTGCTTCAATATCTCATGAGCTGCAAATCATCAACGAACATCTCCACTATTGGTCTTATATTGAAGGGAAGGTTCCTCAGATGTATATTTTGCTTCTGTGCTTGTGCTGTGATTGCAAAACTTTATAAGGTGGCTAAAAATTGTTTTCTCTGAATAAAAGTAAAACAGAGTATTCTGGAATGGTTATTGGAGGTTATTGGAAACATACTAAAGGTTGCCCAGAAGCAGGCCTGGAGGTTTGGTTGCTATGAGGAAAGTGA
Organism: Rhincodon typus; assembly: GCF_021869965.1. Classification (NCBI taxonomy): domain Eukaryota; kingdom Metazoa; phylum Chordata; class Chondrichthyes; order Orectolobiformes; family Rhincodontidae; genus Rhincodon; species Rhincodon typus. Next base: position 122,104,325 of record NC_063332.1, on the reverse strand, counting down.
CCCAAGACAACACCTTTAAAGAAAAAAAAATCCAGTGCACAGGATTTTAGACAGGGGGTCCTAGAGAGGGAGACTAAAAACAGTTGCTACTGTGCAAAGTAGAGAAAAAGAGATTTTAGGTTTTATTTTTATCTGAGTAGGGTGCTGAGAGAGATTGATTTTCTGTTCAAAGCGATGGTAATTCTGTGGAAGTATGATGTCTCAAAAGATGCTGGTGTGAGCCTTGTTGCTAGCAGTCAGTTCAGAGATACTCAAAAGACTGAGTGTAACAGCTTTCCAAAGGACACTGGACTCTTGCTCTGGTGTGGCAGCTAGAATTGAATCTGGGAGAAATGTAAGACTTAATCTACAAGACTACATATCTGCTAAGAGTATGGCATAAACACAAAACTTGTTGTATTGTATTTTTGGATGGGATAATGAGTTAATGGGAAATAAATCTATCCTGTGGCTGCCTATTAAGAAATGTTTAATTCAAGCAGATGTAAGATTTGTGTTACAGTAAAAGTCTTAAAATGTCAAATCCTGTTTTTCTAGTCTGTTCAATGCTGGGAAAATTGTATTTTTGTTAAGTTATTTGTCTCCATGGGGATCAAACCATTTTTCCCACTGTCAACTCATCCCACTCTTTTACCTTGCACTGTTGTTTATTTTTGTCAGTTAATGTCCTGTTACAGCTTTTTTTCACTCTTCCCTCCCACATTTGTTTTTCTTTCTCCACAGATGCTGTCAGACCAACTGTCAAACCTACATTGTTTATAGTGTTCTGGAGTGTTTTCTAAGATTTCTGTTCTCAATTTAGTCATGACAAAGAAAGAAAGCAAGCATGAAAATAGTTCTTGAAAGGTAGTCATTGTTGTTATATAAGAAACTACATCATATTGTAAACTATTGGAAAAGGAGGGGCCTCGCACTACTACTGAATTAATTAGGCACTCTTAATACATAATTCTTTCCCAATAATAAACACAAAGTATAAGCTAAGGGGCAACAGATATTCATGTGCCTCTGGGTATAAACTTTAACTAAACTGGTTTGTAAGAATAGATGAAATTGGTTTTTCTAAGTCTGCTGCAGTAGCTTTAATGTCTTTATGGTCTGTCTCCAATAAAATATCATATGGTTTTCCTTTGTCATTGACCCTGGCAATTCCAAACATATCTCGCTCAAGAGAATATAGCAGATAATGGTAACTTATACCTTCAAAAATATTTTGGATTCATTTGATAGTTTGTTCTAATAATCCTCTACAGTTAATGGAACATTACAGACTTCACTTTAAATGTCCTTAAATATTTGGCAGCTGAAGTTGGCTAAATGAGAAATAACTGTTGCTTCAATATGTCTATGTGGCTTTTTTAAAAAAATGATTTCAAGGGGTACGAACAGCATTGGCAAGAACGGCAATTTTGCCTGTTCTGAATTACCCTTGAGAAGTTTTGACTAAGGTTTGACATACATTCAAAGCTTAAAAAGATAATACTACAGTGTTCCTGCCAGTTTAATGAAGAGCTTTAGCCAAGACTCATTAGAAGGACTAAGATAATTAATAAAGGCATTGCCACATTGCTTTCTGAGTCCAGCTTTATTAACATTATAAATGTGCTAAATGCAGCAAGTTTACACAAAAATTAATTGAACTTTACATGGAAGTGGTGTCCCTGCCCCGAGCTAAAAGCCCACTTTCACTTGGCTTGGGCACCCAACTCGATTTTCCTTAACTGGCTGAATTAGTAGGAACTCTCAGCAGAGAGTTGCTGGTCCAGTAGTGTAAAATTCCACCCTTGGAATTGCAATTTCCAATTGCAAAATTGCAAAGTTATTCTTGTTTTGTTATGAATTGGTTGAGGAGTACCTTTCATTCTTCACTTATTTATGCCATGAACATTATCAAAATAAATGTTTCTTTGTAGAATGAGATACATTGTAAATCATTATGTGCTAGAAGTTGTTCCATGCCAGTTTTGGGTGCAAGGGCCATGTTTCATGTGCTTACAAAGCCCGTTGCCACGGAGATAACCAACAAACAAATTTTCTGCTGATGTGATATTTTTGGCATGGTCACAAAGCTGCATTTTTATGGTTTGGAATCTTCTGTAGTTACTGGACTTTTCTTCATTGGCATGGGGCAAAGACATTGTTGTAGTGGCCCATGACTACAGTTGACAAGTTGGCCACCTGGGGCTTTTTAGCTGACACAAGATGGCCAAAAGGGGTTGGCAGCTACATATAGCAAATGATCACAGCCAGACTTGTAATCTCCATACAGTTACTGGATAAGGTAATGAAATATCCCATGAGGGTCATAAAGGGTCCTGGTGAGAAGAAACATTGGGGAATTTACTTGGGTTTCTGTAAACAGGCAGTTCTAAACATATAAGCATTTTAATAAGGGACATTTTGAAAGACCTTGTTTAGCCATAGCCCCAGGTTTGTCATTTAATTAAAAATAGAAGGAAAAGTATGATGCCAAAATAATCTAGACTCTTTGGGGTAATTGTCATTCCATATTAAACATTCACAAATGAATATTATGAAATGCAACCCGCAAGCATTCTGGCAGAGATTTAGTTGAATTTTTATGAACAGCCAACTGTAGACAGTAAAAAGATGCCCCCTCAATGGCAGAGAAGATGGAGCAACAAGTGATGTAAACAGACAACGTCTAAGAGAGCAAAAGAAGTTGTAAAACATGGAGAGATAAACAATTACAGCTTAAGTGCGGATTCTTACATCCAAAGATCAAGGAAAGAGTGACAGAGACAGATTAAAAAATGCAGAGTGAAGATGTGATTATGTCCACAAGTTATTTGTGGAATCTAAACAAGGTTCGTTTAAAGACTTGGTAAAGTTGTAAAATGATTGAATTACACCTCCATCAGTGGAATTTGAATAGACGCTTTCTATTAAAAAAGAAATTTAGTAATGGAAAGTGTTTAGAGTAGAAACAGTAAAAGATTCATTCAAGAACTAAACTTTGGTTGAAAACTCACTTACAATTTGAGAATAGCGGGGTTTGTAATTGTAACTGCAAGTCAGAAGAGCTGTTTGTTTGATCTCTCAGGCTGAAATGAGTGAGAGGTTGATCCCAATTTGTCAGCTGTGTCACAGAATTGTAGTCACTTCGTATTAGTTGGTTTAAATACTTTATAACAATTGGTAGAAATTAATATCCTTCCTAATCTTCTGTATTAAAGTTAGTAGTGAATTTGGAAGAGTTTTTAGTGTATTTAGGTTATTGGAAATAATGTGGTGGAGTTGGCAAATGTCTAGGAAGGAGTATAACTGTCAGATGCATTGTAAGATACCAAAGACAGACGATGGAGGTATCTGGTAAACATCATGAGATTATGGGAGGACCTAAGAATGTCCATAGAGTTGTCCATCATTGTTTGCATGTTTACTTGATGGGGGGTATAGATTAGGGCAATGACATCAATGTTACATGTAATTATAGTAACACAAAAGGTATAAAAATGTTGTATTCAGCTGGGGAAAGTTAGAGTCACATTGACTTCTCCGCTAATCTTGGCCATCTTTAAGAGACCAACTGGAAGCCAGATTCGAAGTGGTCTCTGGCTTCTCCCATATGTGTGGTAAAAGAGCTCTGAATAAAAGTCACTTATACTGCTGAACACAGAACTCATTCTCCTCACTCAGAGTTGGTAAGAACTGTCGATGCTGAAGTCAGAGATAACACAGTTTGGAGCTGGAGGAACACAGCAGGCCAGGCAGCGTCAGAGGAGCAGGAAGGTTGATGTTTCGGGTCAGGACCCTTCTTCAGAAATTCTTTCCTGGTCCTCTGATGCTGTCTGGCCTGCTGTATTCCTCCAGCTCCGCACTGTGTTATCTCATTCTCTTCTCTGATATTTCTCCCTTCAACAATATGCACAGGCATATGGGTACAGCTGATGGCAGGCTGCACCATTGGGAATCCCATTAACCTGGAAAATGCCTGTGCTTATTCACATTGCCTGCCTCTCACAAGTGAGGTAGTTATGTACTGTCCTCACCCGGAGTAAGTGTCTATGCTTGTTGCTCTAATGAACAACAAACTGAGATAAGATGGAGGCATCTGTCGCCCATAATATGCAAAAAAGTTCAACAATCCAGTGGCATTCATGGCATTGGTAAGACTGCAGATTAGGAAGTACGAAGTGACAAAGATCAGTGACCATTTTCCCCTGTTCATCCTTATCATGTCACACATGATTCCTGAGATGGATATAGGTAGGAGTACTCCTAAAAAGCCCTTGTTGGGCAGGAAGTTCTGCTTAGTTTTCTCCCCTTTGTCTCTCTTCACTGTGGCCCCTCTCTTCAGCTGTACTCCATCTCATGCTAATGTTGAAAACAAAAGGCATAGCCTCAAACATCTCAGCAATTCCTTGGTCCTCATTAATTTTAGGTACTAGCTGCCGCCTCCAAAGACATAACACGTTAATTGCACAAACTCTGCCAAAGCAGACATCAGAAGTACCTCACATGGAAGTTGTTGTTTTACCAATTTAAAAAAATCTAGTTCTGGGTCCCTTCTGTAGCTTAACACATATTCTTTGGTTAGTCACATGCAAATGTGTTGAATAAACCTGTGTGGATCACATTTGCAAATAGAGCTTCAAATCGGTTGATAGGGCTAAGGGGCATCATGATGGCACCAGTTGGAAAGCTTCCAATGCATGCACGGGATGTGTACATGCACATCATTCCCAGTGCGGGGTGCCATGCCAGCCATGACCTAAGTGCCATTCAGAGGACCTCCATCCACCATAGTGCCATCTCTAGGGACACACCAGATTCTAATTACATACCTTATAAGTTTTAACACTTTTACTTTCAATTTTATTTGAGAAATATGTGTCACAATATTTCTATACCTGAATCCATTCTAAAAACAGCTTCAGTAATAAATGAAGGCAGTTTTCTTGTAAAATGCTGAATAATATTTATGTAAAAAATTTTAAGAAGATTTCTCTTTTTATCTTAAAGTGAATTTCTAAGCACAGTCTGAAAAAAACGGGCATAACATACGCCCTTCCGTTTGGCATAATGCTCAAAACAATCCTGCATAGCATAAAATTTCACATGAAAATAACTATGCTAGAAATTGGCATTTAATTAATGATTAAAGATCATTATGTATTTCAAACTACATTTGGAATATTTCCAAGATACATCACACAGACATAAAATCATCAATTTTATGTTTCATGGTTTTCCCAGGCAGTGCAGAATTGTGATTCAAATTATTTCTAAAGATACCTTTCCTACAAATCGTAATGAGGCAGGCAGCATCAACCAAGAAAAGAAAGCAGACAACCTAATGTTCTGGGCCACTTCCACATACACATTACTTGCTCACTTGCAGAAGTATTATTTTAAGATGTGTTGCATGTCTCTTTTTGACGGTCTAACTCCTGAAGCTAAAATACAGATTTAATAAACATATTTTTGTGAAAAGATCAAAAATTGTACTTATATATTACTGATGAATGATGAACATACACAGCATCCCTATTTGATTTTGACAGAAGCATTGACATGTTTAAATGAACGAGTTATTACTGTATAAACACAACTGCAGAGGACCATCATTGTTATGGACTAAATTTTAATTGACTAATCTTGATTGTCACCTTGATAAATAACAAATGGAGAATTTCAGGTGAACAATTCAGTATTTGTCCACTACTATCTTTGGAAGCTATTTAAAGTGTGGCATCACCGGATTTACTGAAATCTGATGCATTTTTCACTTAAATCAAGAAGTAAGTGAAGACAAGAATCCAAAGAATAACATTTGTGTCACACATGTGCCAAACAATGGCTCTCTCCAGTAAGATAGAGTCTAACCTCGTCCCCTTAATATTGATGACAATACCATTGTTGAAACTCTTGCCATCAACGTTTTTGGGAGAGTAACATTGACCAGCAAATTAACTGGACCAATCATTTATGTACTGTAGTTGTGGGTCAAAGGCTGGAAATTCTACACGAATAATTCAATTTTTGATTCCCATGTGAGGATATAGGGGCGCTGGCAAATCCAGGAACTTATGACAGCACCTCCAAAAACATTCCAAAATATTTGCGGCCGCCTTACAACAGGTTGGGTTGAATCAAATAGACAGAAGAATTTCACCTGCAATGGAAACCTCAAGAGGACACCAAGACGGATTATTCTTTAATCATTTATCACAGTTAAGGCCAGCTTGTCAAGTTTGTATAGCTTTAGCGTGATCATTGGTTGAATTGGGTACCTGTCGCTTACAATAATTCTAGTGAAGGGGCCATTTTTCAGATTATTTTTGCCAAATGATATGCAAATTTCTGGACTGAACACATTTGGTGCAGATTGGACATGGCATCGCACCGATGTATGATATCAGGATAATGCTCCTTCAAAAGCACACAGGTATCCTTCTCAAGAGGGTGTTGCACATGGGCCAGAACCAGAGAAGTGAGCAATGCAGCATTTCCCAGAAGAAAATAGCACTTGGTCTTCATTGCATTGATACTATGGAGATGAGATTCATGCCCAATATTTCTTTTCCATCTCTGCAGCTCAAGCCTTTTTAAATATAATACTTTAGGGTATGCAATGGCTGAGTGGTATTATTGCTGGACTGTCAATCCAGAGACCCACATAATGTACTGGGGACACGGGTTCGAAACCCACCATGACAGATGGCGGAATTTGAATTCAATAAATATCTGGAATTAAGAGTCCAGTGATGACTGTGAATCCATTGCTGATTGTTGGAAAAACCCATCTAGTTCACTAATATCCTTTAGGGAAAGAAACTGCCATCCTTACCTGGTCTGGCCTACGTGTGACTCCAGACCCACAGCAATGTGGTTGTCTCTTAACTGCCCTCTGGGCAATTTGGGATGGGCAATAAATGCTGCCTAGCCAGTGATGCCCTCATCCCATGAATGAATAAAAAAAATTGTCCACTTAAAGTATTAATATAGGAACCGAATCTATGGTTACCCTCTCCAAAGAAAGGAGAGCTATAAAGTAAACATTTGAAATAAAATTCCCACGTTCTTTATGTTTGTGCATTAGAATGACTTCTATTATTTAATGGTTAGATGAAATCATTCTTTGTGAAGATAAAAACAACCTATGAAATTTAATATTCTCACATGGTATTGTAGGACTACATGTATTGTTTTACTGTAGATGTAAGGGGAAAAAAGAAGAAATCAATTAAAACTTCATTGAATTTCCTGGGTAAAGCTTAGCAAGATGTATACAAAAGCTTATTTCCCAATATGTTTCTATGTTTCTCTTTCTATTTTGCAGTTTCTGTAGATGCACAAAGTGCACTGGTTTTGCCATTAAATGTAACTCAAGCTTTGCTGGGTATAATATGATTTATTAATTATGCACTTCTTAAAATTGACATTTTACTTCAGAGAAATCACGGCTATATAATCTCATTCTGGAATTAAGAATGAATACAATTGTACTTCTTTTGCATGCCTAATGCTTATACTTTAAATTAATTAATTTTAAACAGGCAAAAGCCACTGTGGTATTGCTACAGCACTTACCATGCATTTCCCATTAAGGATGCCACCCAGACCTTGACTCAGACTTTTCTAGGAATCTATGCCATTGTCAGGGTACATCTTCACAGCAAGATCTTTGTGTCATGTAAAAGAAGGAAGAAATTACAGGGTATTGCCTTACACAATTAATTTTGCTGATCCATATTTTCCTGGGACTTTTATACAAGACTCTCATTGCCCAGCTGGAGCAAAGTTCCATCTGCATTGAAATCAGTTGTGATACTGAATTTCCTTTATTCAAGCCAGCATTCATGCCACATCCATTTAGTCTGAAAAGTAATGGTGCTGGTCATCACACTGCATGATTACTTCAGCTGAGATCAGCTTTTAAGATCTTTAAACAAATTCTTCAGTTTGCCTGACCTTGCTTTCTTAGCTCCCAGTCACTTAAAAAGAGAACGATTTGTTTCCAAGCATCCATTCAACATCAAAGTTATATAATTCTATTAGAAAATGCTCATGAATCTAAGATTTAAACAGGTGGTTAACACAATCTGTCTAACATTGAACTTAAAACTCACACGCTTCGCATGATTATTTAGCTTTCAACTAAACAAATTAGTGATGCATACACATTGGAATTCCATTATCATCTTTCAAAAACCTCAGAACAATATAAAAAGTCCAAAACCTTCCATCTCAATGAAAGTCGTGGCGTACTCATAAGGTTAATGTGCAGAGCTTGGAGCTGTTTTAGCTACAGTTAAACTGTTTGCATTAAGAAACCAGGGCTGGCAGCATGTCTGTCAGAAGTGCTTCAATGTCATATTGTCACAGTGAAGGAATGCAGACAAAAACTGATGAATTTCTCAGCTTATTAAAACTTAGTAACTATTGTTTATCGGTTAAAGTACATTCAATTTGCTGCTATGCCAGGTGTAAACCATTCCAATTGTTGCAAAGTTGGGTAGCATACATGTGGATTTAGTGTTTATAAAATGTTGGTGTTTGTGAAATGTTGGCATTCGTAAAATGCTATGGGGAAAGCAGTGCATAGTCCCTTCAAAAGATGATGTGCTTTTTCTGTGCTTAGAGATTCATGAAGGATATCTATCGGTTTACAGGTGCACAGAGCACCTGAATTAAAACATTTGTATCAAAAGGTTAAACAGTTAGCAGGCAAAACAGCATTTTTACCAAGAAAACAGGTTTTTAAATTTAGCTAATTAATTTAAACCAGGCCCTTTGATACCAAAAGCCAATTAAATTTAAACCTAATGGTTTTGACAACATAGGACCAATCTTCTGTAAGAAATTGATATGTCATCAAGGCTATAAAAGATGAGGGCATTTGGAAAATCAGGGGAGAGCCAACTGCCATGTGCCACGAAAACAGCTCTCAGCTCCAAAAGAAAGAATCATTGGCTCTCACAGAATTATCTAAGCCTTAGAGTAAGTTCCATCTAAATTACAGGTACCTACAGCACAATTAGTTAATGTTCCTGACAAAAGAATTTGACAGAGAAGATATTCCTGAAGGCAGAATTCACCGAGAAGTGGGCACCGACAAAAGAATGTGTCGGAGAAGACACAGAATTCTCCGGAAGACGCAACCGAGCTGTAATTTCAAGAGACTAAAGTCTATTCTTTTTTATTTTCTTTTATGTAAGTGGGACTTGTATTTATTGGAACAGCATACCATTATAATCTTGTTTTACTCAGGAATAGTTAGTAGTTAGAAGGGATATTCGATTTATTAATAGTTTAGTTAGTTTGTTCACTGTTAGAGTTAGATAAATAAATGGTTACTCATTGATTATAAGGAGAGTGTCAGTGGTTTATTTTTATTTAACCACTCCTTTATATCAGATGGAGGCTCTTTTAACAGATTATAGGGTGAGGCATGCCTCTGTTGGGTTTTTGGTTTTGGATATCAAAGTGGGGGGGCTTCGACCTCTGCTTTTTACCATAATTCAAAAATATGAATTAAGCTGGGAAAAATCCTGGAACTCCACTCACTGTAGCACTGTGGATGTACCTACATCAGATGAAATGCAGATATTCAAGAACGTAGTTCACCACCACTTTCTCAATGACAATAAAGGATTAGCAAGAAATTCCTGGTTTATCAAGTTATGCTCACATCCCATGAAAACATTCCTAAAAAGTTATCCATGGTAACATTGATTTTCTAACACATGGTGTGTGTTACTGTTACCAAATGAAAATCTGGGGCACCATGACCCACAAGACCACAAGAAATTTGTAGACGATGAAGATCAGTGAGTCTATCTCAGGGCATCTAACCTCTACACTGGCTGCATCTAGAACAGTTTACATGTACCAAGTATCTCAGTCGGGCATTACTGTCCTTACTTATTTGTGCAAAGGGCCAAATGCATATTTCAGGCCTGACAGCTGAACGCTTAGTCTTTTGGTTATGACAGATATGGCAGACAAATATTGCTGTCTTAGAATAAGTGTGCGTCTTCTTTATTGGAAATTTAGATGTTCATTCAGAACTCAAGAAACAGTCAGGGCAAATTATTAAGTTTATACACCACTGGTTCCTATGTTTCAGTGACCAGAGTTGGACACATTTCTCAAGGTGTGGTTGAATCAAAGAATTACTCAGTTTGCACATAAATATCTCTTGTGCTCAATTCTTTGACAAAGTAATTAAGCATTTGTTTTGCTTTGCTGATTGATCCTTTGAGTTGGTTCGACATTTTGAGCATCAAGTCTATTAAGGCTCCTGAGTCTTGAAATTCGTTCAGAGTTATTTTCAACCATTACATGAGTATGTGGATTTATCACTCTCGTGTTACTTGCCCATGATTGTGATGAGCATTTTCAGTTTTATTAAAAGCAGCAAGGATATCGGTAAGGAACTTTGACCTAAGGTGGAGTCCAGGGAGGTGGGGGCGGGGGGATCAATGGACATTGTGTGATTTCTGTACAAGCAGAGCGAACTAGTATCTCTGGAAGTTCATTAAATTGTAAATATCCATATGGAAAACCGTTACTGAATAGTAATTCAGGATGCAAAAATAATTGTAAAATCTATAGTTCCTATTAACAGGATATTTACAAAACACTCAAATACAGTTATCATCCAACCTTTTTGCCTAAAACTTGAAACCTAGCAAAAAGAAGTTGGAGAAATCATTTTATCACATGACTGCCATTCATACGCCATAGTGTGATATTCAGATCATTTATATGGACAATGGAAGAATTGGGTTGGAAATGAGAGGGTGGAAGGCTTGCCACTCCAGGAGGAAAGATTGCCAACCAGCTGCCTAGCCAGTTAGAACCTGCCCGGTGGCTATAAAGCCATGTGGGCAATCCCAGCAAGCTTTTAGTGCCTTTCAATGGGAGGAAGTTTCACGCTTTGGAACTAACCAATCTGATTAGCCAGCAGATTCAGCAGTTCCACTGTTGTCCAAAGTCTCTTATGGGCATTGCCACAACTGATGGCAGACCTATGGATACTTGAGGTAAGTCCTGAGCCTTTAGGCGATGAGATAGGTTTTTGGTTCATACCTTAGGAATGGAAGTGATAGATAGTACAGCATAGGTTTTATATCTCAAGTGGACTGGAAGAAATGTGGGGTGTTATCTTCTCAGGAGCTGCCCCTCAAGGGCAAGGCCTTCAATGATATCATGCCATTCCTTCACACCTTTTTAAATAGGTTGAGAAATTAAAGGGATGCCCTTTCATGCCCACCTACCCTATGTTTATGGTGTGGGCAACAGTAATTGTGGTGTCACCTAAGCATGTCACCTGCCCACTCTCTATCATGGACATTAGCTTGAAGGTGAATAGGAAGACGCTAGGCTGTGCACCTTCCCTATGTTACAAGCCCCAAATGCAAAACACACCCATTGGGAGCATTGATATCCAACCCATTGATTCTATGGTCACGTAATCAAAACTGGCTTGAGATAACAAATCTTACTGGTCAAGGACAGGGCATGGCAAGTTAGTTTGGGTCCACTTCAGATACAAGGATGGTCACCTTCCCAGCAAGAAGAAAGGAGCTTTGCCTAAACAGAGACTCAATGCAAACAGCAAAAAGGGAGTTAATTTGTTTGTGCCTGCAAGAGTGTATTGCTTCTCTACAAACCCTGACAGAAAAACTTTGTATGAAATCCAACCTTTGTTTTCTTTTCCAAAAATTAGGAGAAAAAACTCCTGAAAAGATCAAAAATATTTATATCATAAAGGACTGATTGAAATAATATGATTTCTTTCTTTTTAATTTGTTCATTGTTCAAATGCATGCTTCAAACTCTAGAACTCATCTTTTATTGTGTATGTGTGAGAAAGAAAGAGAAAGAGTTTCATTTGTATTTATACTTCAGGCATTGTATAAATGAATGTTGAATGTTTGTTCATTTAAACTTACCAAAAAGCCTGTTTTGAGTCTATTCTTAATGGTCAAAACACTGAAACGACCTATAACACTCCTCCAAAATTATGTATATCATTGAGAACCACTGAGAGATGAGACGTCGGGTGAAAAGTTATTTTACCGTCTCTCTCAGTCTGAAACTGGTTGCTATTTTTTCCTTCTCTTTTTTCCATATTGAATTTAGTCTCCATTTCTGGAGGTTTCTGCTACAGATCCAAACAGTTAAAGAATATCAAATGAGTAAGAGCTTTGCTGAACTGGCAGCACTTTCACTTCAAAGACAATAGATAGTGGGTTCACTCCTTATCCTAAGATCCATGCACATAATCTAGGTTGACACTTCACTGAGAGAGCATTGCACTGTCAGATACTGTCTTTGAAGGGGACATTAAACAGAGGTCAGATTTACTGTTTCAGACTGATGTTAGACTCATATGGCATGGTTTGAAGAGGAAACAGTTTTACCAACCAAAAATTAAAAATCAAATAGTCATTCATATCATTAGTATGTGTTAGATTTTTACAAATTGTTTGCTCTGTGTGTACAGTGATAATGACTGTATTTCTAAAAGTGGTTCAATATTTGTAGAGTGTAACTACAAATTCTTTCATTTCACCCAATCCCCAACATGTAACAGTTTTCCTAGTACTCCTTGCAAATGATGCATCATTATGTAGCAAAATCCAGGTACCTTAAGAATGAATCTTCCTGCTGGTTGTAAATTGCAGATTTGTAAACAGGCTGAGAAAGGAGATAGCCAGCATAATCTGTTGTGCACAGACTGCTGCTACAACCCTTCCTGTCGCTACTGTTCTGTGATATCGTTGTCTCTCCACAGCCTTCTTCTCCAGACAGTCTTCTCTTGCCGATAAGAATTGCTCAATGAATATTCCAGAAAAATAGCCATCTCTATCTGTGTTGCAACTACATTTTGTAGGATTATCATGTCCATCACCACTAAGCAGACTTAACAAGTCGTACAAATCCAGTCGCTTTGACATGCTTCCACGATAACTTCCAGCAAGAGCACATCAGAACAAGCAGGAATAAGGCCAGAATAAGGATATGTCAGATTCGTATATAACAAGCACAGCCCTTGATATAAGGCAGGGCAGTGCTAGGAGCAGGAATTTTGAACATCCAATTATCTGAACCTCACTCCTTTATTGGAGCTCAGCCTATGTTGGCACAAGTCTATCTGAAGAGATGACTGTTATTAACCAATCCAGAAGTGGAGATTGGATGGCCTAGGTTCTAGGCTAATATCATGCCCTGCATTTTTTAAGCTATGTCAGCAACTTTGTTATTTTTAATTCAAAGGAACTTCTTTACAAAGAGCACAGGAAAAGGTTTTCTGCTGTAATTGGAAGGTGGGATTTGATGAGAAATACTATGTTCAACTGTAACTCTCTAAAGATATGTAGTGAAGAGACATCCGTCTGAACATATGAATTATAACTGGGCCAGAGACAGATATCTGGTATAAGCAGACCTGGGCAAAGAGCTAAGATAGACTATCCCAAGGATTTCTATTGGCAACGTGACAGAAATATGATTATTCCACAACCAGTAAATTATTGATCATCATGATTTGATGCATCATGAAGAATTTAAACACATTGGGTCAGATTTTCAAGGAGGAGGTGGGAGTGTTCGAACATGGCAGATCCACCTCCATTAAAAAGGCACCCAATCACCAAGTTGCCATTCCAGGTTGTGGGGACAGGAACTGGCAATGGAGGCAGGTGGGTGTCAAGGTCAGCAGGCTAGAATTCCTACAGCTATTCACTGGGACAATAGCCCGGTTTTAATAACTAACGTAAGGTCCTCAAACCCTTATCACCTCACCCACACACCCACTTTCCGTGTTCTCCCATTGACCCCTCCATCCCCCAAAGATATGCGTCTCATATATTCAGCATAGCTACTCAACTAGTATGGACAGACCTCAGAAGCAAGGTCTTTGAAATGGAAATGATTTAAACTAAAATCATTACACTAGAATGGAACAATTACTCAAACACACTTTGTCGTTAAAAAAATTATCTTCATAAAGCCAATTTTAAAATTTGAAATTCACACACGTAATCAATTTGACTGAAAAACAAACAAGTATCTATGTCAGTGCCCATATCAATTGACATATCATTTTTTAATACTCTCATAAAATTGTTAATCTAAAAGTGAATTCCCTGCAGAGCTATGTTGTTTAGGAGAGTTTGAAAGCCAGCCAAGCATCTGACATGGCTTTCTGCAAGCTTCATTGAACCAAGGTTGATCCCCTGGCCTGATTGTAATGATAGAGTGGGCTATATGATGGACAATGAGGTTGTATATCGTGTTGAAAGTACAATTTGGCTGCTGATAGCCCAGAGAGCCTCATGGATACCCAATCTTTGGCAGCTAAATCTGTTTGAAATATATCCCTTTTAGGACACAGTACACCGGAAGATATTCTCACTGTGAAATCTGGAGTCTGTCTCCACAAGAACAATGCAGTATTCATTCTTATCGATACTGTCATGGACAGAAGAATGTTACCAGGACTGGAGGGCTTGATTCATAAGAAGACGCTGGATAAGTTGGCACTTCTTTCTTGGAGTGTAGGAGGATGAGGAGGCTAACTTATAGAGGTTTATAAAATTATGAAGAGCATATATAAGGTGAATAGCTAAGGTCTTTTCCACAGGGTAGAGGAATCCAAAACTAGAGTGCATAGATTTAAGGTGAGAGAGCAAAGATTTAAAAGGGACTTGAGTTTTAAAATTTCCACATAGAGGGCAGTCCGTATATGGAACAAGCTGCCAGAGGAAATGGCAGAGGTAAGTGCAACATTTAAAAGGCATTTGGACGGATAAGAAAGGTTTAGAGGGAAATGGGCCTAATGCAGGCAAATGGGACTAGCTCAGTTTGGGAAACCTGGTTGGCATAGATGAGTTGGGCCAAAGGGCTTGTTTCCATACTGAATGACTCTATGACTCATTCATTATGGCATGAGCTTATAACATACTTGGGAAATGTAAACAGTTTTGTGTATTTTTTCCTAAAAAGCGGCTTCCCTTTCCCAACCTGCACAAATATCCTATCAATCAAAGCAGTTCAGGAGCAAATTTTGTCTCTGTAAGAGAGATATTAGAATCACTTCAGACTATACTCAAGATTCAAAATAGTGATTCTTCAGTTTTGAATATATAAGAGCACATTTTTCAACAAGAAATGCATTTCAATGTACCTTTGCAGCATAGAGTGATATAATTATTCATTGCAGTAATAACACTGAAATGAACTGCTTCAACTATCATTATCTACTTTAAAAAAAACTGGAAGAACTGTGGATGCTGTAAATCAGGAACAAAAACAAAGTTGCTGGAAAAGCTCAGCAGGTCTGTATTTTCTGTATTTTCCTTCAGAGATGCTGCCAGACCTGCTGGGCTTTTCCAGCAACTTTGTTTCTGATCATTATCTGCTTGGTTATATAATATAATTAGGGACTTGAATGGAACAATGT
Source organism: Rhincodon typus (assembly GCF_021869965.1). Lineage (NCBI taxonomy): Eukaryota > Metazoa > Chordata > Chondrichthyes > Orectolobiformes > Rhincodontidae > Rhincodon > Rhincodon typus. The sequence goes on along the minus strand of NC_063332.1, from coordinate 122,088,883 downwards.
AAAGCCAAAAATATGCTTTTGGAAGTGGCATTTTAAAGTCACCATACATAGTCTGACTTGACCGTAGCACTGCTCTCTCTTTTGAGAAAGAAATAACTGGTGGTGGTTTAGCCTGAGGTCACCATGCCTTCGGTGAAGGTAGAGTTTGAGGAGGAGAGTCCTTCATAGCAACCTCAATCTGTGTAGGAATTGAACTCACAGTGTTGGCATCACCATGCACAACAAACCAGCTGTCCAGCCAACTGAACTAACCAACACCGCCCCCACCCCAACACCCCCAGAAGTGGCATCATAATAATTGGGAAGGGATAAAAGGATTTCTTGTGCAACAGAGTGAAGGTCCAACGACTGATATGAGTATTTTTGATACAAGTGATCTTCTGCGATAACCTGGGATAGATTATAAAAGCCATAAGAACTGTAGATGCTGGAAATCAGAAACAAAAATAGAAATTGCTGGAAAAGCTCTGCATCAGAGTTAACATTTCAGTTCCATTGATCCTTCCTTCTGTTCTGAAGAAGGGTCATTGGACCCAACATGTTAACCCTGATTTTTCTTCACAGATGCTGCCAGACCCGTGGAGCTTTTCCAATAATTTCTGTTTTCGGGTCATAGAGTAGGTGGGAGGAGCATTAGGTTCCTCCAACTCTATGAGGAGTGAATCCCAGCCCTCACAGGAGAAGGCCACGACTGCTCCTGAGGGGCTGCAGAGAAATCCATGTCCTGCCAACAATGTAAATACCACTCTGCATGTCATTGCCCCTTTCCCATTGTGCATGCTGTCAGACTGACTCATTGTGCGCCACCTCTAACCACTGGTAGCGACGCCTTCTCCCTGTTGTGTCTTGCAAAGGCCACCAGCATCTCCATGACATCCAAGGGCAAGCACCGTCCTGGAACCCTAAGTACGGCAGTGTGGAGGTCTGAGAGGAAACATTGGCAAGGCTGCCTCCTGCACCCCCACCAGCTCAGATACTGCTGACACTTCAGTGGGAATGTTAGACACAGAAAATGTGGGAGCAGAATCTAGTGAGCACCTCACTGTGACAGCTCCGCTGGTGGCTGAGGAAGAAACGGCCCAGGCCCCTTACTCTAAGGGACTGCCGGAGACCAGGCTCCTGCTCAGGCCCAGGCAGGAGAGGAGCCTGTGGTGTTGACAACCAGGAACTACTTCAAAACATACACTGAGCCAGCAGCAATGCCACACAGGCATCTAGGATGTAATGATGCTCAGTATCCAGCAGCTGTATGAGTGCAACAATTCATGGGACATTTGACTGCTACCCTCCAACACTTAGAAGTTCAAACTAAGAAGGGTCAACCTGCCACTTGACACATTTGGTCCACCCATACACAAGTGTCATCAGGGTCACTGCACCAAACCTACTGCACCAATGGTCTCCATTGCAGAGCAGGCTCCTTCCACCAAGTTTTAGAACCGGGGTTTATACTGAGACACAGTGGGAAAGCGAGAGAGGAGAAAGAAAACTTATTGCGGATACTTTTGTGGCATGCGCAACAATAGAATCATAGTGTAATGCAGCATAAAAAACAGGCCATTCGGCCCACCATGTCTAAGCCAACTAACAAACGGCAAACTACACTAATTCCAGTTACCCACATTAGGTCCATAGCCAACTATGGCTTGGCATTTTAAGTGCTCAACCATACTCTCAGGCTGTGTGTTCCATATTTCTACCACCCTCTGGATGATTTTTTTTTCTCAAATCTCCTCGAAACCACTTACTCTTCACCTTAAACTTGTGCCAGCCTGGACATGACTCTCAGGTATGTGTGTGTTAAATATTCATATATTTGTACTATAGCAGTACATTTTGTTGTTAGTTTCTCTGTGTAATCCAAAATGCACTTTATACCATCCAGCATCACTTTATGGCTACAGTTCAAGCTCCACGGTATGGATAGGGGTCTTCACTGAGAACTTATGATTCATCTGGAAGCAGGGGGATCAATGCGTACACCTGGCACTGGGTCATGCTGGCACCTCTGGCCCTCCTTGTTCAATATTCCGCATGTTTGGCTCCCTCTATGTGCAAAGGTGTAGCTGTCAAAGAGTAATCCAGAAGTAGCCATTCCAGGGAGGTACAACACACAAAGAGGGTCAAAGCTGTACAATGGTCAGGGAGCAGGCAGCTTATGTGCCTGTGTTCTGCTCACTGTATGGGCCGGGGACACTTGTTCTTTCCCTTTAAAAGCCACTGACTGCACCCACACAGGTCTTATCCTGCACTTATCCTGCCCACTCTGAGTGTGGTCACAGACATTCCATTGTGCATTTTCCAGTTGTATCACTATGGAAGGTAAGAGTGAGTGCTCCTTTACTGGTAACTTCCAGCCTCAGTCTTAATGTGCTGGTTAGGCCCCAAACATCCACATTCTCTTCCTAATGGGCCATACCATGATCCCAACAGGCTCCATAGGTAGGCAGACGCTAAGTGAGCAGGCACTAAATGATCAAGTGAGCAGCCCTAAGATGCAGAGATGGTAGGAACTGCAGATGCTGGAGAATCTGAGATAACAAGGTGTAGAGCTGGATGAACACAACAGGCCAAGCAGCATCAGAGGAGCAGGAAAGCTGACGTTTCGGGCCTAGACCCTTCTTCAGAAATGGGGGAGGGGAAGGGGGTTCTGAAAAAAATAGGGAGTGAGGGGGAGGCGGATAGAAGATGGATAGAGGAGAAGATAGGTGGAGAGGAGACAGACAGGTCAAAGAGCCTGGGATGGAGCCAGTAAAGGTGAGTGTAGGTGGGGAGTTAGGGAGGAGATAGGTCAGTCCAGGGAGGACGGACAGGTCAAGGGGGCGGGATGAGGTTAGTAGGTAGGAGATGGAGATGGGGCTTGAGGTGGGAGGAGGGGATAGGCGGGAGGAAGGACAGGTTAGGGAGGTGGAGACAAGCTAGGCTGGTTTTGGGATGCGGTAGCGGGAGGGGAGATTTTGAAGGTTGTGAAGTCCACATTGATACTATTGGGCTGCAGGGTTCCCAAGCGGAATATGAGGTGCTATTCCTGCAACCTTCAGGTGGCATCGTTGTGGCACTGCAGGAGGCCCAACACCTACGTTCGGTTTGCACTAAACAACTGCACCCCCTAGAATCATTTCAACTCCCCCTCCAATTCCACAGAATACATGTCCATCCTGGGCCTCCTGCAGTGCCACAATGATGCCACCCGAAGGTTGCAGGAACAGCAACTCATATTCCGCTTGGGAACCCTGCAGCCCAATGGTATCAATGTGGACTTCACAAGCTTCAAAATCTCCCCTCCCACTACTGCATCCCAAAACCAGCCCAGCTATTCCCCACCTCCCTAACCTGTCCTTCCTCCCACCTATCCCCTCCTCTCACCTCAAGCCCCAACCCCATCTCCTACCTACTAACCTCATCCCGCCCCCTTGACCTGTCCGTCCTCCCTGGACTGACTTATCTCCTCCCTACCTCCCCACCTACACTCACCTCTACTGGCTCCATCCCAGCCTCTTTGACCTGTCTGTCTCCTCTCCACCTATCTTCTCCTCTATCCATCTTCTATCCGCCTCCCCCTCTCTCCCTATTTATTTCAGAACCCCCTTCCCCTCCTCCATTTCTGAAGAAGGGTCTAGGCCCGAAACGCCAGCCTTCCTGTTCCTCTGATGCCCTAAGATGCAGCCTGGTCTAAGCTGTGACTCGGTGCCTGTCTCTGTACACAAAATGTCCTGGCTGCAGCCTTTCAGTGTTGCTTACTGATATTCCCTGCAGTGTAAATCTGTGCTTTAAGAGCAAACTGCCAGGCTATCAGAGCGGTGCCAATGTGGTTGTGAGGAATTGTCAAGTGCAGCATGGCAATGTCCATGGAAGAAGGGTGCACGCAGTTGGTGCCCGTGGATTATGCCCTGCGCTACAGTTTGGTTGTAGGCAAGATGGAGGTCAATTGGAGTTATTGGCTTTCTGAATCCTCCAGGCACCCGCCCTGGTTTCCGTATCAAGTTTTCCTGACATGTAGCTTGTTTGGCAAGATGTTAGTCTGAATATTAATGACGTGAGTTGGGCCATTAGCATGAAGTTTAACAAGCAATAATCCCTTAATTGACAACTCACTGCTGCCTAGCGAGAATCTCACCATACTGCTGGTCAAAACATAACAGATTAAATGAGATGGTCCCATCATCATGTTGGGCCTTGAAGGACTTTTTGCCCGATTGCGCCACGCATCTCATTATAGGCCTCATTGTTGTGACCTCTATAAGATTCCATCCACAGATCATGAAGCCAACTGTTCACTTTCCAATGTCAAAGCTACCAATGACCTGCACTGGAAATGTTGCAAGTCCTTTACATGGAACCACTTCAAGTGCAGTATGTACCTCCAAGTTCAAAGGCAATGGTCTTCCTAATACATCCATCCACACAACAGGGAAACAGCACCATATCATAACAGAGCATCAGGTTTTAGTTATTTCTTTAGCACAGGCAGATGACTCGGAAGCTTCTTGTTTAGAAGCAGAAGGTAGGGCAGGAAACTTGTATCTAGGAGCAATGAAGAGACTTTTTTCTTTTTTTTAGAATTGCTACAGTGTGGAAACAGGCCCTTCAGCCCAACAAGTCCACACCACCCCTCAGAGCATCCCACCCATCCCCCTATAACCCATCTAATCTACACATCCCTGAACACTAAGGACAATTTAGCATGGCCAATCCACCTAGCCTGCACATCTTTTGGACTGTGGGAGAAAACCAGAGCGCCCGGAAGAAACCCATGCAGACACAGGGAGAATGTGCAAACTCCACACAGGCAGTCGCCCGAGGATGGAATTGAACCCGAGTCCCTGGCGCTGTGAGGCAGCAGTGCTAACCACTGAGCCACTGAGCCACTGTGCCGCCCCGACCATGTAAAGTCTTCCAGGGTGTGGATGTATCATTGTACAATATGATGTGACATTACCCAGCAGCAAGAGCCAGCAGCTTGTGTGGCAAACACAGAGTAGAGTATGGTCTTGAAGAGAATGGCCATGTTTGAAAGCCAAATGGCAGGTGTGGTTCCTGGGGAGATGGTGCACTGCAGACGGCTCAGAGCCTGAGCTATTTCTAGTCCAGGGAGTTGGACACAGGCAGATGGTGCAACAGAACTCTGGGGATCCACACTGTTTCATTACTGAGCCTGGGCCACAGTTAAGTCTGGAAGTCAGGCAGAAGAAGTCAAACCCTTGCTTGTTGGTCCATTGAAGTATTGTTGTACATTCAGTCTAGGGGAAAAGCCACAGCCAATCAAGTCAGCTCTGGGGATAGATCACAGTCAGTCAGAGATGGTGCATCACGCTTTGTAGGGGTCAGTCCATGGTGTCATTGAGACTGCAGTCAGCACATGTCTAGGGATTGGCATCATTGCATTGGGTCTCTGAGGGAATGGTTACAGTAATAGGAGGCAATGGCAGACAATAGGGTGGGATCTGGTTCTGTATTGGAGGGAACTGCACTGTCTTGAAGGCAGAGGGAGTCAAGGTCGGCTATGGTTACACTGGCCTTGATATGGGGAGGATGCAGGATCAGCAGGTCATATGCTCAGGGGGTAAAGAGGGCATTTTAAATGCAATGTAAAGGGTCTCAACTGAAATGGGGGGAGAGCCAGGGATCATTGGTGTTGCTGCCAACTACGAGATGAGGACTTGCACTCAGAGGGATTGAGAGACAATCCTGCCTGGCTCGTCTTCAACATTACAGTTGCCCTTAATTTCATTGCCAGTGGATTGGTATAGGAAGCAATGTGAGGACCTTGGTGGCATCACACAATTCTCCACTTCTTAATGCACCTGGGATGTCACTGCTGCAAAGTTCACCAGAGCTTACCCTTCCACTTCTTTCCCCCAAGACATGGTCAGTCAGGCAGCGAAGGCATTAGGATTCTCAGCTGTGACTGGCTTCCCACAGGGTCAGGCTACAACTGATTATTTCCATTTAGCCACAAGAGTAACCTTGTGCGGATAGTGCGGATATGGAGTCAAGCAAGCATAAATCTGCAGTGTTCCTGAACAGAAAGAATTCCACTCCCTGAATGATCGATTGGTTTGTCACCATAACACCCAGATTTTGTAGGTCTGCGATCAATATTGTAGGAGCTGCCATGACCTTGATATACTGAAGCACTCACAGATATCAGTCTCTCCAAGGCCATTGGCCCATACTGGAGAGTTGTTGGAAGACAAAACCATTCCAAATCTTGGCCAAGACCCCTTGAAAAAATCCTCTAACTGCTGACAAGGCAAGGTAAAACACTACCTTCCTTTAGGGAAAGAAGCTGCCATACTTACCTGGTCTGGCCTACATGTGACTCCAGACCTACAGCAATGTGGTTGACTTTTCACTTCCCTCTGGATAATTACGGATGGGCAATAAATGCTGACCAAGCCACAGATGCCCACATTCTGTGAATGAATGAAAGGCCACCCTAGTTTGACCAGACTCACTGAAGATAAGGTTCTGATGCTTGGACAAGTCAGGCAGAGCTGTGCAGTACAACACAGAGTTGTTCAAGTAGGGATCAGTTGGTGGTGGAGGAAGTACAAGACCGACAAGAATTCTCTGGTGATATATATGAGGATGAAGATTCTGTTATTAACACATGAGGAGATTCAAAGAGAGGAAGAAAAGGAATGGTCTGGTCCCAAGAGATCAGGGAGAACCTTATAACCACCCACTTCCAGATTGACGTGTTCAGTGGAGAATGTCTATCTGCTAATTGTAATGTCATTTGCATAGATTATGCTGGCTGGTATCTTATAAATTTCCAATGGTTCAGTTGGTGTTCTGGCTCAATAAAGCTACAACCAGGGTGAGTTTTCTCCATTCCATTGAGATTCCAGACTGATTACCCCAAAAATGATAACTTCCTAGGTGAGGAGGAACGAATGGACTTCCCTTCTTTATTCATTCACCCTCTTGATTGGTTACAACAAAGCTAATTTCAAAGGATCCCTTCCTTTCCTGATACCTTTCTCACAAATCTGAATGAACTTCTGTTTTTAAAGGAGTGAATTTAACCAGGCTGTCCTGAATTCACACAAAGAGTGAGTTCATTTCTTACTAAATCTGAGAAGAATTCATAACACAACACACGCACACTTAGAAAATTAGATGTCAAAAAGTCTGAACTCACATGCCTTCCTTCTGCCCTTTCCAGCTGCATGTCTCATAGTGGATGAGGAGAAATAAGGGCTTAAATTGTCAGATATTAATTATTTGAATAGCACTAAGGACAGCAAGGCTAGCTAACTCTTCAACACCCTTCCGATTTGAGGGACAGTTTTGCATTGGATGGGAAAGTCATGGGCTAGCAGCCTGTTTCAGTTTACATGACCCCCCACCACCACACACCGCTCCCCCCACCCCCCACCACTGCCCATACCACTCCAAATTTGTCTGCAGCAAGGTTGAGGGGAGGGAACATTACATTTACTCCATAGAGTAAGTTTGAGCAACAGATAAACTGAGGAAAGGTCAAGCAATGTTGTAAAGGTGGAAGTGAATGTCATTTATAATAGTGCGGATATGGAGTCAAGCAAGCATCGATTAGAACTGCAAGGCTGTGAAAAATGTGGTTTAGCTTGAGATAGTGGCTGCCTAAGGGGATAGAATTAATGATAAATGCGCAATCTGACGGAGTTTGTAGTCGGGCAAAGGTGATAGTTTTGAACTTCTCCATGCTGATATACAGAAAATTGCAGCTCAGCCAAGGCTAGCAGATTCAATTTGACAACACAGTGTCGTTTTTGTGTTTAGGGTTTGTTATTACTACACACACTGAAACAGATGCCCACGTCTATGAACAATGTTACCAGAAGGAAACATGTAACTGAAGAGGAGAGGCAGCCAAGGGCTAGATACTTGGGTGACTCAGGGAGGTAAACAGTGTCAGGTCAAGAAGGGTTGCTGCCATTGATACTCTGACTATAATCACAGACACTGGAGAAACAAGTGAGAGCTGGAGGAATTTAAAGGGACCCTGTAACTAACCATGTTAAAGGCTGCACAGAAGAGAAGTTTTCACGGATGTGCCATGACCACACAGATTTTGTTTTAATTTAATGAGCCCCAAAGACAAATTTTACTAACATGCTGTGTCATTGTGTGAGAGTGCACCGTCACTACGCACTAAATCGAAATCCTGGTCAGTTTGAGTACTAATGAATTTAATTGTCAACAAGCCTCCTTCTACTCTCGACTGCAATTCTTGAATTGCAGATGATTCTATGATGTTACCATTTAGATATCTTGAAACACCATCTAATATTTTTTTTGTCCTTCATGATCAACAGTTGATCCCTTCTGCTAATAGGATAGCCACAGATGCAGCTAAGAATTTTAGAGTTTTCAGTTAGAGGGAAAAGCTGGTAGTTTACTGAGCTACCAAAAGTGAGTTTAGAAGTCAGGGCAGAGGGCCATAAAATGGGACCGGACTACATTTTGCCAGATGTTCAATGGCTTGACTTCACCTCTGGATTTTATCAGTGGTGGAAGCCAAGCAGAGCAGACTTCTGGCATCAAATCAGTAGGACACCAATTAAGATATTTGAAAGGATGATAAATCCATCTTTAAGGCACACGTTATGATTTATCAATGCCTTACAGAGTCATAATCTTACCTCCTGTTAAAAATGTCAGGTGGCTCTCTAGGGAGGTCATCACTGATTTTGATGCTTTTCTCAAACACAAGCCAAGACCCATGAGGCTTGGTGGACCCCCCCACCCCCAACACCAGTGACCCTAATGTTCACTGTGGCTCTCAATGTTTATTCCTCTGGATCGTTCCAGCAGTTCACTAAAGACATGTGTGTGATCTCGCAGACTCCAACACCTCAGTGAAGTGACCATTGCCTTGACTAAGAAGATTGGCAATTGTGCTCAATACTGCACTGATCTGGAATGTCAAGCTAAATAATTAATTGTCTTTGGGCTACCCTTGCTTGCTTGGTAACCAGTGTTGCAAAGTATCATTGGCTGCATACATGTGGCACTCAAACAAACTGATCAAAAGGAATTCATCAACAGGAAGGAATTCCAATCCATTAATGTCTAATTGATCAGTGATTACAGATCCTTCAGCTATGTGCATTGTTACCTGTGAAGCAACAATGTACCATAGATATTTTGATAATGCTGGGTGCTACAGATCTTCTGCTCCCTCCCCCTTCATTCCATGTGCCTTTAGTAAGGATTACCAGGAGGCTAGAGTAATCATTGAAGACATTACTATTGATGCCCATGCACTGCAACGATGGAGAGGACAATGTTAGATCAAAGAGCATCAAGCAAGCCACTGGGCTTCTGAAGAAGTGATTGAGGTGTCCAGCCTGACTCAATAGAGCCCCACAGTATGCCCCAGCAAAATCTCAGTTTTGTGATAGTCTGTTAAGTTCTGAACTGCAGAATGGGGAGGCCTTCAATACTGACAATATTACTGATTGTGATTACTTCTCAGTATTGAGAATGCAGAGGAGCTAATTGACCAGCCAATACATGAGAAGGGATTCCTTGGACCAGAATGAGAGATGCACAAGGGAGCACAGGACACTTCCTGCAGTATTTTGGACCTCATGGAAAGATTCCAAGAAAACCTCACCTTTAACAAGTCTTACTATCACCTGCCTATTTTGCACTCCATTGCCCACCTCCCAAGTACACAGCCCACAGTGGCAAGCCTGGGGACGTGAATGGAAGTGCCTTATTTCATTATTTCAACTCCATTGAGGCAACAAGGTTGGAGCTGCAGTCTGACAGGGCACCAAATACATGAATGAGGAGCAGCAAGAGTGAGCGAAAGATTTATTGTGACAAACAATGGAAACAAGGGTTAATGCCTAAATGTGCCCATGAACCCCAAAAGCAGCCAGGGCTTCTCTTTAATTTTCTTACATGCGCTCCAATGAGGAGTCACCTCTGTGCCTGGATCTGTGATGGAGGCAGTCTGCTGAGCTTGATACCCCAAAGCTTGGGATGCGCATAGAGGTAGTTTTCTGGCAGCCTGTAGCTTCTAGGGCCTAAGCATGCTGAGGGTCCCCTGCATAGCTGGAGATCTCTGCTCTGTCATTGTGATTTCTTGAGACAGAGGGATTGCTGGCAGAAGGGTCTAGGAATCCACTGTCCATGCCAGGACCATCCCAAGTGGATCTCACGGAAACAGAAAGCAGCTCACTCCACTTGTAAAGCCCATGGCGACAAGGCCAAGGAACTGAATGGAAATCCATATTCCAACATTTCAAGTCCAGTGCTGAGTAAAGCAATAAGCGCTGCCTAATACGAGGATTTTGCACAGACCCAAGTGGTTGAGGGTTGGAGAGGATGGTCAACTTTGGATCCAAAAGGAATAAGACCTAACATCAAGGTCTCCATCACAATCTTGCAACAATGTCTCTCACACCAGTGTTTCTGGTCCCTGGTTCCTGTCATGCAAGAAGCTATGTCTTGTTTAAGACAAAAGTGTCTTCTCATTAGGCAACTAAGTTGTTTTCCTCTACTACTCTAAAGCAATCAGGTCCCATAGATTTGTACGGAAGAGGATGGTGACATCAAATCCACCAAAAAGATCTTGCACCACAATGAATTGTGATTCAACATACAGCAGGTGGTAGTAGCAGGATTAGCAGGTTGGCTGCAGGATTATAGGATGATGCAAGGCAGTAGCATCAGGACAATTCAGGCGGTAGGCAGAAATCATTGTACAGGAGGGTAAGACTGTTAACCCTTTCAAGATGGTGCCAGCATTGGTCATCGTGCCGACTGACACTGACCTGATTACCTGTGTACCTGTCTTGTGCACAGGATTGGTCACCCTCTGCACCTGGTGCTGCTCAACTGATCAATCACTGCAGGACTGCATGGGGTTGACCTCTAATGACAAAACATCAATGGCACACATTTCTGTTGCTATCATAGCGATTATTGATCTCAAAACAAAATTCAGCCCAAAGATACAACACCATACAGGACTCAGGATGCCCTAAAACACTCCACAGCCAGTGGGAAACTTTTGAAGTTGGATCAACATGTTGAGAAACAAAATAGCACTTTAACTAGTTACTACATTTAAGAGGCTGGAGCAGCACTCATTTTCTCACACTTCCAGTGGCCGTAATGCATGAAGGCTTGTTATTACTTCTCCTGATCTGCCTTGCAGTGATAACAAGGAGTTTAAGGTGTAGGATAGTGGTACGCATGTTGCCACTAACCAGTCAGGAGGGAATAATCTGACCCCAGATTCCTAGGACCCAGCACAACACAAACTGCACTCCAATGCCATAGGTTCCAAACATTCAGTAGTTGCTTAGAGGTCAATGTTGAAAATTATGTATGGTGAATATTTTGAATTGGGATTAAGGGACAGGATGAATGAAATTTTACTGCCTATTGTGGCATAGGTATGAAAACAGAAGAATTCTGTGTCAGCGTCATTAAAAAAAAGCTGTAAAGAGTAGAATCCACTTAATTCTTCTTTGGCGAATCGTTCATGATTATAGGTAAAAGAAAATGTGAAGAAAACAGACACATCCAAAATACTGTAAAGCAGCTGTCCTCGACTTACTTAATCCAATCTACTCACTGATTCAGTTAAAACCTTTCAACCAAAGCTGAGAAGAATGCTATTTAGACAAATAATGTCAATTTAATCAGAGATAGTAGGAACTGCAGATGCTGGAGAATCTGAGATAACAAGGTGTAGAGCTGGATGAACACAGCAGGCCAAGCAGAATCAGAGGAGCAGGAAGGCTGATGTTTTGGGCCTAGACCCTTTGGGTGGCATCATTGTGGCACTGCAGGAGGAACAGGATGGACATGTCGTCTGAGGAATGGGAGGGGGAGATGAAATGGTTCGCGACTGAGAGGTGCAGTTGTTTAGTGCGAACCGAGCGTAGATGTTCTGCAAAGCGGTCCCCGAGCCTCCATTTGAGGAGGCACAATGGGAACAGCAGATGCAGTATACGACATTAGCAGATGTGCAGGTGAACATCTGGTTGATGTGGAAAGTCTTCTTGGGGCCTGGGATTGGGCAGGTGTAGCACTTCCTGCGGTTGCAGGGAAAATTGCCGGGTGTGGTGGGGCTGGAGGGGAGTGTGGAGTGGACAAGGGAGTCACAGAGAGAGTGGTCCCTCCGGAAAGCAGATAAGGGTGGGGAGGGAAAAATGTCTTTGGTGGTGGGGTCGGATTGCAGATGGCGGAAGTGTCGGAGGATGATGCGTTGGATCCGGAAGTTGGTGGAGTGGTACGTGAGGACGAGGGGGATTCTGTTTTGATTGTTATTGCGGGGACGGGGTGTGAGGGATGAGTTGCGGGAAATGCAGGAGACATGGTGGAGGGCGTTCTTGACCACTGAGGGGGGGACGTTGCAGTCCTTGAAAAATGAGGACGTATGAGATGTATGGGACCGCTTTGCAGAACATCTACGCTCGGTTCGCACTAAACAACTGCACCTCCCAGTCGCGAACCATTTCAACTCCCCCTCCCATTCCTCAGACGACATGTCCATCTTGGGCCTCCTGCAATGTCACAATGATGCCACCCGAAGGTTGCAGAAACAGCACCTCATATTCTGCTCGGGAACCCTGCAGCCCAATGGTATCAATGTGGACTTCACAAGCTTCAAAATCTCCCCTCCCCCTACCGCATCCCAAAACCAGCCCAGCTCGTCCCTGCCTCCCTAACCTGTCCTTCCTTCCACCTATCCCCTCCTCCCACCTCAAGCCCCACCCCCATCTCATACCTACCAACCTCATCCCGCCCCCTTGACCTGCCCGTCCTCCCTGGACTGACCTATCTCTTCCCTAACTCCCCACCTACACTCACCTTTACTGGCTCCATCCCTGACTCTTTGACCTGTCTGTCTCCTCTCCACCTATCTTCTCCTCTATCCATCTTCTATCCACCTCCCCCCTCTCCCTATTTATTTCAGAACCTCCTTCCCCTCCCCCATTTCTGAAGAAGGGTCTAGGCCCGAAACGTCAGCCTTCCTGCTCCTCTGATTCTGCTTGGCCTGCTGTGTTCATCCAGCTCTACACCTTGTTATCTAATGCCAATTTAATAACTTCCATTGAAGTGTGTTTTCCCTTGGTATTTCACTTAATAATGCAAACTATTCAGAGCAATATTGAATCAGAATCGAACTAATTGCAATAAACCTTGTTTTTTTTTACGAAATAAGTCCAAATAAAACCGGCAATTGCTGAAATTTGAATTTAAATATAATGATGCTAATATATAGGGGTGTGTCAACATCTGAAAAGAGAAAAAATAAACTGGTTAACATTATGGCTGAAGAACTTCTTTCAAACCATTTTAAAGCTGGTGAGAACATAGCTTTCAAAATCCAATTGGCATGAAGAGAAGACCTTACGAGAAGAGGAATAGACAAAAAACACACCAACAAGTTAGTAAAACGTAATTTGTCCTGGAAAATCTACTCCAGCTTTTGTTCCTTAATTCCCATGTACCCAATTAATGATTAATTTTGCACTGAGTACTTATTGCTGAAAATATCTTCATCATTGAGATTAAACTAACTGGGCTTTGGTTGCTAGTCTCATCATTTTCCTTTTATTTTGAATAAAGATATAATATTTGGAATTCTGCAGTCCTTAGATGTTACCATTGTGTTTAGGAACATTGGAAACCTATAGCCAATTCTTCCATAATTTCCACTCTCAATTCCCTGAGTATATTTTATCCAGTCCTGGTTCAAATTTGAGTACGGACAGGCTATTCAATACATTGCCCTTATCACATTTATAATTTTCACCATTGCCTGCTCAGCTTCTTTTCCTTGTCAAGGCAGCAATCTTCAGCCAGAAGTGTGGAGTAAATGATCCATCTTGGCCTCCTCCAGTGGTCCCCAGCATCACAGATATCAGTCTTCAGCCAATTAGATTCACTCCACGTGACATATAGAAATAATCGCAGGCACTGAATACGGCAAAGTCTTTGGGCCTTGACAACGTTTTGGTAATAAGACTGAAGACTTGTGCTCCAGAACTTGCCACTTCCCTAACCGACCTGTTCCAGTACAGTTACTACACTGGTATCTACTTGACAATATGGAAAATTGTCCAGGTACATGCTGTACACAAAAAACAGGATACATCCAACTTGGCCAATTACTGCCCTATCAGTCTACTCTCGGTCATCAGTAAATGTCATCAGTAAAAAGGTGACAACAACAGTGCTATCAAGCAGCACCTGCTCAGCAATAACCTGCTCAGTGACGCCCAGTTTGACTTCCATCAGGGCCACTCAGCTCCTGACCTCATTATAGCCTTGGTTCAAACATGGACAAAAGAGCTCAATTCCAGAGGTGAGGTGAGAGTGACAAGCCTTGACATCAAGGCTGCATTTGACTGAATGTGGCATGAAGGCACCCTAGCAAAACTGGAATCAATGTGTGTTAGGGGACAAACTCTCCACAGGTTGGAGTCATATCTGGCACATAGAAAGATGATTGTGGTTGTTGGAGGTCAGTCATCTCAGCTCAAGGGCATCTCTGCAGGAGTTCCTCAGGGTCCCAGAACCAACCATCCTCAGTTGCTTCATCAATGATCTTCCTTCATCATAAGGTTAGAAGTGGGGATTTTTGCCAATGATTGCACAATGTTCACCATTCACAGCTTCCCAGATACTGAAGCCATCCGTGTTCAAATGGAACAAGATCTAGACAATATCCAGGCTTGGGCTGACAAGTAGACAGTAACATTCGTGCTACATAAATGCCAGGCAATAACCATCTTCAATGATAGACAATCTAATCATCACCCCTTGACATTCAATGGTGTTACCGTCACTGAATTCCCCCACTATCAACATCCTGGGGGTTATCATTGACCAAAAACTCAACTGGACTCACCACATAAACACAGTGGTAGAAGAACAAGATCAGAGGCTAGGAATACTGCAGCGAATAATTCACCTCCTGACTTCCCAAAACCTGTCCACCATCTACAAGGCCACCATTCAGGACTGTGATGAGGTCCTCTCCACTTGCCTGGATGGGTGTAGCTCCAACAGCACTCAAGAAGCTTGCCACCATTCAGGACAAAGCAAACGCTTAATTAGATCTACTTCCGAAAGCATGCATTCGTCAGTAGCTACAGTGTGTACTATCTACAAGATGCACTGCAGAAATTTATCAAAGATTCTTAGACTGCACCTGCCAAACCCACGACCACTTCCATCAGAGAAGGTGG
This sequence comes from Rhincodon typus, assembly GCF_021869965.1. Lineage (NCBI taxonomy): Eukaryota > Metazoa > Chordata > Chondrichthyes > Orectolobiformes > Rhincodontidae > Rhincodon > Rhincodon typus. The sequence continues at coordinate 122,073,668 of NC_063332.1, read as the reverse complement.
GTGGCACTTGCCAGGCCAGCATTTACTGCTCATTTCTAATTGCCCTGTGAGCTGTTTACAGTCAACCACATTGCTGTGGGTTTGGAGTCGCATGCGAGCCACTCCAGGTAAGGAAAGCAGATTTCCATTTCCAAAGCACAATTGTGAAGCAGCTGGGTTTTTATGACAATTTACAGCAGTTTCTAGTAGACTAACATTTTTTATTCCAAATGTTATTGAATTCAAAACTCACTATCTGCCAGAGTAGGATTGGAACCTCAGAGTCTTAGTCCAGTGACATCACCACGGCACCCTATATGCTCCCCACTCCCCACAATGTTTTCTCATGCATGTGTCAAATAGCACAATGTAAATCCATTTACCCTCCATCTCCCCCTGTGATGTAGCCTTTATACATTGGAAGGCTCAGCTTGATGCCATTTTTGGTTTACCATATGTTAGTCTGCATAATTTCTACCACAGCTAATCAGGTTCTGTTGAGTCAGTTTTTTTTAGGTTATTTTCAACACTCACTATTTGCAGGTTTTGATATCAAGACATAGACAGTCTGCATTCTGTGTTTACTGACAATACCGTACATTTTACAGACAGAATTGATCGCTTGCACAGACTCCATGACATGGAGAGAGTGACTGAAGGTCAGATGAGTATGTTTATACCAGAATGTCACATGTCCTGATGTCATGTAACTGTCTTTAAGGTACAAACCTGTTTGAATGGAATCTATGCCATGTTACGACACAGCCTGTAAACCAGCTTCATTCTCAAGTTGCTAACTCTCATATGCAAGAGCTGTGTATAGCCCGACACAAATGGTTGTGCATTAATCAGCCAAACCTGATCTCCACCATCAGCACTGCTGATAAATGTTATTTGCATTTCTTGTGAAAGGCTAATGATTGGCTGGAAATGTTTGGGAGATAGATAATTGCAATTTTAGACCTTAATTATGTTTAATGTGTTAATTAATGTGTTTATTTTCAATGCAAATGCCTTTCAGGAATCTCTTGTGCAATAGCTTTTGGCCCTTTCAGTTTCAATTTTCTTTGTATATTTTCTGACTGTGCCTAAATGTGTACAAATAGATCTGGGACCCATCCCTTTGTACTGCAGATTGAAAACCTGATTTGGAAAATGACTTGGTGAAGAACTTTCAATTTACCCTACCCCTTTCAACTGCAATTTTCATCGAATAGATTTTGGTGGCCTTCTCCTTTCATCTCACATCCCTTCTGCCCTTCTTCAATCCCCTCTTTAACTATTGGTCCTTTCACATTCTCACTAGAAATACCTGTTCTTAACGCGGATTTCACTTCCATTCAAAACCCATTGCATAGCCTCATCTTTACGCACACCCGACCTTATTCAGCTCCACTGCTCTCTTTCCCTCCCTGACACAACAAATTATCCTTTTGTGTTCCTGCCCTTCATATCCAGCTTCTATCTTTCTTTTATCCCTTTGCTCATTTGACTGTTACCCTCCTACTGCACCCCAGCTTGCTCTCTTCATTCTCCAGATTGTCCCTATCAATTGTGTCATCTAAGTTCCAATCCCTACCATTTCTCTCAACCCAGCCAACTTCTTTGTCCACCTTATTTGTTAACCCTGCTTTTAGGTTGATCACTCTGTATATTAATCCCCATTTAAGTTGCTCCTCTTTCTCATTTGAGCCCTGCTTGTCTTGCTGGGTCAGAGTTGCTGTAAAATGCTTGGATCGGCAAATAAATCTACTGAGCCTTCATCCCCAATACAGTCATTGTTTAAGGACAAGAAGGCTGGCCACATACGAATGTGACTTCTGATAAACTGCTCAACATAGAGAGCCTTCAGCCACATCACTGAAAGTGTTTATGCCAATTAATCACTTTTTTTGTGAGCTACTGAAGAATAATAACCAGAGGTTGGCAAAGCAGTTGGATCCTGCCAGGTACAAACCTTGCATATAAAGTCTGACTTATGAACATAAATGTATTTCATTTCCATTTCTGGTGAACATAATTGCATGTATGAACATTACTCCAGTGTTCTGGGGTGTCAAAGAGTATTTGTGGTGTGCTAATGAATGCAAAAATATTAAACATTGCTAAAGGAAGATATGATTTTGTAATTGAAAATCATTTACCTGAGTTGTGCTGAAAGTTATACTGGAAACCAATATCAGATCATCAGTCAGGTTTACAGAGTAATAATGCCTTGGCACATGGTAAAAGCTACATATGTTTTATGTAGGAAATAGGAATTTGTACATATATTGCACTTTTGCAATAAAAGTGTTCTTTAGTTAATAAACAGTAAAATTTTGTGTCTTTGTTCTATTGGTTAAAACAAAGTACTTAGACTTTGTTCCGATCTGCTGATTGTCTCCCATATTTTTAACCCCTTTTTAGGTGGTTGTGACAAATATGTTTTATTTCTTTTTGTTAACATAAATCTATACACTTGGAGTGCATTATAATTAACTAGATCAAAATGAGGGAATCAATTCGAAGGTTTTCCTGAGTGAGAGGATGAGAATTTTTATTGCTAATTACTCCCATAATAAGAATATAGCATCAAGCATGCACACAAACGTGAGTTAAAAAGGGAGGAACAGACAGGAAGGTAAAGGTAAAGGCAAAATACTATGGATGCTGGAAATCTGAAATAATAACAGATAGTACTGGAGAAACTCAGCAGCTCTGGTAGCATCAGAGGAGAGAGAAATAGAGTTAATGTTTTGAGTCCAGTATGAAGAAGAGTTATACTGGACTTGAAACATTAATCTTATTTTTTTTTCCAGCAGATGGGCAAGATCTGCTGAGTTTCTCCAGTACTTTCTGTTTTTTTTTCATTTAAGATAAAGGCTATTGCAGTTTAAAGTTCCTTACAGTCAGTGAGATGTTAGGTCTTAAACCTGAGGCTAGTTATTTAGTAAAAACTGAAAGAACTGCAGATGCAGTAAATCAGGAACAAAAACAGAAGTTGCTGGAAAAGCTCAGCAGGTCTGGCAGCATCTGTGAAGAAAAAAAATCAGAGTTAACGTTTCGGGTCTGGTGACCCTTCCTCAGAACTCTGAGGTCACCAGACCCGAAAGTTAATTCTGATTTATTTTCTTCACAGATGCTGCCAGACCTGCTCAGCCAGATATCTAGTGGTTGATTTTTAATCTGCAGTAATGGAAATGTTTGCAAATCCTGAGCTCTCAGCGAATAGTACTTGTTCCATGTTGGTTTTTCACTGGACACTGACTTTGAGGTTGAGAGAGAGAGAGAGAGAGAAAGGCTTCCAGCTTATTGTCTTTATTAATTTATTTTTTTCTCTGTGCTTTGCTGCTTAAAAGCTGCTGCCTGAAATACAGTTCCTTTGTGATTTCTAGTGTCTGGTTTCATTGTTTTTCCCTCAAGCTGGATGATTTGCAGGGCGACTTTCATCCCGAAGTGTAACATTCGGAAAGGTGTGAAACACTCGGGAGGTACAGATCTGAATTTCAAATCCTTTATTGATTACAGGTAGTTCTCCTATAATGCAATAGTTGTGTTATTATGTGACCTCGCACTTTGAAAATCATGCTAGAGAAAATCTCCAGAGAAAATCACGTTATAGGAAAATGACTACAGAAAAATCATTATACCTGTGCAGCAGAAAGTTTGCGTTATCCAAACAGTGTCCACTGTTCATCAATCACTTTACAGCCAATTCGTGTTAACGAAACGTGTAAGAGCAGAACTACCTGTATATTAATTTCGGTTCAGACTGCTTCTTGTTTACTCATAGTTTCATTAACTGGCTCAACCTGGTCAGGTAATTACAAGAGCCATTTCAGGTTAGCATTTGTCATTTTTTTTAAATTGTTAATCCATTAATATCAGCGATACTAAAAATTGATTGATGTAAGTTGAATATTGACAGTCCATTTGACTACAATTTCTTTTTAAATATTAACAGTCTCCAACCAGATTGTAATAACAATGAAGATATTCTGATGTTTTCATCACAAAATTGCTGGAAAAGATGTGTAAGCCTTCGTGAAGAGGAAATGTGACATTCTGGCTCCAAAGGTGCTTTTATATTATATCTACTGGTCTTAGTGCAGTAATTCCAGAATCCAGCCCAAACTGACAGATCCTGATTTACAAGACAACAAGGTGCGGAGCTGGATGAACACAGCAGGCCAAGCAGCATCATAGGAGCAGAAAGGCTGATGTTTTGGGCCTAGACCCTTCATCAGAAATGGGGGAGGGGAAGGGGGTTCTGAAATAAATAGGGAGAGAGGGGGAGGCGGATAGAAGAAGGATACAGGAGAAGATAGGTGGAGAGGAAACAAACAGGTCAAAGAGGCGGGGATGGAGCCAGTAAAGGTGAGTGTAGGTGGGGAGTTAGGGAGGGGATAGGTCAGTCCAGGGAGGACGGACAGGTCAAGGGGGTGGGATGAGGTTAGTAGGTAGGAGATGGGAGTGCGGCTTGAGGTGGGAGGAGGGGATAGGTGGAAGGAAGGACAGGTTAGGGAGGCAGGGACGAGCTGGGCTGGTTTTGGGATGCGGTAGGGGGAGGGGAGATTTTGAAGCTTGTGAAATCCACATTGATACCATTGGGCTGCAGGGTTCCCAAGCAGAATATGAGTTGCTGTTCCTGCAACCTTTGGGTGGCATCATTGTGGCACTGCAGGAGGCCCAAGATGGACATGTCATCTGAGGAATGGGAGGG
>NC_063332.1:122067587-122068884 GCF_021869965.1 Rhincodon typus | reverse complement strand
TGGGAGGGGGAGTTGAAATGGTTTGCGACTGGGAGGTGCAGTTGTTTATTGCGAACCAAGCGTAGGTGTTCTGCAAAGCGGTCCCCAAGCCTCCGCTTGGTTTCCCTGATGAAGAGGAGGCCACAACGGGTACAGCGGATGCAGTATACCACATTGGCAGATGTGCAGGTGAACATCTGCTTGATGTGGAAAGTTTTCTTGGGGCCTGGGATGGGGGTGAGGGAGGAGGTATAGGGGCAGGTGTAGCACTTCCTGCGGTTGCAGGGAAAAGTGCCGGGTGTGGTGGGGCTGGAGGGGAGTGTGGAGCGGACAAGGGAGTCATGGAGAGAGTGGTCCCTCCGGAAAGCAGATAAGGGTGGGGAGGGAAAGATGTCTTTGTTGGTGGGGTCGGATTGCAGATGGCGGAAGTGTCGGAGGATGATGCGTTGGATCCGGAGGTTGATGGGGTGATACGTGAGGACGAGGGGGATTCTTTTTTGGTTGTTATTGTGGGGACGGGGTGTGAGGGATGAGTTGCAGGAAATGTGGGAGACACGGTTGAGGGCGTTCTTGACCACTGGGGGGGGAAGTAGTGGTCCTTGAAAAACGAGGACATCTGAGATGTACGGGAGTGGAATGCCTCATCCTGGGAGCAGGTGCGGTGGAGGCAAAGGAATTGGGAATAGGGGATGGCATTTTTGCAGGAAGTTGGGTGGGAGGAGGTGTATTCTAGGTAGCTGTGGGAGTCGGTGGGCTTGAAATGGATATCGGTTTCTAGGTGGTTGCCCGAGATGGAGACAGAGAGGTCCAGGAAGGAGAGAGAGGTATTAGAGATGGTCCAGGTGAACTTAAGGTTGGGGTGGAAGGTGTTGGTGAAGTGGATGAACTGTTCGAGCTCCTCGTGGGAGAACGAGGCGGTGCCGATACAGTCATCAATGTAATGGAGGAAGAGGTGGGGTTTAGGGCCAGTGTAGGTACGGAAGATGGATTGTTCCACGTAACCTACAAAGAGGCAGGCATAGCTTGGGCCCATGCGGGTACCCATGGTCACCCCCTTTGTCTGTAGGAAGTGGGAGGAATTGAAAGAGAAGTTGTTGAGGGTGAGGACGAGTTCGGCCAAGCGGATGAGGGTGTCAGTGGAGGGGGACCCCACCCCAACCTTATGTTGACCTGGACCATCTCTAATACCTCCATCCCCTTCCTGGACCTCTCTGTCTCCATCTCGGGCAACCACCTAGAAACCGATATCCATTTCAAGCCCACCGACTCCCACAGATATCAAGAATACACCTCCTCCCACCCACCTTCCTGCAAAAAT
>NC_063332.1:121988407-122067487 GCF_021869965.1 Rhincodon typus | reverse complement strand
CTTTGTCTGTAGGAAGTGGGAGGAATTGAAAGAGAAGTTGTTTGAGGACGAGTTCGGCCAAGCGGATGAGGGTGTCAGTGGAGGGGGACCCCACCCCAATACACCTCCTCCCACCCACCTTCCTGCAAAAATGCCATCCCCTATTCCCAATTCCTTCGCTTCCAGCGCATCTGCTCCCAGGATGAGGCATTCCACTCCCGTACATCTCAGATGTCCTCGCTTTTCAAGGACCGCAACTTCCCCACCTCAGTGGTCAAGAATGCCCTCAACCGTGTCTCCCACATTTCCTGCAACTCATCCCTCACACCCCGTCCCCGCAATAACAACCAAAAAAGAATCCCCCTCGTCCTCACATACCACCCCATCAACCTCCGGATCCAATGCATCATCCTCCGACACTTCCGCCATCTGCAATCCGACCCCACCACCAAAGACACCTTTCCCTCCCCACCCTTATCTGCTTTTCGGAGGGACCACTCTCTCCGTGACTCCCTTGTCCGCTCCACACTCCCCTCCAGCCCCACCACACCTGGCACTTTTCCCTGCAACCGCAGGAAGTGCTACACCTGCCCCCACACCTCCTCCCTCACCCCCATCCCAGGCCCCAAGAAGACTTTCCACATCAAGCAGATGTTCACCTGCACATCTGCCAATGTGGTATACTGCATCTGCTGTACCCATTGTGGCCTCCTCTACATCGGGGAAATCAAGCGGAGGCTCAGGGACCACTTTGCAGAACGCCTGTGCTCAGTTCGCAATAAACAACTGCACCTCCCAGTCGCGAACCATTTCAACTCCCCCTCCCATTCCTCAGACGACATGTCCATCTTGGGCCTCCTGCAGTGCCACAACGATGCCAACGAAGGTTGCAGAAAGAGCAACTCATATTCTGCTTGGGAACCCTGCAGCCCAATGGTATCAATGTGGATTTCACAAGCTTCAAAATCTCCCCTCCCCCTACTGCATCCCAAAACCAGCCCAGCTTGTCCCCGCCTCCCTAACCTGTTCCTCCTCCCACCTATCCCCTCCTCCCACCTCAAGCCACACCCCCATCTCCTACCTGCTAACCTCATCCCGGCCCCTTGACCTGTCCGTCCTCCCTGGACTGACCTATCCCCTCCCTAACTCCCCACCTACACTCACCTTTACTGGCTCCATCTCTGCCTCTTCGACCTGTCTGTTTCCTTCTCCTCTATCCATCTTCTATCCGCCTCCCCCTCTCTCCCTATTTATTTCAGAACCCCCTTCCCCTCCCCCTTTTCTGATGAAGGGTCTAGGCCCGAAACGTCAGCCTTTCTGCTGCTATGATGCTGCTTGGCCTGCTGTGTTCATCCAGCCCTGCACCTTGTTGTCTCGGATTCTCCAGCATCTGCAGTTCCTGCTATCTCTGATCCTGATTTACAGTGTTTGGCTCTGAAGCGGGTTCTTAGAAGTAAGAGATGGCTCATTGCTCATGTACTAGTGCGTATAGCCACAATCTTAGTGACTTTTTAAAAGTCATCAAGTTCACAACAAACTTGTCACAAAACTGATATGAGTTTAAAAAGGTCATCGTTGATATCATTCTTCCTCGAACTCACTGGAAACACTTGTAACTGAGGATGTATTGTGGAATTTAACTTCATGATTGGAGAGTTGTACACGTAAATTCACAATGCGTGGCCCCAATATGCGGGCTCTCACTGGTTAAAAGTTAAAATATTGCCTATGAGAAATGAAATTCCTTTGCAGTCTCTTAACAATCTAGTTGTATGTCCACTTGAGGCTAGTTACATACATTCTGAAAAATAAGTGAATAAATATTGCTAAGTTCTCAATGTGGAACTATAAATATCAAGGGAGATGATTATAGATTTCTTTATCCTTTATTCATTCATGGGAGTAGGGTGTCACTGGCTGGGCAACATTTATTGTCCATCCCTAATTGCCCAGATTGTAGTTCAGAGTCAACCACATTGCTGTGGATCTGGAGTCACATGTAGGCCAGACCAGGTAAGGATGGCAGTTTCCTTCCCTAAAGGACATTAGTGAACCAGGTGGATTTTTCCTGACAATCAACAATGGATTCATGGTCATCATTAGATTATTAATTCCAGATATTTTTTATTGAATTCAAATTCCACCATCTGCCATGGCAGGATTTGAACCTGGGTGCCCACAACATTATCTGGGTCTCTGAGTTAACAGTCCAGCGATAATACCACAAGGCCACTGCCTCCCCATGAATCTGGGACCCAAACAGTATTTAAAACACCACTTTATCACATTCAGTGTGGTCAAAACGTGTAAGTGGTTGTGATTTAGAATCATAGAATCCCTACAGTGTGGAAGCAGGCTATTTGATCCATCATGTCCATACCCACCCTCCAAAGAGCATCCCACCCAGACCACGCCCCTACACTATCCCTGTAATCCTTCATTTCCCATGGCTACTCCACCTGGCCTGTACATCCATGGAGACTAGGAGCAATTTAGCATGGCCCATCTATCTTTCCTGCACATCTTTGGACCATGGGAGGACACTGGAGCACCCAGAGGAAGCCCATGCAGACACAGGGAGAATATGCAAACTCCACACAGACAGTCACCCAAGGCTGGAATCAAACCTGGGTCCCTGGCACTGTGAGGCAGCAGTGTTAACCACTGAGCCACCGTGCCACCCAGAGATCTTTTATTCAACACAGTGACTTTGCCCAATAAGACTCCTACAACACTCAATTTTGCAGCCTTTCACAGCTTTACTTTGCTCAAAATGATTGATTTTTGGCCAGGATCAAAAAGAAAATAACTCACAGTAAACAGCTGACCCCAGGCTTCGTCATTTGTGTAGGAAACGCATGCGGCAGCCTGTTATGGTGCAATGGGTCGGTGCATTTGGCTGTTATCCAGAGGTTTGCTGATTGGAGACCATCCAGGAGAGAAGTCTGCCCTACTTTTGCCCGATCACCTTTCTCTGTGACACACTCCCGGATTCTCAGCGAGGATTTTGGCTGCAGGAAGATAACTCCCAAACTGTATCAGACCCTGAGGAATCGAGCGAGTCCCCAAACAGACAGCTTTTAAAGTGTAACAGAAGCGAAAATGACAAGCCGAACACATTTTCAGACAGAGTGAAGATTAAATGAACTGTGTCTGTTAGACAGTCTGAGGAGCCTGAGTGACAAACTACTCATTTAGAAGGAATAGTAACTTTCCTGAAACATTCAAATATTTCTTACTTAACGCTGTGTGGAGTTATAGCATCTTGAAGCTACAATAGAAATGGAGAGGAATAAAAGAAGTTCAGTGCAAATCCCAGTGGTTTATCTAAATGAAGGGTAAATTGGATAGCTTAGTGATCTCTTGCACCTACATTCTGGTGCTATTTGCACTGTATGATGTGGATTTATATCCTGTGGATTTATATTTGCAGGCAAATCTTAAAAATTCAAAATAATATTTTTCCACGAGAAAATGATCAGATCTTGAAATAAGTAGCATAAATAGGGCAGGAAAATTGTAACTTCCGTGCTAAAAATTAAATATCAGAAAGTTTAAAATAATAAATTTAAATCAGGAGAAGTCAATCTTGGAAATGCATGAGTCACTCACCTAACTATCAGGAAATAAGCATTTCTCCCACGAGTGTGGGATACATTCAAATCCAAGATGAAAGTACATTTTGTAATATACATTTGATATTCTGTCCTCACTTTTTTTTTCTTAGACACAATGATTGTTAAAAATAAAGTTTTGTCTAAAAATTGATGAGTGGGCTTTCTTGGATGGTGAACATCAGTAATGATTAGCAGTCTTAGTTAACTTGAGACAGAACTTCTGTCATTCCATCACCTACCTCCAAGGACTGCTCCCCAATCTGATTGGCACCCTGCTCTGCAGTGCCAGCATCGGCAAGGACTGGGACTTCAGGGGAGGCGATGGCCTAGTGGTATCATCGCTGGACTGTTAATCCAAAGCCCCAGATAATGTTCTGGTGACCCAGGTTCAAATCCCGCTACAGCAGATAGTGGAATTTGAATTCAATAAATATCAAGAACTAAGAGTCTAATGATTACCATGAATCCTTTGTCAATTGTTGGAAAAACCATCTGGTTCACAAATGTCCTTTAAGGAAGGAAACTGCCATCCTTACCTAGTCTGGTCTACATGTGACTCCAGACCTACAGCAATGTGGTTGACTCGTAACCACCCTCTGGGCAATTAGGGATGTGCAATGAGTGCTGCCTAGACAGCGACACCCTCATCCCATAAATGAATAAAAAAGATGCTCCCAGAGTCCAGACCAGGTAAGTGCTAACACTTTCTTAGCAAGATGGACAGGTGAAGGAGAAATGGGGAAACAGGAATGAAGGGTCCTGGTTGAGTGGCCAGGGCTGGGGAGAGAGCACCCATGAGGGGTATGCTTTGCTCTGGGGGCTGTCACCCAACGTGGAAAGGATTGAGAGGGTTCAAGGAAACGCTACCTCTCCCCATTTCTCACCTGCTTTTTCTGTGGGGCAACCCCTCACTCCTGAATGTCTTCTACCTGCTTCAATATAAGCAGCAGTGAGTTACCTATTGTGAAGAATTATTGCATGCTAAGGAACTTATTAATGGCACATCTCTCCTTATTAATATGCAGCTTCCTAACCCTCCATGTGCAGTGAGCAAATTTGATATTGAGAATTCACAACATGGAAGTCGGAGTGGATACCTGAGACTTCAGCTCTCCACTGAGATCTCCTATGTTGCTCACCACTCAACTGCAACTCAGGGCACAGTCCTTGGGCACCGTCTTCACACGTCCCTCATCCATAGACATTGGCAACCAATAATTACCAACCCTGTAGGATGCTCTTGGCACCTCCCCAATTCACGACACACAGACAGGGTTCTTGCAATGCTTATATGCAGGCATTGCCTAGGGGAGGGTGATGTGTTGCAGTATAGTGCACCGAGACATCAATCTAACAAGTGCATGGCAAATTCACTGCACGTTTATTCAACAGGAATCATGTATTATCAGTCGGGAAGCGGCAAAGATGGCAAAGGGGACTAGGGCTGTCAAGGGGAGAAGCAGAAGCATGTCTTGAGATGGAGTCAAAGATAGTGATGGGAAGAAAACTGACGTATAAGGTGGGGAATGTGGAATTGCACTGGAAGGGTCAGGAGATGCATTATTGACAGTGATCACCCACTGTGGTCTCCACGGGGGAGTGTACAGGACTGGGAAGCATTATTAAAGTGGATGCCGGATGTCAGGGGAGAAGGAGAAAAGAAAACTTCCACCACCTGCAAGTTCTCCTCCAAGTCATTCACCTTCCTGTCTTGGAAATATATTGCCATTCCTTCAGTGCCAGTAGTTTAAAATCTTGGAACTCCCTCCTTAACAGCATTGTAGGTATACTACCTGAATTAACTACACAGAGGCCAGTATCCCATCACCAAGTCACCCTTTATTTACACGTGGAGAATCCTTGACACTTATCCAGCTTCCTCAGAGACAACTGTCAGAGTGAACAGGATGTCTGACACTCCTGTCCTTATCTGTCAGCCGGGGCTCTCTGAATAGACCAGATTCATCAGGGAACTCATATTCTGTGGTGTCTACCTGGCTGACCTCGTTACAATCACTACACTATCCTTCCAGCAAAGTGTAGCAGTTCAAGCATAGGCAGATGGGCAGAGGAGGAAGGGTTCCAGGAACCCAGCAGGTCAGGTAGCTGCCAACGCAGTGTGTTCCTCCAGCTCCATACTGTGTTGATGCTGCCTGACCTGCTGTGTTCCTCCAGCTCCACACTGTGTTGACTCTGACTCCAGATTCTGCAATTTTTGCTATCTCAGAGGGGGAGAGGTTGCCTTGTTAGTAAGAAATGAAATTAAATCAATAGCAAGGAGTGATATACAGATGGAAGGTGTAGAATCCGTGTGAGCAGATTTCAAGAACTGCGAAGGGAAAAGAGACCGTGATGGGAGATGGCCTCCTAGCAGTAGTCAGGAAATGAGAAAGAAAATAAATCAGGAGATAGTAAAGGCATGTAAGCAACATACTATTACAATAATTATGTGGGACTAGGAAAATCAGGTTGGGATTGGATCTTAGGAAAAGGAATTTGTGGAATGTCTGTGAGACTTTTTTTGGAGCAGCTTGTGGTAGAGCCCACTAGGGAACAAGTAATTCTTGATGTGGTGATGAGGCAGACTTGATTAGCAAATTTAAGGTGAAAGATCCTCTAGAGGGCAGTGATTATAATATGATAGAATTCAACCTGCAGTTTGACAGAAAGTCTAGCAGAGAAGATGGTAGAGCAAGAATGGTAGGAGATTCTGGGGTAATTTGGGAGGAACAGCAGAAATTCATCCCAAGGATGAAGAAATGAGGCAACTATGGTTGACAAAGGAAATCAGAAACAGCATAAAAGAATAAGCAAAAGCATACAATGTGGTGAAGATTAGTGGGAAGCCAGAGGATTGGGAAACCTTTAAAAACCAGCAGAGGACAACTTTTTTAAAAAAGCAATAAAGGGGGAGAAGATGAAATATGAGGGTAAGCTAGCTATTAATAGAAAAGAAGGTTGCAAGAGTTTTTTTAGGTCTATAAAAAGTAAGAGAGAGGCAAGACTGGACATTGGACTGCTGGAAAATTAGGCTGGAGAAGTAGTAACGGGGAACAAAGAAAGGGCAGAGGAACTGAAAGGTACTTTGCATCAGTTTTCACAGTGGAATCACCAGCAGCATATAGAACTTTAAAAGAGTTGGGGGTCAGACGTGACAGTAGGAGCCACCATTAAGGAGAAGGTGCTAGAGAAGCTGAAAGGTACGAAGGTGGATAAATCACCTGGACCAAATGGACTACACCTTGGAGTTCTGAAGGAGGTAGCTGAGGAGATTGTAGAGGCATTGGTGGTAATCTTTCAGAAATCACTGGAGGGTCCCAGAGGACTGGAAAATGGCTAATGCAACGTTCATGTTAAGAAGGGAAGGAGGCAGAAGACAGGAAACCCTAGGCTTAATAGCCGAACCTCACTCATTGGTAAGGTTTTAGAGTCCATTATTCAGGATGAGATTGTAGAGTATTTGGATGTGCATGGTAAAGTTGGATTCAGTCAGCATGGTTTCATCAAGGGGAAGTCATGCCTGACAAATCTGTTAGAATTCTTTGAGGTGGTTAGACAAAGGAGAGCCAGAAAACATGATCTCTGATTTTATTTATTATTATCGCATGTACTGAGATACAATGAAAAGCATTCTTGCCTTCATTTGTTGGGGCATTGAGTGTAAAAGTTGGCAAGTCATGTTGAGGATGTATAAAGTTTTAGTCTGCCATATTTTTGGAGCAGTATGTGTAGTTTTGGTCGTTACTTTGTGGGAAGAATGTGGAGGCTTTGGAAAGAGTGCAAAAGAGGTAAACCAGGATATTGTATCAGAGATAGTAGGAACTGCAGATGCTGGAGATTCTGAGATAACAAGGTGTAGAGCTGGCCAAGCAGCATCATAGGAGCAGGAAGGCTGACGTTTCGGGCCTAGACCCTTCATCAGAAATGGGGGAGGGGAAGGGGGTTCTGAAATAAATAGGGAGAGAGGGGGAGGTGGATAGAAGATGGATAGAGGAGAAGATAGGTGGAAAGAGGCGGGGATGGAGCCAGTAAATGTGAGTGTAGGTGCGGAGTTAGGGAGGTACAAAGGGGATGGCCATGGGTACACACATGGGCCCAAGCTATGCCTGCCTCTTTGTAGGTTACGTGGAACAATCCCTCTTCCATACCCACACTGGCCCTAAACCCCACCTCTTCCTCCGTTACATTGATGACTGTATCAGCGCCGCCTCGTGCTCCCACGAGGAGCTCGAACAGTTCATCCACTTCACCAACACCTTCCACCCCAACCTTAAGTTCACCTGGACCATCTCTAATACCTCTCTCTCCTTCCTGGACCTCTCTGTCTCCATCTCGGGCAACCACCTAGAAACCGATATCCATTTCAAGCCCACTGACTCCCACAGCTACCTAGAATACATCTCCTCCCACCCACCTTCCTGCAAAAATGCCATCCCCTATTCCCAATTCCTTCGCCTCCGCCGCATCTGCTCCCAGGATGAGGCATTCCACTCCACTCTCAGATGTCCTCGTTTTTCAAGGACCGCAACTTCCCCCCCTCAGTGGTGGAGAACACCCTCCACCGTGTCTCCCGCATTTCCCGCAACTCATCCCTCACACCCTGTCCCCGCAATAACAACCAAAAAAGAATCCCCCTCGTCCTCACGTACCACCCCATCAACCTCCGGATCCAACGCATCATCCTCCGACACTTCCGCCATCTGCAATCCAACCCCACCACCAAAGACATTTTTCCCTCCCCGCCCTTATCTGCTTTCCGGAGGGACCACTCTCTCCGTGACTCCCTTGTCTGCTCCACACTCCCCTCCAGCCCCACCACACCCGGCACCTTTCCCTGCAACCGCAGGAAGTGCTACACCTGCCCCCACACCTCCTCCCTCACCCCCATCCCTTAGCCCCAAGAAGACTTTCCACATCAAGCAGATGTTCACCTGCACATCTGCTAATGTCGTATACTGCATCCGCTGTACCCGTTGTGGCCTCCTCTACATCAGGGAAACCAAGCGGAGGCTCGGGGACCACTTTGCAGAGCACCTATGCTCGGTTCGCAATAAACAACTGCACCTCCCAGTCGCGAACCATTTCAACTCCCCCTCCCATTCCTCAGACGACATGTCCATCCTGGGCCTCCTGCAATGCCACAATGATGCCACCCGAAGGTTGCAGGAACAGCAACTCATATTCCGCTTGAGAACCCTGCAGCCCAATGGTATCAATGTGGACTTCACAAGCTTCAAAATCTCCCCTCCCCCTACCGCATCCCAAAAACAACCCAGCTCGTCCCCGCTCCCTAACCTGTTCTTCCTCCCACCTATCCCCTCCTCCCACCTCAAGCCGCACCCCCATCTCGTACCTACTAACCTCATCCCGCCCCCTTGACCTGTCCGTCCTCCCTGGACTGACCTATCCCCTCCCTAACTCCCCACCTACACTCACCTTTACTGGCTCCATCCCCGCCTCTTTGACCTGTCTGTTTCCTCTCCACCTATCTTCTCCTCTATCCATCTTCTATCCGCCTCCCCCTCTCTCCCTATTTATTTCAGAACCCCCTTCCCCTCCCCCATTTCTGATGAAGGGTCTAGGCCCGAAACGTCACCCTTTCTGCTCCTATGATGCTGCTTGGCCTGCTGTGTTCATCCAGGTCTACACCTTGTTTTACCAGGATATTGCCTGGTTTGGAATATATTAGCTATAAGGAGAGGTTGGTCAAACTTGGGTTATTTTCACTAGATAAATGTATATAAAATTATAGGGGCATGGAGAGGGTGGGTAGTTGGAGTCTCATTTTCCTCGGGTGCAAATGTCAAATACTAGGGGGTATAGGTTTAAGGTGAGAGGGAGCAAGTTTAAAGGAGATGTGCAAGGTAAGTTTTTTACACAGAGGATGGTAGGTGCCTGGAATGCACTGCCAGGGGAGGTGGTAGAAGCTGATACAATACCAATGTTTAAGGGCCATTTGGACAGACATAGGCAGGGAATAGAGCATACGTACCGTGTGCAGGCTGATGGGTTTAGTTTAGAATGGCATCATGGTTGGTGCAGACATGGTGGGCTGAAGGACCTGTTCCTTCTATTCTATTTTCTTTTGTAAGGTCAGGTCAGTGGCTGGTCCCTGTTCTCATGGGTTATTTATACTTAGCTTCTACAGAGCAGATTCCTTCTTCTTCCATTCATGTGCTAACACTGAATTTCCTCTCCTCCGTGCAAGTATTTGATGATTTAACAAATGCTGTAATTTTAGCTTGAAAGTAGCTTCATTCATTTTATTAGAAGACTAAGTTCTCTTTATTGTTCATCAGGTAGACTCCTCCATGTGGGAAAGTCTTTTAAACTCATGTACATATTCTTGATAACACAGATTATATTGTCTGCTTGATCCCTTTCACCCAGTTATAAGAGACCAGGATGTAAAATATTTATTTATGGGCGAAACATTAAGGTTGACTATTGATTTAAGTCTAATGTGCCTTGTCTAAAATGGGGATCGACTTATATGCCAAATATATGCAAAAACATGATTTTGGCAGTAAGAAATATGTGTTGTCTTAGACATATTGTCAACTTATTCAGCCTGATCTCTGGTATAAAGAAATACTAAGTAAAAATATGTTTATGTGTCTACCATCTAAATATCAAGTTTAGCTGAGTCAATGTCACTGCTTGTAAATCACATTTTTCCATGAGAGTAAAATGCAGTCTACAACAATTAAACTTTTTAAAATGTTATAATGGCCATCTTTAGGCATTCCAAAAGTTTTTGAACCATTAAGGGTCAAGGTTTGAAAACATCCTCACATGAAGTTCAAAAAGTAAGTAGATAACAAGAAGTAGGTCAGAAGCTGATTGGCAAAAGATTCATGAATGTGTCAACATGTGACAATACTGTGCCTTTAAGGTAGCTTTGTTCTGTGCTGTTTCTCTTGCAGAGACGTGTTGCCACAGTGATATCAGAATGTCTGCTTCAGAAGCAGTGGGTAAACAGCTTTGAGCTCCCTGAGTGGTTTTTTTTTAAGTAGACAAAAGAAGCATTAGTGGGTGGAGTCAGGCTCAAACAGACCTAAGGTTTTAGTTGTACTTTCAGTTGGGGTTTGGAGTTGAGTGTTGAAGCTGGTAGGCATAGCTCTTTCTGTCTGTCTCTCTGCTGCAGCAAAAAGCTGAAGTTCTCTCTCTGCTGCTCAATTGTTTCATTCAGTGTTCCTTTCCCTTGGATGGGAAGGGAGATAGCACATGAGGAAAATCTGTTTTGCTGAATTTGCCTTTGCCAATTCTTGTTTATGGGTTGCTGCTACACTAGAAAGTCGGTGATTAAATAATATACTATTTTATTAAGTATTTCAATACAGTAAAAGTTATGCCAATATTTTTCCCTCTGTTTGTATTTTAACTGTGTTGTAAGACTAAAGTGTGTTTTGCTTAAAGCCTAGTAGTGGACCGATCAAATCACATCTGGAGTACAGCACCTTGCACATGCGTTTAAATAAAATAAAACATCAGAGTCTAGGCTATCTCCTTGATATATTTTGAGAGGGTTTGGTCTGGTGCGTAACAAACAGAAAATGAAAGACAATATTTTCAACTTTAGTATATCCATGAAGAGCAATGTTGAGTGTTCACAGGGAGGTTGGTAAATAGACAAATTGCCATAACAGAGAGACAACTATGGAAGTACAGAAAGAAATAGGAAGAAAATTGCTTTCCAGTCTACTTTCCTATTCAATTAGTATCTCTAAAAGCTATCGTGCAATAAATTCTCTATGTTACCAAATTATTAAAAAGCTTCAACACTGATGCATATATCAGGAAATGCATATGCACATTTGTATACACAGCCAAAATGTATTTCATTTATTTCTGAAATTGCTTATTCCAAAGCTTTTTGTTTTTAACAAGTAACAATTCTGTGTCATCTAACTCTGACAAACTGAATAATAATAGACAGAATTGACCAATTCTTTTTTAGAAAAATACAGCTCTAGGATTCTGTTTCTAGGTTTTTAGTAAAGGGAAGCAAGATAAGTACATGAACATGAAAGAATTAGAAGGATGGAGTTAGGCCGAGGTAGGATGGAAAACATTGAGATCAAGTTAAATACATTTTGCACTGGATGGTCTGTTTCTGTGCAGATCTCAACTTTTGTCCAATTACTTTTCAACTTGCCTTAACCAAAGTCTATACTTAGTGTTAATTCCCCTGTGCAAAGCCATGGGAGGTTGATTAGTCAGGTAGAAAATCTAAAGTTCTGATGTGCAATCCTGTTAAGCAAAGAATCTGGATGGTAAAGAATAATTCTGCATTGTAGGATTTCTTTGTAGCCTTCTGTATATGTTTTGATATAGTCAAAGCTGTCAAACACAATTCTGTATGAGCCAACAACAAGGTTCAAATACATGCTTACATATTACATTTCTGGTGAACTTTCCTCATTGAAATACTGAAGGCTTGATCAATTATTTTATGTGAATCTTTATTACATATGCAAGAGCAGTTCAACAATATAATTTGAAAAATAGGCAGAGCGACTCAGCAAAGCCAAATGACTGCTGCATATCTTAATCTTGGCTAACTTATTCTATTAATAACTTATCCTTCTTTATTACATATTGTCTGTTATTTTTTTTTCTAACAACGTACAAGCATTGGAAAAACCAAAATAATCATTGAATCCCTACAATGTGGAAGCAGGCCATTCGGCCCACTGAGTCCACACCAACCTCTAAAGAGCATCCCATCCAGACCCAAACCCCACCCTACCCTATAACCCCACATTTAACAGGGATAATTCACCTAACCTTCACACTTTGGGCAATTTAGCATGGCCAATCCACCAAATCTGCTCATCTTCGGACTGTGTTGGAGGAAACCGGAGCACCTGGAGGAAATCCCACACAGAAATGGGGAGAATGCACAAACTCCTCACAGATAGTCACCCAAGGGTGGAATTGAACCCGAGTTCCTGGCGCTTTGAGGCAACAGTGCTAACCAGTAAGTCACTGTGCTGCCCCAATTCAGACAATTTCAAATATGACAGATAATGTACCTCATTATGACTTGAACTTTAGTCAACACATTTCCAAGTAATCTTAGAATGGTCCACTGAGCAAAATTGAATGGTCGGCATTGTTCCCTTTCAGCGTGTGCAGCGATTCAGCAACGTATATGTTTCCAGGTGGGCTATTATGTTTTCTTGTTTCCAGGAGTCAAAGATAATAAAACTTCCAGACTCAAAATGCTGGAACTTTACCAAATGCATTTCCTGCTACTCTCTGTGTAGTGAATGGACTGATACATTGTTATTTGACACAGGATCACAGTGCAGCAGTAAAAATGGGGCACCTTAGAAGCACATTCTCATAACAATTCATCCCCATTTATTTACAAATGATATAAGAATATATCATAGGTCTTGCAAAACTGAGTCCTTCTAACCTACCACATGTTCATAGCCATACAAAATTTTTAAGGGCTCATGCACGCAGGCAAATTGGGCCATGTACTGCAAAGTAAAAGGAGGATATTTTGGTAGTGAGACCAAATCTGAGCTGCAAAAGTTGCCATCAGAATTATTCATTATCCAGTGACTCATGAAAGGATGTCTTTACAACATAGGTGCAGGCATTAAGTTGTAGTTAGCAATGGAGCAACGCAGTTAAGGCTGCAGGATTCTGATGGTCCATCCTGACCCAACAGTAAAACCATGTGGATACTGGAAGCCTGAAATTGGAACTGCAGATGTCTCACATTGAACTTGAAACGTTAACTCTGCTTCTCTCTCCACAGAAGTTGCCAGACCTCCTAAGTTGTTCCAGCACTTCCTCTTTTATTAACATGAAGTTGTGCTATTGTATCCTTTAATCAAAATGATTCTGGAAATATGTAAAAAATATATTTAAGCTACAAACTGGAATGAAGCTATGCATTCTCCACCAGTCTCTGTTGGGGCTTACCATCCACATAGTGAAGAATTTTATTCACTTTTATCCATCAAAGTCCCCTTTTACAACATTCTGCATGTACTTCTAGTAGTCAGATGGAAGAGAAAAGGATGTTGAAGCAATGGAGAGGTTGCAGAGAGAATCTACTAGGATGGAACTTGACCAGAAATATGTAGGCATATATATTTGGAAAAGAAGGACACTCTGGATGTCTCATGAAAAAAAGGCTGATGGGGTAGAGGTCTTTAAAATTCTGGAAGGTTTTAATATTGAGGATGGGGAGAATGTTTTTTCTTTGTGGGGAACTGCATTACTTGAGGCCTTCAATAGAAGAGATTCTCCAAAACATCCAATTGGGATTTCATTTTTAAATCACCAAAAAACTGAACAATATGTGATAAGTATATGTGATGTTTTTTGTGCAAGATGGCAGCAGAGTAGAACACTCCAGCCGGAGCTCCTCTGCTTTACCAGATGCTTTTCCTTTTCAGACAACAAGGTGCAGGGCTGGATGAACACAGCCCTGCACCTTGTTGTCTCGGATTCTCCAGCATCTGCAGTTCCTACCAACTCCTTTTCCTTTTACTTCTTTTTTCTCTTGTCTGCAGTTTTTCCTCCCCATTCCACCCCTCCACCCCTGCTCCCAACTTTTAACTTCTTAAATTTACCCTGAGGGAATGGATAACAGAGGAGGTGAGCCCGAGTCCAGGCCGGATGGGAGACATGTCGGAGACCCGGCCGGATGGAAGACGTGTTGGAGACAATGCCGGCGCACAAGGCAAGTCCTGGAGGTGAGTCATCGGCCAGAACCCAGTGCAGGAGGCAGTCTGAGCCCAGGCTGACCTGGGAGATGAGTCCTGGATGCGAGTCGTGGGCTGGAGCCCATTGCAGAAGGCAATCTGAATCCAGGACAACCTGGGAGACGATTCCTGGTGTTGGGTCCCAGGCTGGAGGCAGTGGGGCTTCGAGTTCAGAAGCTTGGCAGGCACAGGCTCAGTGAAAAGGACTGTAATTTGAGCACTTTTTAAAGATAATTTTATTCTAATTTTGGACATTGAGTAATTCAAGTATATTTTAAGACTTTGTATTCCTATGCTCGATTTTATTTTTATCTCTTTCAATTCTGTAACAAATTATCCATACCTAGGTGGCCTGTACCTAAGATGGTGCCAAAGCAGCAACATTACAGACTTTTCACTGCACTCATTCTAGTGCACGTGACAATAAAGGCTATCCTATTCTATTCTATTCCAATTCATTACCACAGATTAAAGTGAATAGTTTGATGCATTTAAGGAGGAATGAGGCAAACATTTGAGACAGAAAGGAATATATGCCAAAATGGTGGATTTAGGTAAGAAAAACAGGAGGATACTGGAGTGGAATATAAACTACATTATAAAAGTTGGGTTGAGTGCTCTGTTTCATGGCAATATCTTGATACAATCCAACGTAACCCTAATTTCAAACTGGGGAGTTTTACAGTGGTTTTTCCCTTGTTCCTATGCTGTGTGAAGTGAAATTAAGGCCTAGAGGACAACTATAGAGAAGTTAGTTACCATAGATGCCCATGCCTCTTAGCTAATGGCACTTACATCTCCCTGACATGGTTACCTCACTGCGACCACTCATCAGTACTGTGAAGACTGTGAGACAGTAATGACTGCAGATGCTGAAAGCCAGAGTCAATAAACCATGGAGCTGGACAAACACAACAGGTCGGACAGCATCAGAGGAGCAGGAAAGTCAATGTTTTGAGCCGAAACTCTTCATCAGGACTGGGAAGGAGAAGGGGAGCCCAGAAATAAATAGAGGGAGGTGGGTGGGGCTGGGGGAAGGGTAGGAGAGACGGTGATAGGTGGATGCAGGTAAGGGTTATAGTGATTGGTCAGTAGGAAGAGTGGAGCAGACAGGTGAATAGAAAGACGGACAGGTTAGGTCAGGTCAGGGAGGTGGGACATGGGATAAAGCTGGGGGTGGAGAGATTTTGAAGCTGGTGAAGTCAATCAGACCCCACCACTAGAAAGATATTTCCTTCCTCACCCCTGTCCACTTTCCGCAAGGACCATTCACTTTTTGACTCCTTCGTCAGCTCTACTCTCCCCACCAACTTCTCCACCACGCCCGGTAACTTTCTCTTCAATTGCAACAAGTGCAACACTCACCCCCACACCTCCCACTCACCTCCATCCAGGGCCCCAGACAATCTTTCCAGATCCGGCAGAGACTCACCTGCACTTCAACCAACCTGATCTATTGTATCCATTGTTCCCGATGAGGTCTCCTCTATATCGGGGAGACCAAACGCAGACTCGGGGACTGGTTTGTGGAGCATCTGCACTCTGCGCGCACCAACCAAACCAACCTTCTGGTTGCCATCAGCTTTAATTACCCACCTCCCACTCCCCCGGCAACATGTCCACCCTTGGCCTCCTCCACTGTCAGAGTGAGGCCAAATGTAAACTGAAGGAACAACACCTGATATTTTGCCTTGGGAGCTTACAGTCCAAGGGCCTGAATATTGACTTCACCAACTTCAAAATCCTTCCAACCCCAGACTTATTTCCATGTCCCACCTCCCTGACCTATCCTAAACTATCGTCTTTCTACTCACCCATATGCTCCACCCTTCCTACTTACCAATCACTATAACCCCTTACCTGCATCACCTAACCCCAACCCACCTACCTTTTCCCAAACCCAACCCCCATTTATTTCTGGGCTCCCCCCCTCCCAGATCGGATGAAGGGTTTTGGTCCGATGCATCGACTTTCCTACTCATGTCATATGTCTGACCTGCTGTGTTTGCCCAGCTCCATGTTTATTGACTCTGTGAAGACTATATTTCCTTCAGGGTTTATTTTTTATATCAGTTGATCACAGTTGTTAGAGTCACCATTACCTTTCTAAATGTACCCTCTGGTAGACTATGATCATGATATCTCTGAGATACCATGAACCAGGATGCTTTAAAAAGCTGGCTTGACTTTGTGAAAATTGCAGAGGAGTAGACCATGCCAAATTGGAGTGCTGGGCAGTCCTTAACTTAAATACTACTCCTGAAAGATGAAGACCATACAATCATAAGGATTATATTCCATGCCCAAAGAGGAGAAAACAGTAACTCACACTGCTCATTGCACATGAAGTGACAGCCACTTTGTCTCTCTATTGCACAGTTGAGTTTGGCTCAAAAATGGCAATGTTTTAGCTTTGCGCCCTTGTGAGCAACTTGCAGATTTTAGCTGAGGTGCTGAATTATCATCCCCATGCTTCATGGTTTCTTTTCCGTTGCTGTCCCTGTGATCCTGATTACTTTTCAGCATCCTGCCTGCAGACATGTGTAGAACCATCACTGATTCCATCACAATCTGTGCACATTGCTTGTAACATCAGTGTCATCCACATTCGTCTAAAATGTTTTGTCTGTTGCCATCAGCCTCATGGTTCAAGGATTCCTGATGTCTGAAGCTATTTGAGGATGTCAGTGACTTGTGAGAGATGAGCAATGCATAGCCATTACAACATCATTCATCTTTGAGATGCCTGTAGAGGCTGCTCACATATCAAATGGCTGTCAATTTACAATATCCAACAACAAGAAAGGTGTAGTATTAACAATGAAGGGTTGGTGTAGTATTAACAATGAAGGGTCACCTATGCCACTGATGTTCTTTTTATAATTTTTTTTACTTTCCTTTTCATCTTATTATGTCTAAGTGCCATCCCAAGCTCTGAAGATGGGCTGGAGGGTGCCTGCTCTGTCTTTGGCTCTGTTGACCTAGAAGCCCTGACTGGTTGCCTCCAGAGGCATGAGGACATTGAGAGCCCAGACTCATTAAGATCACCCATTCCTAAAGGAGGCTTACCCTACTCAACCACACATACTACAAATGTTGGCATCTCTGGCAGATAGGAAGATGGAGGTCCCGGGCACCTCTGGAGTATCCTGAGAGGAAGACCCCTTGGGGGTCCTGCGAATGGCTCCTCCTCCCAAAGGGTGCCTGCTGGCATTGCCCTAACTCCCTGAGAAGAAAGGGTACCTGGAGTGAAGTCAAGGACTTCATCACCCTCTCACCTTGCCCCTATTGCTGAGCACCAGTGGCTAAAACAATGGAGGGCAGGTCTGTGCACATATCCAACAGGCACTGAGTGTACCAGGGAGCTGCCCTTTCCCCTCATTCATAGAGGTACATTGATGCATGCATGTTGAAACCAGCATTGCACTAATAATGTTTGTGGACTCCTCCCTCCATTAATACAGCTTGCTGACCTCAGAAAAACCTGCCCGCTGTTCATGTGCCTGTCTGTGTACTTTAACAAAACCTGAGACCGTGGGATCATCTTCTTCCTGGAGCTGAGCAGGTGCCTGATCTCTAGCAGTCCTCTGAGTGTCAGAGGCCTGGAGTGGTCCTTCTTCTTTCTGATACAGTGATGTGTCAACAAGGTGCTCATCAGATTGTGTTCCTGAATCTAGAGAAAGAACCCACCGAGGTGAAAGTTTCTGAGCTGGTGAATGGTGCAGGGGAACACCTCTGAGTGGCTTCTTCCTCAGAATTGAAGGTGGAGCTGAGAGTTTCCAGCATCGGCCTCTTCTTAGCAGAGGTTTGCAGGGTGTTGCTATCACCTAAATAAGAGAAAAAGGAATTAGTGGTGTAAGATAGACAAGCTTAAGCAGGTTAAGAATGATTTGGCACTGATGTTAATGGGAGAACAGCACAGAGTAACAAAACTCACAGGATGGATTGCCCATTGAGGCCCCTGTGACCTGATGTGAGTGATCCTTATCTACAGCAGCCAAATCGAGCATCTTCTGTTTATACAGGGTGAGGAGTTCTATGTCCATCACCCAATGCTGGTTTTCACCATCTCAGTCTAAGTATGTTTTGTCTTGTGATGAGACAAAGGGAGGGTTTGAGTATGATGGAAGCGAATGGGAGAACAACTAGTGGTGATGCAGGATGAAGGAAAAGCAGTAGATAACTCCAGTTGAGTGAGCAGGAAGTGCAGAAGGCTGGAAGGGTTGGTGGCTTGAGAGAATGAGGTAAGTGAAAGCCATTGAGTTGACATGACTCTTACAATAGTGAGGGTTATAGTCCTCGAACCATGGTGAGAGTGTGTGAAGTGGCAGATTTCATTGGGGTGGTGACCATTGTGTTTGTAGCAAAGAGAAGATGTCAGCACATACCCTTGCAGAACACAGATCATTCACCTTCTTTCTGCACTGCTGGGCATTGTCTTTCAGCCAGGGCACAGCACTGACCCAGGCCGCCATCTTGATTCAGGCTGGTTGTGTCCAGTAGTGTGACCTCTTTTGCCAGTCAGCAGGGCAAGCTACTATCCTTTTTCCACCACTTCATCCACCAGTACCTCCAGATCTGTGAGCTAAGAGGCTAAGTTGTCTTTCTAGACTATTTCCTCAGTTGTAACGGTGCTAAAACACATTGTGAAGGTCAGTTTCTGGGCTGCAACGTCTGATGTGGTGTATAGCTGGGATTTTAAATATGGCATGAACATTACAAATTTCCAGCAGTGGTGTGCAATTCCCTCTCTCACTTGGCATAATTCCGAAAGGAACAAAGAGGCTGGATGCATCATTAATGAGATGAAGACTGGAAGGTTGTGTGAGAAAAGTTGCCATGGGCCATGGTAGACCAGCTGCCTTGAATCTCACTCAAGAAAATATTTTTGCCAATGCTCATGATGCTGGAGGAGCACAGTATGTGGCAACTCAGTTTCTAAGCACTTCACATTCTCATGATTTCAAGCTGGAAATAAGAAGATCTAACATTTCACAACAACTTTTTGGTAAGTCAGCTCTGTTAATAGCAAACCTGCACAAAATAGACTACTGTATCAAGAGAATATACGCTACAGGCATAGTTTAGTTGTCACGGCATTGATGCCATTTAAGCAAGCATTCTCAGAATTGACAAAAACTCTAGACTTTCCAGGCTTATGAAATTGCATCAAACAGATGAAAAAACTATCTTGTGTCACTATAGTCTTTAAAGCAGTGCTATTGCCCCCTTACACAATACTCTCTCTCTGTTTCTCTTCTATTACATAAATCCTTGCAGTGCAACTCTATACTGGTCTGAAACATTGAAGGATTGAAAATTAAATCTTTTCAGTGAATTTTTTTGCTGATGACATAGTTCAAAGTCTTTAAAATTCTGTTTTATTTTTGTATAGTGCTGGCATCAATTCACAGTTTTCTTTTTTTTAAAAGGAGAATGTCTTTTTAGGGAAACGTATTTTAGATGCAGGCCAGAATCAACTCCACGCAAGATTCACCTCAGTTAAGTGATAAACAATAAATGACTCATTTGCAGAGTCCAATGAGAGAACCACTCAAGTGAAGCGGCAAGTAAAACTCCATTGCTTTTGGCAGCTAAATCATCTGCTGGTTAGTATTGAATTTGTTGCAGCTATGCTATATACATACTAATTGAAACTGTCACCTCCTGTAAATCACTGGCAAGCTAAAGTATTTGTTAGCAGATTGTGACAGTGTATGTATGAAAAGATACTAAATACAGATAAAGTCCACCCAGCCTCAACCTACTGAAAGCGTAGAACTACTTAGAAATTATAAAACGTAGTCTCTTGATTCAACTCATGTAGATGTTTCTTCTCTGTAGAATCAATCATTCTAATCCCATGGATCTATTCTGACCCATCATCCCTTTCAATTTTTTTTCAACAACATAGCCGAGCTATTCTTTAATTAATGTTGATATGATCTCTACTTCGTTCTCTAACTTCAGTAATATATTCCAGAGCCTAACGACCTTCTATGTAAAAATTGTTTCTGCTATTTTCTGTCCTAATCAGTTATATTTCACCTTACTTCTTTGTAGTCCTCTTCTAATTCTCTCAAACATTCGAAATTGTGCAAGAATAAATTTCCTGACTGTTTCCAGTGCATCAGCAGCATTGAACATTACAGAAAATGTTCCCAGTGATGGAAAACAAGTGGAATCTTTTCTACCGCTTGTACACATTTAGTTGCACCTGAATTTCCTCATACTTCTGAAATCAGTTTGCAATGTTACCTTCACATTGTGACTGTTTCATGGATTTATCCCACAAATACTCACAGGGTAAGTTACGTACCTTTGGATCAGGCGCAGAAGCTGCAAGGTCAGCTGTTAAAAATGGAAGCAAGGAGTTCCTGAGAGAGGCAAGATCTTCAGGTAATGTACTGAAGATTTCCTGAGAAAGAAAACATTAATTTTGTTTTTAATTCCACTCTCAGAATCATGCCCCCTTTATTTAACTGTTTTTCAGAAAGCAGGAATGTTTACTTTTGGTTCCCACTCTTCTCCTTGCCCAATCCCATCCAATACTTCCCCCATTCATCATTAGCATATTTAATAGATGTTTGAAATTTTCCAAACCCTTTTCCTATTCATCAGACCTCACAAGTAGCAACTAGCTTATCATAAAAATCAAAAGACATGGATCCACCATTTTATGATAAATCTTCCAAAACACACAAGCCATGGAATGTTTTGCCTTTTAATTCATACAGACATGATTGCAGAAGTCTTTGAATTTGAATGTTTATCTTCTTTTGAATCAGATGATCTATCAATATTGGTAACAAAAACAGAAGTTGCTGGAAAAGCTCAGCAGGTCTGGCAGCATCTGTGAAGAAAAATCAGAGTTAATGTTTCGGGACCGGTGACCCTTCCTCAGAACAGGACCTGGACCCAAAACATTAACTCTGATTTTTCTTCACAGATGCTGCCAGACCTGTTGAGCTTTTCTAGCAACTTCTGTTTTTGTTCCTGATTTACAGCATC
Source organism: Rhincodon typus (assembly GCF_021869965.1). Classification (NCBI taxonomy): domain Eukaryota; kingdom Metazoa; phylum Chordata; class Chondrichthyes; order Orectolobiformes; family Rhincodontidae; genus Rhincodon; species Rhincodon typus. The sequence goes on along the minus strand of NC_063332.1, from coordinate 122,046,147 downwards.
CTCAGTTCTTTTGGTTTTTATCAATAGTGGTATCTGTTTCTTGCAATTGTGAATCACAGGAAGTAACCTCATAGTTGCTTCTGACTTAGTTGTGTTTCCATCATTTAGAGTTAGAAGTTAGTTAAGAAGTGTTGAGAAATAAATAAGCATGAGCCTTTAAGCTCTGAAGTTATTGTGTAATAAATTCTGCATAATGACATAAGAACTAGGAGCAGGATCAGGACATTCATTTCCTCCAGCCTGATCTTCCAGTCTGCTTTGTAAGTGAGCAGAACATAGATGTTGTCAACAGGGCACTCAACCGGGTCCAACCCATCTCTCGCACTTCCACCCTCATCGCTTCTGTTCCCTCCCAAACAGCGATAGGATTCCCCTTGTCCTTACCTGTCATCCCACCAGCATGCACATCCAGAAGATCATCAGACGCCATTTCTGCCACCTCCGGCAAGATGCCACCACCAGACACATATTCCCCTCCCCTCCCTTGTCTGCCTTCCGCAGGGACCGTTCCCTCTGGGACACGCTGATCCACACTTCTTTCACCTCCAACAAACCACCCACAGTCCCACGGCACCTTCCCCTGAAACTGCCGAAGGTAACACCTGCCTATTTACCTCCTCTCTCCCCACTATCCATGGGCCCAAACGTACCTTCCAGGTGAAGCAACACCTGAATCTAGTCTACTGCATTCGCTGCTCACGATGTGGTCTCCTCCACATTGGGGAAACGAAGAGTTGACTTGGCAACTGCTTCGCAGAACATCTACATTCTGCTCACAAAAAAGACTTTGAACTACCTGTTGCCTGCCACTTTAACACACCACCCTGTTCCCTGGCCAACATCTCTGTCTCTGGCTTGCTGCAGTGTTCCAGTGAAGCTCAACGCAAGCTGGAAGAACAACACTTCATTTTCTGCTTGGGGGCCCTGCAGCCCTCGGGACTCAATATCAAGTTCAATAACTTTAGGGCCTAAACTCTCCCCTGTCCCAGCCCCCTACCCCACACACCAGGCCTTGTTACCACATAGTCAGCCACTACACACCCCCTGTTGTTAGTCACTAACAGTCTCCATTAACAACTATTCATCCTCCTAGCCAGATCATTATCAACTCCTTTGTCTATCCAACTGCTCTTCTCTCTCTTCAGGCTCTATCCTATCGCTTACTCCCTGCCCCCCTCCCCCTCCTTATCTTCTGCATATAAACTGACATTTTCCCAGTTGCCATCAGTTAACCAAAACGTTAACTCTGATTTTTTCTTCACAGATGCTGCCAGACCCGCTGAGCTTTTCCAGCAACTTCTGTTTTTGCTTCACAAGTGATGCTGACTAGCTGCACGTTCCTCCCAGAACAATAGACAACCTCTTAATTATAAGAATAAAAACAAAATATTTCACATGTTGGAAATCTGAAACAACACAGAGAATGCTTAAGAAACTCAGCAGGTCCGGCACCATCCATGGAGAGAAATAGAGTTAACATTTCAAATCTGGTAAGATTCTTCTTCAGAACCCTGACCACAGATCAGATTTGACGTAATTAATTTAAGGAACGGGACTGTCTCACAAACTACTGTGTCCACGTAATTCCCTCTCTCCCTGATATGGGCAGCTTGGGCTCCAACTCATCACTTCAGAGTCAAAGTTCTTTAAGCCAACACTTGCTGAAGAAGAGTCATGCCAGACTCGAAACATTAGCTATTTCTCTCTATTGATGCTGCCAGACCTGCTCAGTTTCTCTAGCATTCTCTGTGTTTGTTTCTCCTAACCGTAAGAGATGTCTATACTCATAACTCACTCACATGATGATTCTGGAGCTGATTTAGGCAACTGATTTCCAGTCAAACAAGCGTCCAATTTGAAAAGTCATTCTACAGGTGTTGAGTAAGAAGTAACGTTTTTTTGAATTGTGGACCTGGCTATTCTTTTGAACTTTAACATGGGCTAAAAGTGGACAATTACAGCAAAATGTCTTTCACCACTTTAACTTTGTTGTGACTCCACCTCAAGTCTTAGGTTCTAAGCCAGCAATCTATATCTTTAGGAATGCATTGAAAGTAAATAATCCTGAGATGTCTCCATAAATTGCTGGTCTCCCAAACACTTTGAGGTGGAGAGTTGTGACCCTCCCTATGTTCATCAAAACAAGAGTTAGCAGTTTTTTCTTCCCCTAGTTTTCATGAAATCTGACAAGATGCATTTCTAAAAAAAATCAATTCTTCTGGGATCAACTGACACTTGTGCTATGCTCTTTAAATCCCAGTTTAAACATGGAACCCTTGGATTTCTTGGGAATGTCCCAATAGACACATGTGCAAAATGTCACCAGTATCTGGGTGAGGGAGCAGGAGATGTTCCCATTCATCAACTTCCATTGGATGATATATTTGCTACTTAAAATAATTGCAGTTAAGAAACAAGCGTTATATTGCAACCAATACAACGACTTCCCCTGGGGCTAGAATCTTCAGCCTTCAGATGCAGAAACCACCTTCCTGTTTTGACTTCAGAGTTCTGTGAAGGCATTGAATAATCTTGAATAATTGTTCATAGCCATCATGTCACCGAATTGTGCATATGGGGATTGTGGTCATTACTGAGCATCAGAGAGAAATAGTCATCCACAGAGCAATAACGCTTGGTGTTTTGAACCTGATATCTTTTATTTTTGAAATTTGGGTAAATTAATTTTAAAAATTTCACATCCTTTTCCAGATATCCTGTCCCATTGGGCATCCTATAAAAATGAAACGTGGTGGTGCAATGCCCTTGCTAAGACACAAGCAGGGGCACCTTCCCTGAGTTGTCAAACAAAGCCTATGCTATAATGATTTAATGGGATCAGCAATTGCTGATTAATTAATTTGACTATAAGCGTCCTCTTTTTAGTGATTGTAACAAGGTCAGCAGGTCGTTCTCAAAAAAATGAGAGTCCTTGATTAGGACCGCTAATCCGGTCCAATCAAGGAGCCCTGGCTGACAGATATAAAGAGGAGTATCAGAGGTTCTGCTCACTCTGAGGGACCTGGCTCTGAGGGATCTGGATCAGTGTCAAGGACTTTCCACGGGCCTCAGTAGAGTTCTTTCCATGGTGACGAAAGTGGGATTCATGATATAACCATGCAAAAGTGCCTATTAGCTGAAGCCCAACTGGACTTCAAACAGGCACTACAACTGGCTTTATCATTGGAAAATGTGGCAAGTGCAGCATATGAGTTGCCGGGTATTCCAATGGAAGTAGTCACCCTTGGCAGTCTGCCTGAACTTGGGGAACACAATTTGAGTGAAGTCAATTACGTAGACTCACTCAAGACATATCCTGAACAGAGGGACTCTAGGTCAGCCTGCAGCAAAACCCCAAAACAAAGCCAAGCCTCAGCCAAATAATTACAATTTTCTTCAGGATATGGATCAACAAGCCATTGTAGTTGCTGCCAGTATGTGGACTCGAGACAGCAAAAGAGTCCCAATAGACCTAAATTGAGTAAGAGAACCCATAGCCAGTATCCAGGAGAGTGGAAACCCTGGAAAGTCCACATGCATCTGGTTTGGAACAGTTAAATTGCTTGCAACTTCCAAATCAAAATAAATGTCTAGTTAAATGGTCACCAAGTTTTATTGGAGGTTGAAAGTAGTGCAGCTATTTCAATAATCGCAGAACCAGTCTTTAACAAAATTCCTTCTGGATTCCAACTCCTAATTTTATGCAAGACCTCAGGTAGACTGAGAACCTAAACTGGGGAATCTTTACAGATTGAAGGTATAACTTTAGTTCCAGTCCCTTCCCAGGAAACAATTCTAGTGTTCTGCAAGGCCTACTCAGTGCCATTTGTAGAGGCAGAAATCAGGAGGCTGGAAAGCAAAGGAATCATCAAACCAGAGATAGTAGGAACTGCCGATGCTGGAGAATCTGAGACAACAAGGTGTAGAGCTGGATGAACACAACAGGTCTCGACCCAAAACGTCAGCTTTCCCGCTCCTCTGATGCTGCTTGGCCTGCTGTGTTCATCCAGCTCTACACCTTGTTATCTCGAATCATCAAACCAGTCCTGTTTGTGGAATGGACAGCACCGATTGTACCAATTGTGAAGCCCGATGGGTCAGTTCGTCTTTGTGGGGATTTTAAACAAATGGTAAACTACTTTTCACAGCTGGTTAAATACTAAATCCCTCGCTTCGAGGATTTATATGTAAAGCTGACATGGGGACTGTCCTTTATGAAGCTGGACATTAGCCAAGCATACTTGCAATTGCGTTTAAATGAGGATTCCCAGAAATGTGTTACAATTAATACCCAAAAGGGTTTGTATCAATATACGAGACTGTCATTTGGAGTATCATCAGTCTTTGCAATTTTTCAGCAGACAATGGAAAACATTTTGCTAATTATCTAGATGATGTGCTAATAACAGGGAACACCAATAGGGAGCATTTGGAAAACTTCAGCATAATCCTTAGACATTTCTCCCAGGCAGGCATGCTCCTTGAAAGGGGAAAATGTATGTTCCAGCACCCCAAGTGACCTACTTGGACTTCAGTGTTGACAAGACCAGGTTATAGACACTTAGAAGATAGGAGCAAAGGAGGCCATTCAGTCCTTCGAGCCTGCTCTACTACTCATCACAATCATGGGTTGATCGTTCAACTCAAAAGCCTAATCCTGCTTTTTCTCCATAACCTTTGATTAATTCACCTCAAGTGCAATATCTAGCCGCCTCTTGAATACATTCAATGTTTTGGCATCAACTACTTCCTGTGGTAATGAATTCCATAGGCTCACCACTCTTTGGATGAAGAAATGTCTCCTCATCTCTGTCCTAAATGGTCTATCCCGAATCCTCAGACTGTGACGCCTGGTTCTGGACACACCCACCTTTGGGTACATCCTCCCTGCATCCACCCTCTCTAGTCCTGTTAGAATTTTATAAGTCTCAACGAGATCTCCTCTCATTCATCTGAACTCTAGCAAAAACAATCCTAACCTGGTCAGTCTCTCCTCATATGTCAGTCCTGCATGCCTGGAATCAGCCTGGTAAACCTTCGCTGTACTCCCTCTAGAGCAAGAGCATTCTTCCTCGGAAAAGGAGACCAAAACGGCACACAATATTCCACGTGTGGCCTCCACAAGGCCCTGTATAACTGCAACAACTCCTGTATTCAAAACCTCTCGTAATGAAGGCCAACATACCTCTGTTGGAAGATAAAGTGAGGGCAATCAAAGGTGCCCTGGTTCCTATGTCTGTAGCGGGGCTTAGGTTTTCCTTGGGCTGGTGAACTATTATGGAAAATTCATACATAACCTGACCTCCATCCTGGCACCTTTTACATCAACTCTTAAAAGATCAGCCTTAGAAATAGTCATGGAGCCAAGCCATTGCCTTCAGGGAAGTGAAGAAACAGTTATCCTCTTCTAAGGTGCTGGCACCCTATGATTCCAGGCAAGATCTGGTATTACAGCATCAGAGTAGTATTAGTTCATAAGTGGCCCAAAAGAGAGGAATGCCCAATAGCACATGCATCCAGGTTTTGGCTAATGCAGGGCATAAATACGACCAGATAGACAAGGAAGGTTTGGCAGTCTTTTTCGGAGTTAGGAAGTTCCACCAATACCTTTATGGATATAAATTTGTATCGTTAATGAACCACAAACCACTGCTAGGTCTAATTAATGAGGACAAGGCAGTGCCACTCATAGATTCCGGCTGAATTCAATGGTGAACTCTAATACTAATTGCATATAATTACAAGTTGGAACACTGTCTTGGAGGCCAAGTAGCAAATCTGGATGCATTGAGCCACCTCCCGCTGGTGTATACACCACCGGCGGTACTGCCACTGGAAGAGTCCATGATGGTTTTAAATTTTCCAGACACACTTCCACTCATAGATGACAATATCAGACATTGAATGCAAAAAGATCCGGTCCTGGCAAAACTGAAACAACTGGTGGTGATGGAGGAAACCAAAGGATTATCACTACCAGAATTGAAACCTTTTTGGACCCAGAGACACCAGATCACAGAAGAGGACGGCATATTATTATGGGGAAAAAGAGTGATTATCCTGAGCAATGGTCGCCGCCAGACGCATGCTGAACTCCACAAAGGTCATCCAGGGGTTTTCAAAATGAAGTTGTTGGCAAAAGTTTATGTCGGGTGGCCAGGATTGGATGCAGACATAGCTGCATTGGTGCCCGGTGCCCAGAATGCCAACAGAGACAGAAATTGCTGGCAGCAGCTTCCCCACATTACATAGCAATGGCCAAGTAAACCCTGAACTTGGTTATGTGTTGACTATGCAGGTACTTTCATATGCTCATTGTTCTTCGTCATTATGGACGCCCACTCAAAGTGGCTGGACGTGCATAGAGTTCATTTGTCAAACACCATGATGATGACAGAAAAATTGCGTGCACCTTTTGCAATACATGGACTCCCAGAAGTGTTGCTCACAGATAACGGGCCATCGTTCACAAGCAGGGAGTCTGAGTATTTCCTAAAGTGGAATGGTATTCGTCATATAAGGACAGCTGAATATCAGCTAATATCTAATGGTCTGGCAGAAAGAGCAGTCCAAACTATGGAAGGCAGGCTTAAAGAAACAGCCTATAGCTTCTTTAGATGCCAAACTGTCCCGGTTCCTATTTGATTGTAGGACCACCCCACACGCAACTATAGGGATGACTCTGGCAGAGTTGCTGAGGGGGAGAAGATTCCGCACCAGGTTAAATCTGACCTTCCCAGACACGGCGGGGTTGAGTGAAATGGCATCAGGAATGACAATGCCAGACACAAAACTCCACTAAGTGAGAGAGACAGTTTACTTCAGTGGATAAAGTTTGGTGTAGGAACCACAGGAATGGCCATGCATGGGTTACAGGCATGGTTGATGCGAGGTCTGGTCCAGTCATGTATAAAGTTTGAATAGGTGCAATGTTCCTGAATAAGCACCTGGACCATAAGAAAGCTGCAAACTCATTAATGGTATGGCAGCAAAACATGTCCGGTTCCTCAACTGCCTTTCTGACCGTTCCAGAACCAGTGGGTTCTCCCTGTCTGTCAAGTATTGAAGATACCTCAGACCCTGAGATGGACACAGTGAATGTTGTCACCTCAATGCCTTTGCTGCCTGAAGAGGAGAATAAATTTCTTCTGAGACACTCTGGGCACAAGAGGCAAGCTACTGCACATTACACACCGCCCATATCAGAGGCAGAGTTGGAGGAACCTGACCCAATGCTAAAATGCCCCAGAAGGAGCTACAAAAAAAATCTGGCCTATGTCCTCAGACTCAGAGGGTGAATGACATTGTGATTGTAACGAGGTCAGCCAGGTAGCCCTCATAGAATATGAGTTCCCTGATTGGGACTGTTAATTTGGTCCAATCAGGGAGCCCTGGCTGACAGATATAAACAAGAGTGTCAGAGGTTCTGTTCACTCTGAGAGCTGGCTCTGAGGGACCTGGATCAGTGTCAAGGATTTTCTATGTGTAAATAAAAGGTGACTTGGTGACAGGATACTGGCCTCAGTGGAGTTATTTCACTCTTCATGGCAGATAGACTTTAAATAAGATTGTGCAAAGTACTGGAACAGAATCACATTCCACAAAGATAGACTTAAATTGACCACATGAGACAATATTTGTATATCCACTAAGGTGCAAAACATATTACCAGGAGAAGAACATGTTCTGCTTTGCAATGACAGTGCTATTTTGTAATGTCTGTTATGTATATAAATTGTGAAGGAAAATTAGAACCTCATTCCAGAGGTTTATGGGTTATGAAATGTGGCAAATTCAGGTCTATCCCAACCTAGAGTTGATACTTAGTGGCTGTTACATTGGATTCAACAAATTTGAGCTGCTATTTCCATGGCACTTTCACCAGTTCTCTTTCAGAAATATGTTGGTTCCCAGCATTTTATAAGGGCAGCAGCACAAGAGATAGAGTTGGGCTGGCAGGACCATTCAAGCCTCAGTGACCAATGGTACAATCAATGGCTCATACCTTTCATGAGCTCAGTTTACAGAATTGCTGAATGGCAGTTGTGGGTTCTAGGTGGAGCCCATACTCAGAGTGAAAACTGGAACCTTGAAGATTAACTTAAGAATTTTTGTTTTATTCATATAACTGCAACATCCTGACTGTTGGTTGGACTGGTGCCCAATGTCCCAAAGAACTGAGACATTGCACTGCACTCTCTGGTGTGTAGGGGAAGACTGGGGCTTTAGTGGCACTAGTATTGCAAGAGTGAAACAAGAATCTCCCAGGCCTTCGTTGGCGGAATTCCCAGGCAGGTACATATCAGAGATATGGGATGCCCAACCTGTTGCAAAGGGTTTCAAGACCCTTGCACATGATGATGCAATGGAGTTGCACAACACTGAGCATAAATAGCATAGAGTGGGCAGAGTTTGAAACACTCTTTCATGGGATGTGGATGTCACTAGTACAGCCTGCATTTATAGGTGAACCTAATTGCCCCTTTTTCTGAGTGACTTGATCAACTATTTCATGGGAAATGCTGTTAGTCCGCAGTCTCAGGTGAACAAATTTCCTTCCCTCAGACATTTGTGAAACAGATTGTCATTAAAAAAAAAACTATCAACAGTGGATTGTCATCATTGGTCATTAATGGTCACCATAAAATCAGCTTTTGAATTTCAAATTTTTATTAAGTTCAAACTTCGCCATCCACCATGGTGGATTCAAAACCATATCCAGGTCATTAGCCTGGCTGTTTGGATTAATAGTTTAGTATCAAAACCACAACACCACTGTCTCCTTCAGATGACTGAAAAGGCTAATTTTGGGTTCACAGGTTTGGCTGCAATGGGGGCATGTTGTTGAATGGGGAAATGGGATTTACAGCCCCATGTTGGTTTCTTTCTCCTTCCTATGCCACCATCCTTCCATCATACGGTCAAGTCAAAGTAGCTTGTGTTTTGATGGATCACGCTGAGCACTCAGCCGCTTTCTCCTCCCGGTCATTGGTGTCAGTGTCTCCGTGCCTTAGGATGAAATTAAGTATCTCCTTATACATTTTCCTTCAGCTGCCCAGTGAGAATCGGACAAAGGAAAGCTGAGAGAAGACAACGTACCCTGGGAGGTGGTTTTCAGACCTCTGGATGCAATGGCCTGTCCATCAGAGCTGGTACTTCAGTGCTTTCAAGCTGGGAGGTGCAGTTTCATGGGGAACACTCGCATTGATCCCTCGGTCCTCCCAGGATTCAACTTAGACACTGCTGATGGAAGCTCTCAGGAATCTTACTGCAACATTAGCAGATGGTCCCAGTTTCATTAGAAAGTGTAACAAGAATTAATCCAGCAAAAGAACATTGGAGACAACTAATAGTATGCCCTCACCATTTTATAGCTCGCAATATGGAGGTGGAAACCTGTCATTCCAAACCACACCCTCCAGAAGACAGCATGTCCATTAGGTGCCGTAGGCCAATGTCAATATCACCTCTACTGTCCATAGCAGCTTGCAACAGGTATGACATGTCTTAAGGAAATTGCCAGGGTAAGGCTACCAAGATAAACTGGGCATATTGCAGCCCGTTCTATGCTGATTATGCAAACACATACATTGAGATGTCTACTTAACCAGCCTGGAACCTCCAAGTTAAGCTGTTGACATGTTGACATTTTCAAAAGCTTCAGTCAAGCAGTATATCAGCTCTTAAAGGATGATATGCGCCTCAATCATCATTTTCCTGAATAATTATGCATTTTTTAAATTCCATAAATGTTGCAAAATGCCGACAATCCACGTTTTCCCACAAGTTCCACTTCTATCCCAAGTGGCTATTGAGTTAAGGTAGTGCCTTTAAATATTTGAATTTAATTCTACAAAATAAAAGCATGTTATAGGCTTCAGTAGTGTTTTGTTTACTGCTTCTCTGTCTGTGGTTTTCCATTATCTGACAAAAGCTGATATACACTTGCAGTCAAGAAGTACCTTGAGGAAACAATTGTGCATGTCACTTTCAGTGAAAATCATGGGCAGTTCAGCCTTTTCTTTACTCTGCCTGTAACCAGACATGTGCATTCTCAGTGACCTTGCATTAACAACTGAAACAGTTACCAGGCTTTGCACAATGATTAGCTCTATTATCACTTTATTAAAGGCCACACTGAAAGGAAAAAATTTTTGCTTGTGTCAACTTTTAAATGAGACCTTTTTTTTGATCAGATAGACAGTTCTATTGAGCTCTGTTGGTCAGGAATATCCAACTCAAATCTAACTAGCAATAGCACTGGAAACATTGAGTGTGCATTTATGAGGCGCTGTGGGCCATCAACAGCAGCAGAATTGTACTCCAACACAATCTGTAACCTCACAGCCTGGTATATCCCCCACTCAACCATTACCATCAAGCCAGGGGATCAACCCTGGTTCAATGGAGAATGCAGGAGGGCATGCCAGGAGCAGCACCAGGCATTCCCGAAAATGAAATGTCAACCTGGTGAAGCAACCAGACAGAACATTTTGTGTGCCAAACAGCATAAGCAGCAAGTGATAGACAGAGCTAAGCGATCCCACAACAAACAGATCAGATCTAAGCTCTGCAGTCCTGTCACGTCTAGTCCTGAATGGTGGTGGGCAATTAAGAACTCGCTGGAGGAGGAGATTCCACAAATATTCCTATTTTCAATAACGGAAGAGCCAAGAACATCAGTGCAAAAGTAAGGCTGAAGAATTCGCAAGAATCTTCAGCCATAGAAGCTATGGGGATGATCCATCTCGGTCCCCTACAGAGGCCTCCACCATCACAGATACCAATCTTCAGCCAATTTCATTCACTTTGTGTGATATCAAGAAATGGTTAGAGGAACTGGATACAGAAAAGGCTATGGCCCATAACAACATTGCAGCAATAGTACTGAAGATTTGTGCTCCAGAACTTTGCTGTTCCCCTCACCAAGCTCTTCCAGTACAGTTACAACACTGACATCTACCTGACAATGTGGCAAATTGCCCAGGTATGTCCTGTATATAAAATGCAAGATAAATCCAACCCATCTAATTACTGCCCCATCAGTCTACCCTTGATCACCAATAAAGCGATGGAAGGTGTCAATGACAATGTCAGCAAGCAGCATCTGCTCAGCAATAACCTGCTCAGTGATGACCAGTTTGGGTTCCGCCAGGGCCACTCAGCTCCTGACCTCATTACAGCCTTGGCTCAAACATGGACAAAAGAGCTGAATTCCAGAGATGAGGTCAAAACTTAAACGCACTAGGTTATAGCCCAACAGGTTTATTAGAAAACGTGAGCTTTCGGAGCTCAGCTCCTTCCTCAGACGAAGAGTGAGAGAGACGGTATAAGACACAGAATTTATAAGCAGAATGATAACAACCCTAAAACTGACCGCCTCTTGTTGAATCTATAATCAGTTAGAAAGGAGACTACTGATTAAAATGTAAAATCTAGATTCCTCTCAAGTCATTGTCTCAAGATAATTAAAGGTTTTAGGGTTGCTAAATTTCTGCCTATAAATTCTGTGTCTTATACTCTCTCTCACACCACTACGCCACAGGAAGGAGCTGAGCCGTAGAAAGCTCACATTTTCAAATAATTTTGTCGGACTATAAACTGGTGTTGCTTGATTTTTGACCTTGTCCACCCCAGTCCACCACCAGCATCTCCACAACCAGAGGTGAGGTGAGAGTGACAGCCCTTGAAATCAAGGCCACATTCAACCAAGTGTGGAATCAAGGATCCCTAGTAAAATTGGAATCAATGCATATTGGGAGAAAGCCCAGAGCTAGTTGGAAGATAGCACATAGGAAGATGATCATGGGTGTTGGAAATCAATCATCACAGCTCCAGGAAGTTTCTCAGGGCAGTACCCCAGGACCAACCATCTTCAGCTGCTTCATCAATGACTTTCACCGATGCTTGCACAATGTTCAGCACCATTCGCAACCCCTCCAATACTGAAGCAATCCATGTTCAAATGCAGCAAGATCTGAATAACATCTAATATCTGGGCTTAGGCTGAAAAGAGGCAAGTAACTTGCACACTACACAAATGCCAGGCAACGACCATCTCCAATAAATTCCAAACTAATCAATGCCCCTTTGACCAAAAACTGAACTGGACTTGCCAAATAAGTACAAATAAGGGTCAGTGGCTAGGAATAATGCAGTGACTAAACTCACCTCCTGACTCCCCAAAGCTGTGCACCATCTACAAGGCACAAGTCAGGAATATGATGGAATACTCCCCACTTATCTGAATGAATGCAGGTCCAATAACACTCAAGAAGCTTGACACCATCCAAGACTGCAACAGTTCAAGAACGCAGCTCACTTTCTCAAGGGCAGCTAGGGATTTGCAATAAATGCTGCCCAGCCAGCAATGCCCACCTTCCACGTGAATTTAAAAAAATCAGTGGGCAGTCACTGCATTCCACTGAATGTTTCCATTTTATATCCCGATGATAAGCTTTTGTTTTACTGAATTGTTGCTGTATGATGGCTATTACAATGTAGATAGCACAGAGCTGTTGGTTGACACGTACATCAAAATTTAAACAAGAAATGTCATCATGTAAATCAAGACAATAAACGGATGGATGAATTTAACCATTTTATCCTCGTTGGGTTTTAACTTACAATATTTGCAGGCCTTTAATGTTTTTACATTATTCATTGAGGTTTCATAATATTTTCCAAATATGTTTGCATAAACAAAAGAAGTAACAAGTGGACAAAATATACAGTAAAGTACCTAAATAAATTCATAACCTAAAACATAAAGGATCAGAACAAGGTCATTAAATTCCTTGAGCCTGTTCTGTGATTCAATTAGCTCATAGATGATCTGTCCCATAACTCCATTTACTTCTCATTGTTCCATGCATATAAGACATTCTTGCCTAACAAAATTCATCAGTCTCAGTGTTGAAGTTTCCAATTATCCCACCATCTATCGCTTTTTGAAGAGGCAAATATAAGACCTGCACACCCTTTAGAACCCTAAAGTTCTTCATTATTTCATTCTGAAATGCCTAGCTCAATTTTTGGAATATCTCCTTTGTTTTTGAATTATTACCAATTAAAATTGTTTCTCAGTATCCACCTTATCAAATTTGTTCATCATTTTAAGTGCATTGGTAAGAAAACCCCTTATCTTTCAAACTAAGGGGAAACATAGGCCACATTCATGAATCCTCTTATCTAATTCTTAAAGCCCTAGCATCATCTTGGTGAATATGTGCTATAACTCCTTCAAGCTCAACACAGTTTTCTTTCGGTTCAGTGCCTGAAGGTATGCTATTTCAGATTTGATCCTACAATGGTTTTATACCACCAAAGCATCAATTTCTCACATTTGAATTCTGATCACTTTGAAATAAAACATAAAACTCTGTTCATGTTTTGGTTTAATTTTTGTTTCTGTGGGCTAACTTTGAATGATTCATGCACATAGACACGCAAATTTCTTTACTCCTTCACATCTCCTAATCTTTACCATCGAGGAAATATTATAATTTGTCTTTCTCAACAAAGTAGATGGCTGCACACTTCACTTTGAATTCCACCTACTATAGTTAAAAGAATCATTCCAACTATGTTCTTTCCAAACCTCCTGATGTCATCCACACAATGTATTGTACTTCTAACTTTGTGTTATTTGGAAATCTTAATATACTGTACCTTCATCCAAATCGTAAGTATATTGTGAAAAGCCAAGGCAGTAATACAGATTCCAGGGAGCATCTAATGTCTCGTAATCTCATCATCCCATCAGGTAATAAGCCTTTCATGTCACTCTTTCCAATATCACGGCCAAATAAGAACATAAGAACTAGGAGCAGGAGTAGGCCGTCTGGCCCTTCGAGCCTGCTCTGCCATTCAATAAGATCATGGCTGATCTTTTCGTGGACTCAGATCCAAATACTAACTCATGACATAAGTCTGTCTCAAATTCAGTACATTCTCAATTTTGATAATAGCCACTTGTGCAAATAAATGCTTGTCAATTATTTTTTGGAAGTCCATACAGGCAGCATTTATAGACATTTCTTATCTACAATGTTAGTAATCTCATCAAAAAATACAATTTGCCTACCCAGACATGACCAACCTTTTCAAATTCACATTGACTCTCTTATACAATGTCCAGTATTCTGTCTCCAAAGAAAGCTTTCAATAACGTTTTGTAAATTGACATGAAACTGAGAGGTCTATAGTCATCGGTTTTCTCCCTCCATCGCTTCTTAAATTGTGGCGTTATCTCTGCCATTTACAAAGTCAAAAACATAATTATTGAACCAGAGAGTTTTGGAAAATTATCAGCAAATAAACACAAATTCTAAACATTATAATTCACAGACTGATGTTATACTTTTCTCAGTTAGCATTCATTCTCACACTATATAAACAAGGCAAGGTGGAGAATATGAACAATTGACTTACTGAAGTCTGCAACTACCATTAATTGTGTTACCAACAGTTTTAAGTTGTTACCTCTTACTTGCTTCTGATCAAATATATTTGTACCTGGCTGTCTGTATTTTCCTATCCTCACAGTGATTAAGTCATTTTAAATAACAGCAGCATGTTTTTGCATATTTCAAAAAACAGAGATCAATTTATTTCCCACACATTTGCCACAGAGGAGAATAAAAAAAAAATCATGCTCACCATGATTCTCTCATATTCTCAAGCACCCAAAAATTAGACTAAAATGAGGATAAAACAGTTGATAAATAATGGAGATAGTAGGAACTGCAGATGCTGGAAAATCTGAGATAACAGGAGATAGCAGGAAGGCTCCTATGATGCTGCTTGGCCTGCTGTGTTCATCCAGCTCTACACCTTGATAAATAATGGACTTTAATGCAGTCTCTATTTCGGTGCAGGCCTTACGTTTTTAGTCAAGATGTTACCTTGGCTGAAATTAATGTTTCAATATATCACAACAGCTGTAATGGTTTGCTTAGTTGACCTGTCAGAGTTTGGTTTCTCAGATAGACTTCAATACTGAAATAAAATAGAAAGAGAGAGAGAGAGAGGTTATGGTTCTCTTTCAAGATTTTGTAAATAGTTACTTTGCTGTTCAATTGACTGTAGTGCCTGATGCCTTTGCTTGTCAGTCTGAAGGATTTCAGTTTCATCAGTGATGGAAATCTACCTGTAAAATGTTTATCTTTATCCTTTCACTTCAGCAGGGAGCCAAGATGGCCATTATACTATGTGAACTCTTCACAGTGTTGAGTTATGGTCCCAGATAAGAAATAGTGGTAATCAAATTAGCAATCTGAATTCTTCTCCTATCTGTGTTTTGGCCAAACCTTTCATTTTTAACAAGGCAAAACTGCATTTTTATATGTTGATGAAGCTTCAATTATCTCCTAACCTGACAAACATTATTCAGTAATAGTAATGATATTTTTTTTCTCTTGAGACATTAATTAGTCCACAATGTGTCAGTAGTTTCACTGGAGTCATCTTCATATTCAGTGCTTTTAGATGTTTGGTCTTTTAAAAATATGCATTTATAATATCATCCAGCCACTTGCTAGGGAGAAAAGAACATTTGAATATAGCTGATCTGTGCACCTGGAAAAATTGCAAGTGCTTTGGAAAAGACTCATATTTAACCGTTAAATTCTCATTGTCCATTTATAGATGGAGGACAGAATGGAGCCACCAGCTGCCAAAGGGCCCAGACTGGTGACTGGTAGGCATCTGGTCCTCATGCTGGTAAACAGGAAGAGGAGATGTCCTAGCCAGACCAAAGCATCCTGCTCAGACAGTGGAGATCAGCACCAATGGGGACATCTAAAGAGCCCAGCTGCAGTGCCATAGAAGGCTTGCTCTCTTAAGATGTGCCAATGTGAATGTGTTATCAATTTGGAACTGGGCCATATTGAAGGGTATGAGGATGCTAAGTGTACAGAATCTGTGGTTGCTCACTCCATTATCTAAGTGTGGAAGGAAGCATGATACACACATGCCACTCTACATAGCAATAGGGGTTCGTGAAAATGTGGCAACACTTGCAACAGCTATTCTTTGACAAAGAGCATTGAGAAATGTTGGCTGCTATCACAGTGCATATCGGTTTTGCGATTGTAACACAACATAATTATTGCAATGTCCCTTTATATTTGCAGAAGAGTGTGCATAATGCCTGTGGGAGGGACAGGACTAGACGTGGATGTGGAAACCTGGCTATTCTCATCCCCATTGGTAAGACCATCCTGGAATTGGCAGCCAACTATGGAGCAAAGTGATTGGTTGAAGTGAGGTTGCAGAAGCTACAGAAGCTTGCAGAATCAAGGAAGGAGGTATGTCAAAGGGACTAAGGTTCAAACACTCACTTCTAGCTCCCAGTGACAAAAGTGTGTGTTTTTAGGAAGTACGTCTCTCTGATCTCATCTTAGCTGATGATGATGATGCCCTCATTCTCCTTGATTTTAGTTCCCCCACAGGTCAAACATTGGCAGCTGCAGTCACTTGCCTAAGGGCGCATCGATAACCTCTGAGGAGGAGGATAAAGCCTCAGAGGGTGCAATGTCAGATCTCTGCTCCATGTACCAACACAGATACACATATCCTGGTGGCTGTACACAACATGGCTGTAAGGAAACCACATGCTGGAACAAGCACATCACAATCTCATGAACAGCTATTAGAGACTGGGATGGAGCAGGCCTTCAGCACTCACAGGATTGCTGGGGGCAACCTATATGTTGAGCCTGTCTTGAGCCTTTTGAGTTGTCAAATGGCAGAGAAAACTGCATCCTCCACTGCCTGAGATTGTAAAGAAGCTGAGTATTAATGAAATGGTATCCTATATTTGGATCTTCTTATGACTATATTCAGTGAATGGCTTACACAGTAAACAGAGAGGAAATAAAACATAAAAACCTTGGGTTTATCAAGCCAGGTTCCACTATGGGATCACGTTTATCCAGTAATACTGTCAATAGGTATAAAAATCCATTGCTCCATCCTGTCCATGTATCCATTCATTCATTCACTAATATTCAACCACTTACTCATTCACTAACTTTCAAATTGGATTTTCAAGCTTCCAATACATTAGCTGGTGCCTTCAAACATAAGAAAGCCTAATACCAATCACCATCCCAATGTCAGAATGCTCTAGGCCATATCCCAATTAAGTTCAGTTAGGTTTCTCTGCCCACAGAACTTCCCATTCCCAGGAGTAGAATAAGATTACAACCAAAGATTGAATGTACACCAATAATTTAGAAATATAGCTGTTATCCTTGCAGCTGCTTAAGGACCTAATCTATCACCTGATGGTATTCATTTACTGGGACAATCACCCTTTCATTAATAAAGCTGGAATTGGTCATTTACCTGTCCTAAGGCATCGTTTTATCAGAACTGTCTCGGAAGGGAACATACAGCGTTGTTTTACTGACCTGCTAGCAGTTCTGTTCATAGGTACCATTGTATTTCACTGTGTGAGCAGGCTGCTTAGTTTTGCTTAGCTTCTGTCTGCCATTTTGTAAGCAGGCATGGGATGCTTAGCATGTTCAGGTACAAGTCACCTTACATAGCCAGGTACATGTTACCCCTACAAATAGGAAATGTTTGTGGTGATATGGGCCACACACATGCAGGTGGTTTTAGTTCAGGTTGGGAAGATGGTTGGCATGGACTGGTTGGACCGAAGGGTCTGTTTCCATGCTGTATGATTCTATGACTCTATAACTTTAAAAACTATTACAATAGACAAACACTTGACTCCCGCCACAAGAAAACTAATGACAAATCAGCTCTTATAATTTCCTTCAGATTTCCCATCCTTTTTAATTTAATACAACCAAACACTGTTTGATGTGGTGAATAAAGTAGCTACTAGGTAACACCTTTATTTAGATTTCATGATGTCAATGATCTGATGATTATGACAAACTACAGAGGTATTTATCCAAGTATCACTATTTGACTAAAACAATGAAAATGAATTGCTTGCACTATCATTTCCAAATTGCGGATCTTGCATATCCCATCATTGGGAAGCTTTTAGAGGCATATATTCAGGATAGTAGTTACACGGAAAAAGGCAGGTTAATTATAAAGAGATAGTGTGGATTTCTCTACAGGCCAGTATTGAGACCCTTTACTGTTCGTGTAACATATGAATGACTTAGATCTTGGAGTCAACTTCAAAGTTTTTGGATGACACAAAACTTGGAAGAATTGTAAACTGTAAGAAGGACAGTGTAGATCTACAGAAGAATATAAACAATTTGGTACCGTGGTGGTAAGTTCACAGTTATGTTTCAATGTAGAAAAGTGTCAGGTGATATACTTTGGTCCAAAGATAATAAAAAAATAGGGGGTACAATTCTAAGGGGGTTATAGGAGCAGAGGGACCTAAGTGTATATGTATATAGCTCATTGAAGATAACAAGATGAGTGGAGAGACCATTTAATAAAGCAAGCAATAATGGGAGCATTGAATAAAAGAACAAAGAGGTGATGTTGGACATAAAGAGCACACTTGTTAGACATCAACAGGAGTATTGTATGCAGTTCTGGGTGCCACATTATAGGAAGGATGTGAACACACTGGATAGTGTACTGAAGCAATTTGCTAGAATGGTTCCAGGGATGAGGAACTTCAGTTATGAGGATAGTTTGAAGAAGACCTTGGATAGAAGAAGTCTGAGATGAGAGCTGATTGAGGTTTTCAAAATCATAAGCAAGCTTAATAAAATTAATAGCGATAAAACTGCTTTAAAAGGAACAAGGATGAAGGGAAAAGATTTAAAGTGATGTGCAAAAGAAGCTAAAGTGTTATGAGAAAGAAAGTTTTTTCACTCAGTAAGTAGTTAGGGTATGGAATGCACTACCTGGAGAAGTGGTAGAGGCATCGAAGACGGCATTGGATGACTGTTTAGATAATAATCATGTGTAAGGGTATTGGGATTGGCATTAGGTAATGATACTCATTTGAAGAGCTGGTGGAGATATGATAGGCTGAATAGTCTCTTTCTGCATATATAATTTCTAATTCAATGATGATGTGAAAGAAAATCAACTTTCAAATCTGCTGTAATTTTGTCCATCTCTAAACATGCGTTGCAGACAATCTTTTCAAGTGTTCAGATTATTTAAGTTGCAAGCTGTCATTGATTGTTCGTCTGCCTGAAATGTCATGAGCAGCTCTTTAACTTGCTTACCTTCATGTTCACACAGTACTATGGATACACCTAAACCACTTGGAGTGCAGCATTCAAAAAGGTGACTCACCACCACCTTCTCAAGGCCATTTAGGTATGGGCAATAAATCCTGGCCTAGCCAGTGATGCCAACATCCCATATATAAGAATTTACTAATACTGCAACAGCTAATGTGATTCTTAATCTTAATCTTCATATTCTGCTGAGCACTTGTCTTGCTTTTCTCAGACTAGATTTGATACCTGCCATTCAGCATCTCTTTCTTCATCTCTTTAGGTACAATGATCCTAAGTACCTTATACAAGATACCGTCTTTCATGATCAGTTCATCTCTGCATGGCAAATACCCTTTTACAGCCACAGATATATCCTTGATGTTTTCAGGCCATCCTCCATCAAAACTTCTTCGAGCATTTCAAGATGTGCTTCTCATTGCTTAATTTGTTTGATCTGAACAAGATGCTAATCTGTTAGATTCAATGTGCAAAATTTATTTGTAACCACAGAGCAGGAAGTAAGCACTATTTCTGTTCCCTTGCTTTTTGCTGGTTCATGATTGCAATTTAAATTTAAACTGCTAGGAGTGTGCACGACAGACATATGTGATATTGCATTGGGGGAAATTTTTAAGTGATGAAACCCAGCATCAGTATTCACGGCATGCCAATGTATTATGAGTGGAAATATGCCAGGGAGTAATCTCTTTAAGTTCTTTATGAATAGCTTGATGTTTTTTAAATGTCACTGGAATGTCTTTAGACATTGAAAAACATTTTGTTTATAAAATAAAAGTTTTTGAAGTCTCATGATTTATGATGCCTATTTGTTATAGTGTAAAACCCCACTGGAGCTGTTTGAACAATGATTGTCTCGAAGAGTGTTTTGATAATTGGGATTAGTTAGGGACAAGAAGGCTGAGAGATGAGCTGTCCAGCTGGACAGCTGGACCCTCCTGTATCTGAAAAAAACCTTGTGTTGTGAAATCAGGGTGAAGCTTGTTGTTCTCTTGGAAAAGCGACTGAAACAATTTCTCAATATTGTAGTTACTGAGTAAAATGTGTCTACCACAAACTATGAGATAACTATGCATGATGAGCGATTTGACCACGTGTGCAAGAAGACCTTCTTGACAGACTTTAGAACATTCTACGCCTTATCCTTTTTATCTTCAAAAATAAATACTATTGGTCAGAAGTATTTTTTTCTTTTCTTAAGTGAATCTCTGCAGAGATAAGTACAATATTTGTTCTACTTTGTGTATATGCACTGTTTAACTTAGAGGGATGTACATGTATATTTTCATCTTATAATTTTTGTGTGTTAACCAATTTTGCATCTTTATTAAATATATTTTGTTTTACAATAAATCAATAATAATGTTTTAATAAAGAAACCTGGGATTTGACAATTTTTTTAAAATTGAAGATTGAGAAAGCATATCAAACTTGGATATAGTAGTTTTATTTAATTCTGACCATGAAGTAGTGGAACTAGATGATGGTGCATTCCTCCCATCTTAGTCGCAGTACAAGAAATATGAAGTTTGAAAGGTTTGTTCTAGCACACATCCAACAATTGAATTGCATGCAATGCAGCCCTGGTCTAAGTGCAATATGAGCATTGTCTCTTAACAGGCTTCACCTGATTTCATTGGTCATGCGGGATCTGAATCTGCCCCACACCAATAGATTACATTTCTTACAAAGACCACTATGATAACTAAACAAAGAACAGCAGAAGCTGGAGATCCGAAACAAAAACAGAAATAACTGTAGAAACTCAGCACATCCGCAGCATCTGTGGAAAGAAAGCAGAGGGAATGTTTTGGGTCTATTCTTCAGAATGCAGTGCTAGGAGCTAAATATTCAGCTATATTCAACTATCAGGAAAGACAGACAAGAAGCAACAGAAGGTAGAGCTGCACAGTTAATAAGTTCAGTACATTGGTAGGGGAGGATCTCAGATCTGAAGGACATTGTGTGAAATCTGTTTGGATGAAGCTAATAAATAGCAAGGAGCAGCATACATTTGTTGAAATTACTTATAAGTCAACAAAAAGTACCATTGGTTTGGGGCAGGGTACTCATCAGGAGATCAAGAAGCTTGTAGCATGGGAAACACAGTAATTGAGGTTGACTTAATTCTGCATATAGAGTTGGTAAGTCAACTGGACTAGTAACCCAGAAACCCAGGGAATGTTTGGGGACCTGGATTCAAATACCACCACAACAGAGGTGGAATCTGAATTTATTTCTTTAAAAATCTGAGATTAAAATTTTAATGATGACCATGAGTCCATTGTCAATTACTGTAAAAACCCACTAATGTCCTTTAAGGAAGGAAAACTGCCATCCTTACCTGGTCTGGCCTGCAGGTGACTCCAGACCCACAGCGATGTGATTTACTCTTAACTACCATCTAAAATGACCTAGTGAGCCGCTAGTGTCAAAAATGAAATGAAACCAAATAGACTACAGGGCACTGACCTAGGCACCAGAAACATCAGTGGCAAATACAGCCCTGTGTCTCTATAAAGTCCTTCATATTAACATCTGGGGCTAGTATCAAATTTAGGAGTGTGGTCTCACCAACAGGTAAAGCAACACCCTGATATTCTCACAGAATCATACCTCACACAACATGTCCCAGGTAGAGCCATCACCATCGCTGACTAAGTCATGTCCCATAGTAAGGACAGACCGAGCAGAAATGGCATCACATTAGTACACGGTCAGGAGAAGTCCATAACATTGACTCTAGATGCCATAAAGTCTCATGGCATCAGGTTAAATATGGCCAAGGAAAACTCCTGCTGATGATCACATATTGTCCTCTCTTGGCTGCTGAATCAGTGTTCCTCCATATTGGACAACACCGGGAAGAAGCACTGAGGGTGGGAAAGGTGCAGAATATACTCAGGATGAGGGACTTCAGTGTCCATCAGCAAGAATGGCTCAGATCAGTGGCTTCTAGACTGGGTGTGCAGCTTTTTTTAATTTCAAAAATATACTTTGTTCATAAAAAAACTTTGTATATATACATTGACACAAAAGCAGTTCAGTTCTGCCCATGCATATTAAGTAAATACAAACCATTGGAGTTTGACAATACACAGAACCAAAGACCTCTCTTTCACATATGATACTAATGTTTACATATATTTGACACACCAGGAGGGTTCAATAACTGAACAAACGCCCATTTACCTTCAGCAGAAAGACCTCAGGCCGTGGCCTGTCCGCACTGCACGTTTAGACTGTGTCTGCAGCAGACGGTGATGGAACGAAAAGAGCAAAAAAACATACTTAATCTTATCCTCACCAATCTGCTTGTATCTATGAAAGTATCAGTAAGAGTGGCCACTACTCAACACTTGTGGAGACAAAGACCTATCATCACATTAAGGATACCCCCTATCTTGTTGTGTGGTATTACTGCAAGTATACGTTTAGAACTCAAGACTGGGGATCCGTAAGGCACTGTGCATCAGCAGAAGCAGGATTGTACTCCAACAATCTCATAGCCAGGCGTATTTCCCACTCTACGTTACCATCAATCCAGGGGGTCAATAAAGAGGGCAGAAAGGCATGCCAGGCACAACACCAGGCATGCCTAAAATTAGGTGTTAACTGGGGTGAAGACACAAAACAGGACTACTTGTACACATTGGATTTTAAAGAATGAGATGCAAATGTACAATATTCTACAGGGCTTTGACAGCATGGAAACTGAGAGGTTATTTTCACTAGTGAAGAAAGCCGAGAACCAGAGGGCATTATCCTGGAGTTAGGGGGTCATTTAAAACAGATAGGAGGAGGAACTCATTCTTTCTGAGGATAGTGAATATCTGGAATGCTTTACTGCAGAGAACTGTAGAAGTTATGTCTTTAAGTATATTCAAGGCTGAGATAGGCACTTTTATTCAGTAAGGGAACCAATGGTTATAGAGAAAAGGCAGGAATGTGAAGTTTCGGCTTATCAGATCAGTAATGAACTCAGTGAATTGTGAAGTAGACTTGATGGACCAAATGGCGTGCTTCTGCTCCTATGTTTTATGGTTTTATGGCCTAATATGATAGGATTTTACATGATGTTTGGAAGTTAGTTACTTCACTCTGAAGCAAATGTGTTAAATTTGAAAACAGAAATTTATGAAGACATGATACTCAAACTGGTGATGTGGACTGGGAAAGGAAAATAAAAGGCATGACTGTACATGGGAATTGATTGTCTTTAAAGAACTATTACATGATTCACAGCAGCTTTACTTTCCTTCAAGGTGCACAAATTCAAAAATATGCCCATCAGCTGTCACCATTAGAGGAAGTTAACAACTGTATAAGATTAAAGTTTGTACACTTGATAGAAATAGATGTAAATCTGAGGATTGGATTAGTTTTAGAATGCAGCAAAGGAGGACCAAGACTGATAACGAAGTGGAGAATAGAATATTAACACAAGCTAACAAAAAAAACAGAATGTAAAAGTTCTAATCATTACATGAAAGGAAATTGCCTAAAACTAACGTGGACTCCTCAAAGGCAGAGTCAGGAGAATTTATTAATTTGCAAATGGAGAAATGGCAGGGAAGCTAAATGCTTAGTCTGTATCTGCTTTCACTGAGTTCCAAGAAGAATATATGAGAAAGATACTAAAAATCTCACAGAATTAGAGATCCAATTGACTAAGGAGAAGAGTGAGTTCAGGTAAATTAGAAATTAAAGCACCTGAGACAGCTGCTACATGCCAGTACTGGCATGAATTAGTGCTAACAGGCAAAAAAAAAAGTAGGAACAAATGGGTCATTATTTGGGTCTTAATTTTTCACAATACATATCAAAGATTTAGGTGTAGGGATCAAATGCAATCTTACTAAATTTGCAGTTGATACAAAGCTGAGCAGAAATGTGTGCTGTGAGGAAGATGCAAAATGGCCTCAAAAGGATTTTCACAGGCTTAGTGAGAAAGGAAGAACATGGCAAATGGAATATAGTGTGAAAAAATGTTTGTTTGTCCACTTTGGAAGGAAAAACAGATGTGCAGAGCATTTCTCAAATGCTGAGGGTTATAAAGTGTAGATATGCAAAGGAATTGTTTGTCCTTGTCAATAAATCTTTGAAGTGTAACATGAAGGTGCAGCACATTATTAGGAAGGTTAATGGACCATTATCCTTTATCACAAGAGGATTTGAGTACAAGTGTAGGGAAGTCTTGTTTCAATTATATAGGACCTTGCTTAAACTGCGTTTGGAATACTCAGTGCATTTTGATGTTCTTATCTAAAGAACAATATTACTGACATAGAGAGTGCAACGAAAGATCATTGAACCTGTTCTTGGGATAGTGGGACTGTTCATTGAAGAAATATTGGGTAAACTGGGCCGGTATTCTCTAGAGTTTTGAAGAAGAAGAAGCGATCCATTGAAAGTTACAACATACTTAAAGAGATAGACAGGGCAGTTATAGGTAAGATATTTTCATTGGTTGAAGAGTATAGACAAACAAATTCAGAGGTGAGGTGAGAGTGACAGCCCTTCACATCAAGACTACATTGAACTGAGTGTGGCATCAAGGAGCCCTAGCAAAACTGGAATCAATGGGTATCAGGGGGCAAACTCTCCACTCTGCCAGATAGGAGGTCGGTCGTCTCAGATGCAGAACACCTCTGCAAGAGTTCCTCAGGGTAATGTCCTAGTCCCAATCATCTTCAGCTGCTTAATCAATGACCTTCTCTCCATATAATGTCAGAAGTGGGGATGTTCGCCGATGATTGCACAATGTTCAGCACCATTCATGACATCTCAGATACTAAAGCAGTCCGTGTCCAAATGCAACAAGATCTTGACAATATCCAGTTTTGGGCTGACAAGTGGCAAGTAACATTCGCAGGACACAAATGCCAGGTTTTGACCATCACCGCCCCTTGACATTCAATGGTGTTAACATTGCAAAATCCCCTACTATTGACATCCTGGAAGTTGTCATTGATCAGAAGCTCAACTGGACTCACCACATTAACACAGTGGCTACAAGAGCAGGTCAGAGGCTGGGAAAACTGCGGTGAGTAATTCACCTCCTGACTGCTCAAAGCCTGTCCACCATCTACAAGGCACAAGTCAGGAGTGTGATGGAATACACCCCACTTGCCTGGATGAGTGCAGCCCCAACAATGCTCAAGAAGCTTGACACCATCCAGGACAAAGCAGCCTACTTGACTGGCACTGCATCCACAAGCATCCACTCGCTCCACCACCAACGCTCAGTAGCAGCAGTGTGCATTATCTGCAAAATGCACTGCAGAAATTCACCAAAGGTCCTCAGGTAGTACCTTCCAAACCCACAACCACTTCCATTTACAAGGACAAGGGCAGCAGATATATGGGAACACCACCACCTCCAAGTTCCCCTCCAAGCCTTTCACCATCTTGACTTGGAAGTGTTTCATCATTCCTTCACTGTTGCTGGGTCCACATCCTGGAATTCCCTCCCTAATGGCGTTGTGGGTCAACCCACAGCAGGTGGACTGCAGCGGTTCAAGAAGGCAGCTCACCACCACCTTCTCAAGGGCAACTAGGGATGAGCAAGAAATGCTGGCCAGCCTGCAATGCCCCCATCCCACAAAAATGAATAAAAAAAAATTCCTAAGGAAAGTCATGCTTGAAGACCCAACAAAGATCTGATGACTCCTATAAGTTATCCTCCAGGCTATTTGGGCAAGGTGAGAAGTCTTCTTCACTAAGGACAGAAGAAGGAGCCCTCCCTGTCTTATCATTCAAGACTAGACGTAGACAATTGAAGAAGGTCAGCAGCCATGGGAATATTCAGAGAACCTGGATTTGCTGTCACAAACACATCAATGACATTCTCCATTCTATCAACGTAAGTATCCCACAGCTCAGTCTCTTAGAAATCAACAACTGGATAAGCAATGCCAAAAAAGAAGACATACTGTCGAAGCTTTTCATTTTGTGCTCCTCAGGACAGATGCAAGAATACCGCATCTCAAAGATTTAAACAATAATTTATACTACATGAGAAAATGGTCATGATTGATTGGCTGGTGGACTTTGATTGGCAATGAATAAAGCATTCGGGACCAGTGATCCCCAAAGTTCGTACTAAAATTCAGAAAAGGCAAATGGCCTGAATGGTTGAGGCATTGCCATCGAGAAGGCACTAAAACTGTTGTCCACTAGGTTTTTGTTTAAAGGAAAAAAAGGCATAATGTCTAAATATTTTCTTTCTGTTTACAGAAGACAGGGCCCTACCTATGCATACCTGTATGATGCCAGAAATCACTAGACCTCAATTAACTAGAGGATGTCGATTGAGAATAAAATCTTAGACAGGTCTGCACCATGCATCTCTACAAACATGCCTTGTATCTCTACATTACCCCATCAAAACCATCGGAGTTCTCTGCAGCAGAACTAGTGAGCAGCCGTAAACTCCAGGAAGCTAACACTCATTCAGTCCTTTCCCTCTGGCCTACCTACAGCCCATTCGAGCCCAGTCACTCACCATGTGGAGATCCCATATCTCTGCTATTCTCTAAGGATCATGCAATACCAGCTTCTAAGCCGTTGGCTGTGAGTGACTGTATTTCTGCCTCAGACAATTTCCCTGGAAGATTTCAGCCTTCCACATCAGCACCTGACTGTGCAGGAGTGCTTTAGTATCTGAAAGCATAAAGGCATAAGGGTGGTTGGGTTATGCATTGTTATGCTATCCATAGCTTTATATCTGACAGGATGTGGTTGAAGTGGAATTTTAGAAGATGCTTTCAGCAGAGACCTACCATCCTCCTTAATGGCTCCAGCAACACTGCTGTACAACCTCAATGATAGCAGTAATCCTCCTCTGTGGTTGTTGGACTAAAGTACACATCGATATGTGTTCCCCTTGCTGTCATCAACAAGTAAGTACAACCTTGTCTTGGAAAAGAGAGAAAAGTTAATGCGTTGCAATGTATTTGTAAGACATTCCTGCCACAGTCGAATAGTTGGCCATGTGTACAGACTGTTAAATAAGATTTTGGGGCAGTGCTGAGTACGTGAAGGTGCCATGGAGCATATGAATGTGATATTTGTATTGGGGTTTATATAGATTGAAGCATGTGAAGAGGGTGTGGTTAATGGAACAGCGTGCGAAGTTAGTGATGCAGTTGATTGAATTTGACAGATAAACATGAATTCACTGAACTCGACTTGTCTTGTGATTTCACCAAAATTCTTGCGGCACTCCATCCTGACCCATCGGGTCAGGTGACACTGACTAGCACAGACATTTGCTCCCACTGCTTCTCATCACATGTCTGTTATCTGGAAGACCAGCAGCCCTTGAAGGAAGAGAACTTTTGTCCTCCTGTCGACCTTCTACATCCAAGGCCTCCAGCACAGTATCCAATTACCTTGGGGCATCCTCTCTGACCTTTGTGTTATTTCTGTTGGTTCTTCCTAGTCGTTCACTCTTTGTCAAGCAGTTTTAGACCTTCCTGCAGCCAGAATGCCCTTGTCCTTAAGAGGTGCAGTCTGGCTTTAAGCAAGGGGTACAGGCTAGCTTTAAGTAATGCTAACCTCACATGAACCTAGGTCCCCAGCATGCAGAAGGATGTTCAGCACTGGGAACAAAAGCTGTAGCATAGTTGGAAAAAGTGTAAATGGTACATAATAAATAAATATATTAAATATGAATAAATAACAGTAAACAGTACAGAAATAAAACTACATACCACGTTGACCCATACTCTTTGTTGTGTACCAAGTAGATTTAAACATATTTAAAGAAATACGTTTTATTTCCTTAAACAGATTCATCAGTTTCAGTAAGAACTACCATGGAGGCACATCCATAACCACCCAATTCGTCGTTTTGGCGATGTATTCATTTTGTGTCATAAAATACTTAAGCTGTGATTAGCACTATAGCTGAGGTTATTTTAAATATCCAGTTTGTCAACATAGATTACCTATATCCAAATCAGCATCATTGTCATTGGAAGCAAAAGTCATGAAGACGTTGCAAGTGATAGATTGTTCTGTCAGAGAAATGACAGATGGTGATAACTGAGATTTCAGATTGTGAGGGGAGAGGTAAGGGTTGTTGGTCTATTATGAGCCCTCAATGGTGATGTCCTTTGACCGCAGTTGACAGAGGTGTGATGTTGTTGATGAGCCTGCCACATAAATGAATTGCTTTGTGTTTCTGATGTCATTACCATCACAGTAAAGTATTGCAATGGGAGAAGTGCATTAAAATGTTTTTAGCCATGCATTACATCTGTCATCTCTTTCAGTGTTCTTTCAAACAGACAAGGTGTTTCTATATGAATGAACTTTCACCTGCTCTTGGTTGTGAAGGACAGTTGTTACAAATTTTACATAAATCAACATGGGCTTCACATCAAAAATATACAGAATCTGTTCGGTAACCTCTGCAGTTTATTGTGGACATTTTTAGCTCAAGTGCAATTTATCAGGACCACTGTGAGACCAGAGGTAACCACTTATTATAAAATTTTAAAATATCTGAACTACTCAGCTCATTTCTGATGTCAGTCAGAATCTGACAGTCATATACTTATATTTGGTACCATTGATAATTTCTGTTAAACTGAGACACTGGTGAAAGGAGATTTTATTCACATTCACATGCTGCAAAACCCAACTTCAACCCAGTCAGGAGTGTGAAGCACAACTCATTCTGTCCCCTTACACCATTTTAAAGATGGAACTGAAGTCTGAGTAACATTCGCTAATGGCCTCTCATCAAATGCATTCCACGATAAATATTTGAAAAAGGCTCTACCTATAATGAAAACACAAGTCTTTGCCTGTAAGGCAGTAGTTAATCAATTTTCACTCAGCAATGTTGCTGATGGGTGCAAGTGCTTGTTTTAGAACAACAGAGTGGAATATTACTTGTCTTAGGTTACAATAAAGGTCTCTAATGTGTAATAATACTTAAGGTTGAATATACCCTCATTTAGTTCTCTGACTGGAGGGCAGTGTTTAAGTTGTAATATCTCTTGATAGTAGTCATGCTTAAATTGAGTAATCTGCTACCACTGCACTGCTAAAATTGTTTTCATCACAATTACAAAACCAATTAGGCTCTATATATTTTCTTCTGAATCAGGGATCTATGCCAAAACTACACCTTGGTTAGCTAATGGATTTCCACAGTAAATATCCTGGATGGAAAGTTTCCAAAGGCTTTGTAGATTATACATGGATGTCTCAGAAGATTAATTGTCAATAGTCATTGAATTAGACCACTCTGCTTTTACAGTCAATTTGGGTATTTTCTAACTGGTTATCAATTGATAGATAGAAAACCTTAATGTGATGGCATTTGAAAGTAATCATTATCAATATTGAACAGCTCTTTCTGATGTAGGTTGATGCAGGCTTGCAGAGTTATTTGAATAGAATATCCTCCAAGAGAACTGGCTATAATGTTTTTTAGTATGCTGGAAATGTTTCCAGTCCTTTCTTTAAAACAAAAAGTGGAGAGTCTGCTGGGACCCATAGGTTAAACTTCAGCATTGCAAACATATCCTATTTTTGAATACAGTGCCACATTTAATTATTATTTGTTATGATTTAAAAACAATGGAAAAGGGCAAAATGAGTCCAGAAGCAGAAGTTTGAGAGCATGGGGCTGAGGAAGTTATAAATGTAAATTAAGATGTTATGGTGTTATTTGAATCAGAATGCAACAACGGCCCACTGAGCAAATGTCCAACGGCTCCACGCTAGGTAAAATATGCCAACTTCCAAGCTCAAACATTGTAAGTGAGTTTGCAACTTAATTCTGCGGATTGAGAAGTAACTTTTCACCTCCTGGAACAATATGGAATTTTGGAGCACCGCCATCCTGGGACACCTACCCGTACCAATCCCACAACTCCCCATCTATTGTCTCCTTATGTCACCCTACCTGCCGTCCTGGTAAAAGTAACAGCCTTTTTCTCCTTCTGCATTTCATCTATTCTGACCTCCAAATCAACAGGGCATCAACAGACTAACGATATCTTGCCATTTGTTTATTTTGTTTATCATTTTGTCTTAGCCTGGTCGCATTACTGGTAAATCACATCCTGTGGGTGCAGTATTGATTCTTAACACAAAATGTTGAGGCAATTCCTGCTGAAATGCCACATTTGTTTTATCTGTACTTTAACCTTAGCTGAATTTTCATCCTGATTACTAGCATTAGATATAAAATTAACTCTAAACATGTATGTTACCTTCTTCATCACCAATAACTTCAGACTGTTAAACAAAGAATGTCATACCATCTAATTCACTCATTGTTCCTCGTTGTTATGATTCCACATGATGTTACTACTGGACAAGTCAGACCTCAGAATGAAACCTGACTTAGAGTCACAATGATGTTCAGCACAGAAACAGGCCCTTTGGTCCAACTTGTCCATGCTGACCAGATATCCTAATTTAACCTAGTCCCACTTGCCATCACTTGGCCCATATTCCTCAAAACCCTTTCTATGCATTTATCTTTTAAATGTCGTAATTGTCCCTGCATCCACCACTTCCTCTGGCAGCTCATTCCATACACACGCCACCCTCTGTGCGAAAAAATTCTCCCTTAGGTCCCTTTTAAATCTTTCCCCTCTCACCATAAATCTATGCCCTCTAGTTTTGGACTTCCCTACCTTGGGGAAAAGACCTTGTCTATTCAAACTATCCATGCCCATCATGATTTTATAAACCTCTACAAGGTCACCCTTCAGCCTCTGGCACTCCAGGAAAATTAGCCCCAGTCTATTCAGCCTCTCTCTATAGCTCAAACCCTCCAACCCTGGCAACATCCTTGTAAAACCCTTTTGAACCCTTTCAAGTTTCAAACATCTTTCCTACAGCAGGGAGACTAGAATTGAATGCAGTACTCCAAAAGTTGCCTAAACAACACCCTGTGCAGCTACAACATGACCTCCCAACCCTTATATCTAATGCATTAACCAATGAAGGCAAACATATTAAATGCCTTCTTCACTACCCTATCTATCTGCAACTCCGCTTTCAAGGAGCTATGTACCTAAGCACTAAGGTCTCTTTGTTTGGCAACATTCCTCAGGACTTTACCATTAAGTGTATAAGTCCTGCCTTAATTTGTCCTGCCTAAATGCAACACCTCACATTTATCTAAATTAAACTCCATCTGCCACTCCTCAGCCGATTTGCCCATCTAATCAAGGTCCTATTGTACTTTCAGATAACTTTCTTCGCTGTCCACTACACCACACCAATTTTGGTGTCATCTGCAAACTTACAAACCATACTTCCAACATTCACATCCAAATCATTTATATAAATGACAAAAAAAAAGTGCATCCAGCACATATGCTTGCGACACATTGCTGGTCAGAGGCCTCCAGTCCGAAAAGTAAGCCTCAACCACCACCCTTTGTCTTCTACCTTTGAGCAAATTTTGTATCCAAATGGCTAGTTCTCCCTGTATTCCATGTGATCTACTCTTGCTAACGGATCTACTATGTGGAACTTTGTCAAACGCCTTACTGAAGTCCACATAGACAACGTCCACTGCTCTGCCTTCATCAATATTCTTCATCCCTTCTTCATAGATTAAATGCTTAATTTTTTTGTTTAGTTAATTAACATGGTGTTTGATCATAGAAATATCTTCACATGAGGTTGTAGATGTTTTTATAATAACCAAACATAAGTTCGTTAAACAGAAGAGAAAAAATAAACATCCAAAGCAGTATAGAAAGATTACAGTTAGAAAGATATTAACCCAGACATGAAAATGAAGTTCGAACCTGGTTCCCAACACTATCTGTTGTAGAGGCTCTATTTCCAGAGAAATGGTGCTGCCACTTCAACACTTAAAGTTTCCAAAATATAGAAAATAACAGCAGGAGTAGGCCATTCAGCCCTTTGAACCTTCTGTGCCATTCAGTACGATCATGGCTGATCACCCAACTCAGTATCCTGTTCCCACTTTCTCCCTAAACCTTTTGATCCCTTTAGCCCAATGAATTTTTCTAAATACGCCTTGAAAATTCCAATGTTTTAGCCTCAACCTTTTTATGTGGCAGAGAATTTCACAGCCTCATCATTATCTTGGAGAAGAAATTTCTCTTCATCTCAGTTCCAAATGGCCTACCCCTTATCCATAAAATGTGACCTTTGTTCTGGTCTCCTAGTCATCAGAAACGTCCTTCCTGCATTTACTGAGTCTAGGCCTGGTGGAATTTTATAGGTTTCTATGAGATACCTTTCACGTAAACTGACTCCATCCAGTTGCTTTCTCTTGAATTGTAGGGAAAATCTTACGATTCATCTCTGTGCCTGAAGCCATGAACCTTTCACAAATCTGATAGCCTACATTTTTCAAGTCTAACATTTTTCAAGGATTTCCATTCCAAAATCATCTGGCTTGGAAATTACACAAACTCGATAAAACATCCCTGTTGCAGTGATTAGTTAAGTTCAAACTGAACTGAACTAAAACCAATTAGGAGTGAAACTAAAAACTTGCTTTTGGACTGCACTTGTATTTCTACTCAACTAAAAGCTGGTGTTTTCAGAATTGAACTGAAAACAAAACTCATGACTTATCATGATTACACTGCCTGTTATAGTCTCAAAAGTATAAACATTTTATTCCAATAATACATCAGGGGTTCTTCTAAGTCTTTGATGGCAGGCACATGTTTTCTTGGATCTGGTACATTGAGGTCACTGTTCCAGAAGGACTTTCAGACCTTTCTATAAAAACAAACCTTCATAGCACCTACTTACATCCACTTACCTTTCCTGCTAAAGTAATCCCAATTCTAAAAATGATAATATATTTTTCATACTTTTCATTACATTGTTTTCTTCATAAGCATTCCACTTTTGGAAGTAAAGTGATAAGATTTTTGTTCAATTCTGAAAATGCATGAAGAAAAATGTTTCGTGAATGTGTAAATATAAAATGAGATTCCCTACATTTTATTCATGTCAACGCGATGGTTTAGATTGCAGATAAGGAAATAGATTTTTGACTCCAAAACTGGGATTTGCCATTTTGGAAGAATCAAGGCTGCCTCACAGCACCAGGGACCCGGGTTCGATTCCAGCCTCGGGCTGTCTGTGTGGAGTTTGCACATTCTCCCCGTGTCTGCGTGAGTCTCCTCCGGGTGCTCCGGTTTCCTCCCACAGTCCAAAGATGTGCAGGTTAGGTGGATTGGCCATGCTAAATTGCCCGTAGTGTTTAGGGATGTGTAGATTAGGTTGTTTATAGGGGGATGGGTCTGGGTGGGTGCTCTGAGGTTTGGTGTGGACTTGTTGGGCCAAAGAGCCTGTTTCCACACAGTAGGGATTCTATTGTGTGGACCTAACTTTACCACTGTTAACTCGTTTTCAATTCTAGCATCAGCACAATGGGAGTTTCTGTCCAAATCTGGAAACAAGCTTAGGAGGGCAAGAAAATGACTACTTCAGGTCTCAGATGCCTACAGCAGCGGGAGTGGATGACTTCCTGCAAGGCAATGGAGAATTATTTCATTTCAGTCATTAACTCATTTCAATTAAGAATATGCACCGGGACATAATGGAAAGGACTGTATTTTTTTAAAATTTGTGTTATTTAAAAATTAGGGACTGAAATGAGAAAGAGCTGTTTTAAAATCAATGTTTTGAAAGAATGGCTGCATGGTTTGAAAGCAAGTAGTTCAATACTCTTCACAAGCATCATAATTGAAGAATGTCATCCCTGACATGGACATAGGCTTGCATACAATACTTTCTAATGACCCTGAAATTTATTATTTACATCTATCAACCTCCTTCTGTGGCATAGCCCATCAACAGCCTTATCTGAGATCTCTGCAGCAGAGAACCTTTGTGGCATCATCCTCTATGAGCTGACATATGGGCTATTCCTCACTCTTACTAATGGCATATCATGCGTGAATGCTATCATCTAACATACACATAGTGTCAAATGTTGAATTGTCTTCATCATCATTATCTTCTTCATCTTCCTTTACTGCCTGGCAGATTGGATTTCTCTCACATTGAGAAGATAAAAAGGTCAAAGATAAAGGTGTAATAAATAGGGAGGGAAAAGTAGGAGATGCACATTTAGATCATCTGAAGAGAGTGTGGAATGGGGGGGTAAGTGGGATCCAAGAAGGAGAATTAGGTATGAAGATCACATAATTGATTGATTTATTTATTATCACATGCACTTGTTTACATGTCTTTGTTACAAATACAGTGAAAATTGTTGTATAATGTTGCCAATGTCTGGCACCATCTTAAAAACACAGAAAATAAACCAAGACATAGAATATAAGGAAATAAAGTTAAAAGGACAACCTTACAGATCTTCTTGTTAAGTGTTTAGCCATGGGCCTGGATCCAGGCTCTGCCTCCCCGATGCTGAGTCCAATACCAGCACAAAACATTCGGCCAGCCTTGAGACCCTTTGTCACGTGGCCGCTGCTGGAACAAGAGTCGCCATTTTTCGGCACCATCTTGCTTCCACTGACATCATCGTCACCATGATTCCGCGCTGGGCTGATCTCGGCCAATGGAGCTGCAGCCACCGGGTCCCAAACTCAACCCAAACTTGATATTGGGCCCACCGTGCTGAAGCAGCAACTGCCAATGCTGCCAGGTCCTGGACCGGGCCCCAGGCCCCAGGTCCAATCTCCCTGCTTCTGACTCGCTGGACACCTTGCCACTGCCAATGCCATCTGAGCTCTCCACAAGAGGGTAAGTATAAAAAAAGGAAAAATGAAGAGAAGTAAAAGGAAAGTGGACTAGCTCCGGAACTCAGGATTGGATCAGCTAAGATTTTGCTTAATTGCACAGTAAGCTTGAGAGCTGAATGGCCTAGCCCTGCTCTCAATTATTCTGTTCTTATCACTGGTTATGGCCTCAGCTATGCTGCTTCTCATGATGACTGCCACCATGTATTCCACGGGGATTAGAACATATAGCTGTACCTGTCCCTAGCTGGTTACTTTCTGCTGCCTCCAATTAAGCACCACTTCTTTTTCTTGTAAGTTAGAGCAACGTGTGTTGGTGAATGTGGTGCACTGTGTTTGGGGGGAGAAGGAGCTCATGGTTGAATAACTGGCAGGATGTGCAAACTGTAAGATGTGAGGCTTGCAGCATTCTGAAGTGTTTGAGGGTGGGAGTGAAGTTGTGCATTTCAGGTGTGAGTCCTGATTGATGGAGATTAATGATAGGCGAGTGATAGAGGGTGGCAAATTGATCAGTGACTGAGGCCAGAGGAGCAATGCACTGCTTACAGGACCTCAGGTCCGAGCTCTGGCCATTAACTTCCATGGCACATCATACATGTAGAGGCACCCTTGACCCCCTACTATTCACTCCTCCTTCTGTCCTTCCACCCAGACTTCCGGAGCAGAGTTGGAAAATGGTGGTACTTATTCTGTCCTGTAGTCAGCCATCATTGCAATGATCTTGTTATTTCAATGATCTCAACATCCACTTGTACTCTTCTTTAGGCATCTCTCCTTTAAACTGTGCAGGGTGGCTTTGATTAGTCTGGAATATCATTTAAAAAATGCTAGCAAGTAATAAAACTGGCTCACCTGCTGATGTGTGTAGTCAACAAGCAGTGCTGTTAGCACTGGCTTTATGCAGCAATCATAATTAAGAATGCAGTAATAAATTAGTATGTTGACTACATTACGTTGAATGGGTAACCCAGTGTCACAATCTCCGCACGTGTTTTTGTTGTTATTCAGTTTAGCCCCATTGTCGTTGTTCAGCACCAAAAACCCATGCCCCACATATTGACTCCATCTCTCTCCCAAGAAACTGTCAGAGGCTGAACAGGACCATTTAACAACCTTGTTGTTGAAACCGAATCCTCAATGTGCTTCTACCGACGTATCTCCACCATTATTATGATTGCCTATTTCAACACCCTGACTCCACCCTTCCCTATTAGTTCATCTGCTATTGAAAACCTCATTCATACCCCTGTTACCTCAAGACTTGACTAATTCAGTTCATTCCTAGCCGGACTTCAACCTTCCTTAAATTATACTCACACATGACTATGATAGCTTTATCAGACCCACACTATGTTGCTTTCTTGCAGCAGCCCTCTGTTTAATATCCTTCACTAGCTTCTAGTGAAGAAGCATTTGAATGTTATTGTTCTGTAGCGTTTTTTCAAATCTATCGGTGACCTCATCTTTTACTGTAACTTCCTCCAGCCTTACGATCCTCAAAGCCATCAGCAATCTTCCAATTCTAGTCGCTTAAACATTCCCAATTTTTGTCACAATTATTGTTGACCGTGGCCAGCTATCTGGGACTTAAGGTCTTCTTTAAGACACTCCTTAAAATTTACTTCTCTGACCAAACGTTTGAACATAGAAACATAGAAGATAGGAGCAAGAGGAGGCCATTCAGCCCTTTGAGCCCTCTCCTCCATTCTTCACGATCATAGCTGATCGTCCAACTCAATAGCCTAATCCTGCTTTCTCCCCGTAACCTTTGATCCCATTCTCCCCAAGTGCTATATCTAGCCGCCTCTTCAATCCATTCAATGTTTTGCCATCAATTACTTCCTGTGGTAATGAATTCTACAGGCTCACCACTCTTTGGGTGAAGAAATGTCTCCTCATCTCCCTCTTAAATGGTCTATCCCAAATCCTCAGACTGTGACCTCTTGTTTGGGACACACCCACCATTGGGAACATCCTCCCTGCATCTTCCCTGTCTTGTCCTGTTGGAATTTTATATGAGATCTATGAGATTGCCCCCTCATTCATTTGCCCTATTAACTCCTTATGTGACTTAGTTTCAATACTTTATTGCTGCAAAAGTGATATATAAATGCAAATGGTGATAACATAATTGCAAATAATTGTAGCTTAGTAAAATAGATGCTTTTGACATTACCTCCATTCACGGTTGATGGGATGAAATTCCACTTTTCAGCTGTCTATTACTAGGTTAGCTCCAACTGCAGGCAGAAGATATTCTCAGTTATTACCTTAAGATCAAGAAGAATGTGAAAAGGCATCCCAGATATGTCTTACATCAGCCAATGGCATCTTTGTTGCAAAGATCTATGCTGAATTGACCTCAGGCAAAACTTTACTAATCCTGTTGTTACACAGACATGAAATTGTTGGAAAGGTGAGTTTTCTGGCAATATAACCTGTGACATGCAAGATAGCACAATTTGTACCAGGTGTAAAGCTGACAATACAAATACAGTAAATGCTGTGAATTATTGGCAATGTATATGTGAAAATCCTGAAATAATTTGATTGATGAGTCAGATCATTCAATGAGCAAATATAATAGATATTTTGACACCATACTAATTGCTGGATTCATTAATAATTTGTGTGAAATGTTATGGGTCAACAGAGAATAGCCAATAATGAGGCTGAGTGATTTCACTGCTGGTTTGTGAATACTGTACTTTTAGTATAAATAATTCACTGGCAGAAATTCCTGCTGCCAAAACCTCCGATTATCTATTGAAACAGTTCCACAGTTCTTCTGCAAGTAAAATATATGTTTCTCCAAGTGAGCATGTGCATAGTGATTTTAGAAAATTACCATTTTTGAAAATTACCTAAAGCTTTGTGAGCTAAAGTACAATTAATGTATTCACTGGAATTATTTGTCCTGTTTTCGAAATCTGCAGTTAGCTCCATGCTGCCACCATCCAGACAACAAACAAAACAACACCCTTCTGAAACAAATATAAAGGCATTATGGCAAAACAAACTGAATCAAATATTCAATTATTAAAATATGTTTCATAGAATCATAAATTCATAATATCTTAGAGTTCAGAGGGACTGATTTGGCCCATCAGGCCTTTGCCAGCACCTTGACAGAGCTACCCAACTAGTCCCACACTTCTGCCCTTTCTCACATTGCCTGCTAATTTCTGCCTTTCAAGTATTTATCTAATTCTAGTTTAAGTGCTGCCATTAAATGTATTTCTGCCTTCCTTTCGGGCAATGTATTCCATATCAAACAAACTTGCTATGTAAAATAAATTGGGCTTTATTTCACTTTTGGCTCAGTTGTCAATTAGTTGCTGTGTTTGTTACGGAACAAATTACTCCCTGCTAATGGTTAAGGCAGAGTGCTGTCATCAATCTTCCTCTCTGTACAGGGTCTGAGGGCATGTTTGGTTAGCAATAATAAAGGTAGAACCACCGGTGAGATTTAACAAGGGGCATTTGTTTTAACAACAAAATACACCTTATTGCATGATATCAATTGACACAAATTACATTGGCTGGTTAGACATCATAACTAAGATTATCAGGAGCCAGGCTGAAATATCAGACCCCATTGGAATCTCAAGCTAGGATTCTCTTTTCTCCATTCAAGACCATGTGACATCAACAGATTGGGTGGAGCTGATTACAATATTCAATATCAACCCTTTCAGAACCAATAACATGCTATATTGCATAATTTTGTGAACCCTGGTTGCCAACCTTCTACTAGCATGACTTTGAACCTCTCCTTGCATAAGGATAACATTTCTTTAGTCCGTCTTCAGAACTGTCATACCTCATCCTTTATACTATTCTAGTAAATCTCCTCTGCACCTTCTTTGAGACTTTGATAGACTTCCTAAACTGGAGTGCCTGAAATTGAGACAATACTCAAGTTTTGGCCTATTTAGTTACACAATAGCTACTTACAAAGGTATCTTGTAACGTCCAACACTTTCCTTTCCCACAGACATGGCAATCATTTTCCTTGTTCCAAGCAATGATTCTAGCTGGACTGCATGCAACCACTCTATAGCCTTGGCTCCTGGAAGATAATGCAATAAAAGAGACAGGCAGTAACATTTTAACAGTGCACTCACTGTATTGGCACAAAGGTCCTGATAAATATGATTTAAGACCTGTTCTTTAAAAGAAGAGAAACAGTTTGGATATTCCATTCAATTTAATCAATTTTATATTTCTTAACTTAAAACAAAATATTTTAAAGCAATTAACTTTTTTACACAGTAAATCTTGCAGCTGAAATAAAAAGTAGAATGATATAACTCTAAAATAACAACAGGTGTAAACATTCTGCAGACTCATTTGATAAGTCCATGCAAATAGTCAGCTAAACAGATACTAAACAGTCAACTATCAATGTTGTAGAACAAAAAAGCCCTCACAGGCCCAGACAATGCCCAGCTGTGACAAAAATAAATGCTACAACTGTGAAATTATGCGTCATTTCCAGAAAATCTAGTGAAATAGGACATAGTGCAAATAAATACTTTTATTTTTCTGGACTGTGGACGAAACAAATGGGAAAAGAATTTACTTTTAAACCAAGGATACTGTAGAAGCAGATATTGTGCTTTTAAAACTGAGTTCTCAGATCTCATTGTGAATTACATCTACGCTGTTACCTACATTAAACAGTGGGTGAGGATACTAGGGGGGGGTGTGTTTGTGTGTGTGTGTGTGTGTGTGTATGGTGGGAGGAGGGTAGTGATCAAACAGGACAGTTTTATTCAGTGACAATGCTTTGATTGCTTTAAGTATTTGTGGTCTGAGGAGGGCTTAACATGGTAACAACTACTTGAAAGATTCATGGACAAGGTGATACAGCCTTGCATGCGGAAAATGGAGCAGAAATACTTAATCTGCAAAGGAATAGCATCTCATTCTCTCTCTCCCCTTCTTGTTTGAAGGAGTACCAGAAAATTTCCCAATACCCATTTCCATTCACCATTTCACTGTAAACTGCTTTCTCTGCCTTTAGTGATATCAAAATGGACAAATTAGCAGCCAATGAATGAAAGTTGGCATCGGCACACAGACAACATTGGGCTAGGCAGCAAAAAACTGAAAGGCAGTGGATGGAACTGAAAGAAAAGGACTCATTGATGTGGTTCAGATTGGTGCTATCAAACTCTTCTTCCATTTGTCCCCTTACTTTCACCCTTATATCCTTGTCTTGTTTCTTGGTGTGCCTGTTTATGTGTAGGAATTTTACAAAGGTTTAGAGTTCATGTTATGGTGTTATAAGTTAGCAATTCATGTTTTCTTCTTGCTGTTGGTTTACTCAGTTTGATTACAATAAATTGTTATTGTCTTTTTAATAAAAAGTCTAGAGTACGTATGCTTTTAAACTGAACTAGTTTGATAAAATTGGGCAGTTCAAATTTTTGATGACTCAGGGAATAGTAGGGCATGATTTTCTAGCTCTCTACTCCAGTGTGTCATGATGACAGTTACAGAACAACAAAATTTGCAGTAGTTACACATGTTGAGAAGTCATTACAATTGACTAAACACCATTGGAAAAGATATCTGATACATTTCTAGGGGAAATTAATGATTCATAGAATCCCTACAGTGTGGAAACAGGTGAATCAGCCCAGCAAGTCCCAACCACCCCTCTGAAAAGCATCCCACCCAGACCCATTCCCCTACTCTTTCCCTGTAACCCTGCATTGTCCATGGCTGGTCCACCTAATTTACACACCACTGAACACTACCGGCAATTTAGCATGGCCAATCCACCTAGCCTGCATGTCTTTAGACTATGGGAGGAAACCGGAGCACCCAGAGGAAACACACGCAGACGGGGGAGAATGCACAAACTTCACACAGAAAGTCACTCAAGGGTGGAATCAAACCCAGTGCTGTGAAGCAGCAGGGCTAACCACTGAGCCACCGTGCCGCCCTGGAACTTTGTTTGACTGAATTTGTCGATGTCAATAGATAGGTCATTAATTTTAGATTTGATACAGGAATGAGTGTCACTGTTGGCTCAGATTTATTATCAAGTTTGGAGAAAGATAAGTTACAGTGTACAGAGATGGCACTATGGGTTATTCTACAAATGTCTCCAAAGACAAAGAGTGTAAGAGTTGAAAACGTGCATATGGTCCAAAGTCCATTTTTGAACATGCACATATGTCTTGACTTCAGCATCCTTAAGATGACAGAAATTCAACTAGTTTCAAGAGAACAACTGGTTCAGAAACAAGTCTTGGTCAAAGGCCATTGATTTCATGGGGCTTCACAGACTTATGACAGGACAAATAAAGGAGAAAGAATCCGCTGAAATAGCTATGACGGCTGAAGAGAATTGTTTCATTTTATCAATAGGAAGGAAATCTTTTTTACTCTTAGAATTGTCTAAAATACAGAAGACAAACTCAGCAAAGTTTGATACTAGAAGTAAATATGGAGTACAAGGAGGAGCAGTGTAATCCATTTGAGCTCATTGATGAACCTTTAACTAAAGTTCTTCAGACAGCAAAACAGCCGACTGAATAAGATGGTACAGCAGATTTGATTTTGTTGCAGGATGATTAGCCAACAGACAAGCTAAAAAGCAACATTTTAATCCTTTTGTCTTTCATCAAAGAATTATTAGCACCAGTGACAAACATAACGTTATGGAAGCAGCACTCCTCCACTAATGCGTCTGAGGATTTGAAACTGTTTAGTTCCCCCAAGTGAAATTGACAAAGGATGAATGACAATCTCCAACATAACCACCAAATTGAAATTATAACCCAGATGTTTCAGAAGATTAAGAGAAACCATTTGCTTGAACAAAATGGATATGAGCTTTATACAATTCCATACAATGCTGACCAATATCCAAAGACTCAGAATACAGTCAGAAAAGAAGAAATCACCTGGTCTGAGATTCCAGGATATTGCTAGGAAGGAAGTATTAATTTCAACAGCCATCTTCCATGATGGACATTCATGAGATTAAAGGTCCTCCAGGAGAGGTTATGGACAACTCCTAAACTAGCAGGGAGGAGTTCCTCTGTGAAGGAAATTCAGGAGATTAAAGGCTCTCCAGCCACAGTTGGTTCTGCTATAATGCATATTCTGGCAATGTGAATTGGCTATTACACAACTGACGAATAGGGAAACACTATTTCTAATATGCAAACTTATGTTGGCTATAACACGATTCCATTGGTGTGCAGAGGAGTACGCTTCAACATCATTTGATTGTTTTGCTGGCTTTATCTTGAATACGCACAATGTTAGCGCCAAAACAGTCCTCGCACTGGCATCATGTGATCATTTCACAGACTTTGTCATGAAGTGCCTTCTGTGAGACGTACAGTACTCTGTGATTTTTTATCATTTTTTGCAAATTCTGTCGTGTTACCCATAATAATGCGAGGACAAAGTAACAAGAATGGTGGCAAGAAGCATCCTGATGGTAAAATTGCAGGTGGTGAACATAAAAGGAAGGCTATAACACTGGAAGAGAAAGTAGACATTATAAAGCATTTTGAGCATAATGAGAGAACATGTGATATATTTGGTGTAACATAATGCGATGTTGCTCAGGGCTGAGTCGGTTCTGCTATAATGCGATAGTTGCGTATCTGTGCAACATCGCATTATAGAAAATCATGCTATAGACATAACCGAGCCTATGGGAAAAGCAGGGTTAGAGGCTGACTACCAAAAAATATCACTCAAAATCGCTCAAAAATCATTCAAAAGCCTAACACAAAGGATAGCACAGTTTGAATAAATGTCTAATTAATATCTAATAATAAAAAAAAGTAATTGAACACTTTACCTTGAAAAAAATGTCAAGGTGACTTGATGGGGGAGGAGGTTTTGAGGTTGCTCTGTTGTTTATGCAGGGG
The DNA here is from genome assembly GCF_021869965.1 of Rhincodon typus. Classification (NCBI taxonomy): domain Eukaryota; kingdom Metazoa; phylum Chordata; class Chondrichthyes; order Orectolobiformes; family Rhincodontidae; genus Rhincodon; species Rhincodon typus. The sequence continues at coordinate 122,003,298 of NC_063332.1, read as the reverse complement.
CTGATGGTCATCACCATCATCATCATCATTACCTTCAGGTGCAGTTGTGTTTGCAGGGTTAAGGCAACAAATAGTTAATTCAGAAGTAGATGGCTGTGGTTCATTGTCTTCTGACTGTTTCTTGGGGGTTGGCTAAAAAAAAATCCAGTTTTTGTTGTTTTGCCCTTTTACTTCTTTCATGAAGAAGCTGTTCATAGGATGCCAAATAAGATCTTATTCCACGAACTGCTACCCTGCTGTGTTCTGCATTGTAATCATTGTCCCCTAACAGCTGCAACTGCTTCTCAATTTCCCTCAGGATAGAAGACAAAAGAGAAGTGGCAAACTTTGGTAGTGCTGCATCCTGGACTTAATCTTCTGCATCTCCACCTTCCACTTCCCTCTCAGCAACAAGTAGTTGTAGATCAGCCCTGTCGGGAGGTCTTCACAGTGGGACTCAAGCAGCTCTTCAACATCCTCACTCTTCACTTCTTCAAATCCAACTTGCTTTGCAAGATCAACACAATGTTCTTTGCTTCTTGGAATCTCCACTGATGGATTTAAAGCCTTTAAAATCTTGAAAAAAATCTGGGATAAGCTTCCTCCAAACAGCATGCAAGCCGTCCTTACTGACGTCACCCCAGGCTCCACGATAATGTCAATTGCATTCTTAATGTTAGAGCTCTTCCAAAATTGACGAATGCTGTCCTTATCCCCCTCAGTGGCTGCAATCAGCCTCTTAAAGGTGAGCCTTAAATAATAAACTTTAAAAGCTGCTACTGCACCCTGGCCCATGGGTTGAAGGAGAGAAGTTGTGTTTGGGGGTGGAAATAGCAGTTGATGTTTTCAGAAAGCTCACCAATAGTGGGAGGATGGCTTTGGTTTGCATTATCCAAAATGAGGAGAATCTTTAAATCTAATTTTTTTTTCCTGCAATACTTTCTAAAAGCATCTGCCAAAACATCAACAATAAATTCAGAAAAACTTTGCCTCATCATCCAGCCCCTTTTGCTTGACCTAAAGTAGATACCCAGAGTAGATTTAAGGTAACCTTTCAAGGCTCATGGGTTGGCACAGTGGTACACCACCACAGGCTTAAGGTTTAAGTGTCCACTGGCATTGGCACCCAGCAGCACAGTCATATGATCCTTTGCCACCTTAAAGCCTGGAGTGTATGTTTCATTCATAGAAATGTAGGTTCTTGATGGCATTCACTTCCAGTATAAACCTGTATCATCCAAAGCGAAAATTTGATCTAAGTTGTGGCCTTCTTCATCAAGTAATTCTTTTTACTAGGGGAGGAAATGCCATCACATGCTCCTCATCTGTACTGGCAGCTTCGCCACATAACTTTACATTATGAAAAGCATAGTGGTTCTTAAAACCAGTAAACCAGCCACTGCTGGCACTAAAGGCAGGCACATCTGCAGGATTTTCAGCTTTTTTTGTTAGATCTCCATAAATTGATATGGCTTTATCTTCTATGGTGAAAAATGTGGTCGCAGATCGCTTATTCTATCCACTCATTTAGAAACTGCTCCACTTCGTAAATTTCCTTTGTCTGTGACCTCACAGATTTGCTAGCACTCAGACTTGTTCCAGCAATACAGCTTGCTTTAATTTTTTCTGCATTGTCTCTAATGGTGCGTAAGGTAGACTCCTTTATTCCTGTTATGCAAACTATATCACATGTTCTCTCATTACACTCAAAAAGCTTTATAGAATCTAGTTTCTCTTCCAGTGCCTTTCTTTAATGTTCATCACTTGCAATTTTATCACCAGGACGCTTCTTGCTAACAGACTTGTCACTTTGTCCTCACATATTTGTGGGTAAAATGGCAGAATTTGCAAAACCAAATGAAAATCACAGAAAGCTCTTCACGTCACGTGATGCCAGCGTGGAGACTCTTTCGGTGCTAACATTGCACATGCTCAGGACAAAGCCCGCAAAATGATCACATGATGTCGACACGTAGTCCTCCGCGCACCGATGGAATCGTGTCATAGTGATCACAAGTTCACAATTTAGAAATAGTGTTCCCCTGTTCATCAGTTGCATTATAGTCAATTCACATTGCCAGAACATGCATTGTAGCAGAACCGACTATACAATGTTATGGTTCCATCTGTCTGTCTGCTGTGGGTTTGCAAGCTATACACACAGAAATCAGTTGGTTTGCTGTAATATTTACTTCATAGCTTGTAATGTGTTTTACTGTTTTAGATAAACTAACACATGAAGTTAATCCCCGATAAGTAATTGATTTTGACCATTATCATTAACATAACACGATGAAGAGCATTGGAAAACATTATACGATGAGGCCTATTGTCCTGAATAATCAGCAAGCAAGTTAATCTACAGTTAAAACCTATAGTCAACAGTCTCAAATCATGCAAAAGTGCATGAAACAGATCTCAATGTCTTTGCTAGATGGAGCATATTGAAAATACAGCTTACTTGTAAGCAAACATATACCTATTAACAGAACATTTTAACTCAATTAAAGGCAAAATACTGTGGATGCTGGAAATCTGAAACAAAGACAGAGAACGCTGGAGAAGCTCAGCAAGTCTGACAGCACCTGTAGAGAGAGAAAAAGAGTTAACGTTTCGAGTTCTGTGTGACTCTTCCTCAATTTTATTAAGACCAAATACTACTATACTTTGAATTCAGAGATATACCAGCCTCTAATCTGTTACTTGATTGAAAGATGATGCCATCAACTCTACAACTTCATATTAGTCAGTCCATTCAAAATGCTTCACTGCATGTGTTTCTAATATTTGTATAGCTGGATTTCAGACCCTGAAAAGTTCTCCTTCTGTTTTTCTTCCTTCTCAAGTCCCCACACAGCAGTTTACTATGCAAAATAAATGATGTTAAAATATATAAACCACACTATTTACTTACAACACAAATTAAAACATTTGGATTTGCACGGTAAAATATGGTCATACCTATCTCAATACCAACACTGTACAGTACTCAATTCAAGAAACAGTTCCCTTCTCTATCATATCTATAAGTTTGACCTGTCTTTCTTTCAATTTCCTGCCTTCAGAATTTAATAGACTTTTCCTTGATGACTCGCACAATTGAGATGGACTTCAAATAACCCCACCATGACGCTGTCCAAACAATTCTGGTGTGGAGGTTTCAAATTAAACCCTTATGCTGAAGTAATATATTTCTTAACTGTTTGAAACTAGGTCCTTTTACCCAGAGAACCTGTTTCTTCCATCAAACTTCCACTTCTACAAACTGAAACTAAAAGCTTTCACAAGCCGTGTTTTTACCCCCAAAGAAAAAAAATCCTGAGTGTTTTAAACTGAAGGAAAGGTAACGCTTTTCAATGTTTACTCTCTCCTACCATAAAACTCTGACAATGCAAACAAATCTTATCATCACACCTGGAATTCTTTTTCTCAAACAGGTATAAAAAGAAACCAAGCTGCACACAGAGAAATCAGATGACTCACTGTAACCTCTGCTTCATAACTAATGACTTTTTTTACTACTGTTGTAAATAAATTAACCCATGGAGTTAACCAATTCCAAACACATGATTATTTTAACATTTTCATTATACGACATAATGCATTGCTGTCTCTCTGTGAAACAGATATTCATAACCTATTGATGGTCATTTGGGCAACAAAATGGTGCTGCTGATACCATCTAGAATAAGTCTATGGCCACCCTAAGCTTTACAGCCACAGGCAGAACTTATCATGACTTGGCTTGTGATTCCAATTCCTGTTGGCATTTGGTGATAAAGATCACTGACTGCTTGCCTGCACTGGATTTAGCCTAGAAATCAAGCATGCCACCTATCCCCCTACTCTCCTCTGCAAATGTACATAGGACGTTATGACATTGAGTCAGCAACACAATGTCATCAAAAATATGGAGGCTGCGCGGGTGCAGAAATCAGCAGCCCATCTGAAATGTTGAAAATACTAATGAACAAGCTATTGACCATGTTGAAGTTGAACTTGAAACCCATTCATCTACAAATTTATGTTTCCTGCTGCAGTCTACAGGCTGTCTGAGAGGAAGCCGTTAAATTTGCAGCTGCGATTGACTTTCTGTTGCCAACATTATCCCAGTTCTGCATTCCACCTCAAAAAGAGTCTTGTGGAGTATCACAGTGTCCCTACGATAGGGTTCAAATCCCACCTCAGGATGTGATGGTCACAAAGGTTTGTCATGAAGTGCCCAAACTGGTTGTTTAATTTTTATTTTCACTCCTCTGATGCAGGACGTTTCAACTCCACAGTCCTAGTTTATCCTCATTTTGAACATCGAATTGGTTTGCTTCCTGCCAGACAGCCACTAATTCCATCTGACACTTAATTCAATGAGCTGAGATGGCAGTGAGGGAGTGAGCGCAGCAAACAGTTTCCATTCCACGTTCCTCATCCTGTTGGAAAATTATTCCTCAGTCAAGTTAAGATGGCCACCCGGCCCCTAAAATTTGGTTTCCCAAAATGAGGCTCAAGACACTTCAGGTATTGGACCTTGGGTCTCATTTCACTGATACGGCTGAAGTCTCAATAGTCTGACACAAAGATAAAGCAAACTATAAACACCGCCAGCATTTCATAACAAGACTCAGATAAAGAGCTACTGGGTTTGTGAAGGGAATAAAGCATGATTAGTCATTAGGGCTGGGTAGGCGATCTGAGTTGTGTTTGGGTTTATAAAGCAGGTTAGGGCATAGGCCAGCAAATCCAGATGGTGGTAATGGTTGGGGTTAGGAGCAGGATGAGAGCATGGGTCAGAGCTTAGATTTGGATAAGGACATATCTTTTTTACAGTCTCATTGGACTCTGCACCAGCCTGTGAAGCAGTTGTTGTTCTTGCTTTTGGCTCTGATGTCGCAACTTCACTGATAAACACAGTAAAATTCCAATCTTTTCTGCTAGTCCTGAAGTCAACATTGACAAATAATAACAAAGTCTGGTTTACAATTTTTATTTTGATTTTTTGTTCATCATTTGACCTGAATGGGTAAGTAAGGATAGAAATCAAAGATGCAGTGGAGTAAAAAGTAATACTCTCTCCCATAAATCATTAGTATTAGGTTGGTGTTTAGTAGTATTGGTTTTATCCTCTAAATGCAGTCTAACAGTTCCATCTTCTGTCTCCATCTTTAAGCATTGGTGTATCCTGTTCTGACTTCCTCACTCCATGCAGAGGTTAGGCACTCATTGAGCTATTTAGTTATTAAATCATAATCTTACCACAATGCATGACCTTTTTACTAATAGGAAGTGTCAGTTGGTGTAAAGAAAGATAAATTCAGGACAGTGATGTTTGCAGTAAAAACAATCATTAGATGAGAACCATGGGGTAGATTTTACAGGATGGATTTTAACATTGGTCAAAACCACACTGACAAAAGAAAACATATATTTTGTGTGGGCAACCTAAATAAGATCAAAGTGGACATTCCACCTCCATTAGGGAGGAAGGACCACACTGGAGAATTGTCATCCAATCTGATTTGTCAGCACCCGTGTAATCCTAGCGAGGCCAGGAGAGAGTAATGCCCAATTCTGGAACCACAAGCTGTTCAGGAAGAAGGGGAGAGTGGCACACAGTCAGATGGCCAGGCAGGAAGTGGATGTGTGTAGATTGGAGTTGCACACTGGGACAATTTGGAATCCCCTACACAGCTGATCCCATGAGAATTGCCAGGAAATTTGAGTTTGAATTATCCAATGGGCCTGGAACCTTTCATTAGATATTTGAGAGACTTCCCCATCACTTAAACTTAATAGTTATTCAGGAAATGTTAGAGGATTCGAAAACCTACTCTAAGTCCTGGTTAACTGTTAAATGGAATCCTCAACTCATCACTGATGGCCATCTCAGGCCCCTGAATGCCAGTACACCCAGGCACCTAACTGAGCTCGTCAGTCCTGACACCCCCACAATCAAACTCCTGTCCTGAAGCCATCCTGACTCACCAGACCCAAACCCTGGAACATGTCCCTGACCAGACCCTGCGAGAGCCATCCTGATCCTGCTGGAGTTAATACCAACCCATGCCCAGTATGGCCTGACTTGGCCTGATCCCCACCGCTGATAGAACCCAGCATTCCGCCTTTCACTTTGATCTATCCTAAAAACCCCCAATACCAACTCCTACATCCTGTTATCCCAGCCTGGCCTAGTCAACTCAACCTGACCCTGCCAATCCTGATACCACTTAGCCCCCTACCCAGCTCCCACTCAGCCTTAAAACCAACTTGATTTGACTCTTCTGCAACAGAACACCTCCAACCCTCTGTCCAACCAACTGCCCCTCCCCAATTCATCCTAAGCACTCATCCACATCCCTGGCACCCGAGCAACCTCACCCACCTGACATCCTGAGGAGATAGCAAGGACTGCAGATGCTGGAGTCAGAGACAACATAGTGTGGAGCTGAAGGAACACAACAGGCCAGGCAGCATCAGAGGAGCAGAATAGTTTACATTTCAGGTCTGGACCCTTCTTCAGTAATTCAGAAATTTTCCTGAAGAAGAGTCCCAAGCTGAAACGTCAACATTCCTGCTCCTCTGATGCTGCCTGGCCTGCTGTGTTCCTCCAGCTCCACACTATGTTGCCACCTGACATCCTACCTACTTTTCAACCAATTTGCCATTCTACCCCATTGCTAGACTTGCACAATTATTTTCCCTTGGCACTTAATGGCTTCATTAGCCCTAACGTGAAATTCTTACCCACTTGCTGTAATATAGGACACAGGACAGAGGTAGGAGGGTAGACAATGGATTTTACCTTCCAAGCCCTCCCGACTTCAAGGTTGGCAATAGGGGTGTGCAGTTGGGCTACAAGATTGAGCCCTAATATTTCCCCTCAATTGATAATGAAAGATGACAGATAGGTGAAGGTTTAATGCATTAATTTAATCTCAAAAGTTCAAACACATTTTTTTTGCAACATCATCTGTAACTCACAAGATAATTTTACCACAATTGCTTCTGGATATTTAATATTTGGCAATGTTACTTGACTTACTTGAAAAGAAAACTGTGTGGCTTTATCTCATGACTGTTCACTCAATGGAAGCATTCTCACTTCTGTGTCAGATGGTTGTGGATTGAGGCCCATCCTCGGACCTAAGGGTAAATTGCAAGAAGCAAAATATTGCAGATGCTGAAAATCTAAAAATAAATCAAAACACGGTAGAAATAATCTGCAGATCCGGAAGCTAGCTTGATAAATGTTAATTTATTTTCCCTTTATGTCACTCCAGCTTTAGCTAAAATAGATGTTCTGTGCCCCAGAATCACCACACATCAATTTTTATTTTGTGTGTTAGCAGAAACCGATCATCTGGCACATTTTAAATTTGAAATTAAAGTTTAAAAAGTTGACATCACACTTGCTGAAGTTAGACTCTTGAAGGTGGGTGTGCAATACTTTTGATATATAGGCCGAGTGTGAATTGATTTTTTTTATTGACTTCTTTGCGCTCATTAAGTTGTTAATGTTGGGAATGGAACACTTTTCATTCAGGCATCCAGTGTCAGCATCAAGCACTTCAAGGTCACAGGCAATATAAATCTCCCTGTACTCTGCTGCAACAAAGTGCCTCAGCCACACCATTCAGAGTGCACCGTGTGACAGTTGTTTCCAGCTAATCAGTTACCTGAGTGAAATTATCAACATGGTGCCAAATTAGGGGCAGTTTTGCTCTGTGGACCTATATTCACTCCGAACTATCAAATCTTATTTCGCTGATGAGATTTATGATCCTGCAATTCCATTCAACCTCTTTGGCCCACAAAATCAGCAGACTACCAGAAAACTTAATTCCATTAGTTTAGGGTGAATTCAAGTTCCAGAACTAGTTTTTAACCCTCTGTGCACCCAGCAGCCATGAATGGGAAAGTACTGACATATATTGCAACTTTGCAATCGGTTTTACTTCATTCAGTGTCTGCAGATCACAACTCATCCGGGCAAGACTTAAAATATAGCTTGATACTTCGTGATTGCCCCTGATTGAGTGTTACATTACCAGGTACATTTATAGCTCTATGTCATATAAAAACAACAGCAAAGGGTTTCAGGATGAAAAGTTGGCCACAAAGTTATTTGTGATAATGAACCCTGTTGTACAACAGATAGATACTTGGCACTAACCGCCAGCTCTCTTTTATTTTTATTTTATTTTAAGTTAATGAGAATGATGCCAATTCATGGTGACAGTAAAAACTTTTCACTGTATTTTATATTGGATGCACATGACAATTAATGATTCAATCAATCAGCTGCTCATTATTCACTGGTTAAACACATCTGAAGTTCAAAATGCATTATATTTTTGATAACTAGAAAAAAAACTAACAGCTCACTGGGTACTTTGAGAATACTAAAAGGTTTGAGAAAGTAATTTAAATGAAGTCAGTCAATAGTAATAGCGTTTTGGCTGAGCTATCTGTTATAATCTTACATGTGACTATTTTTACTGAGAGTTTAAATATCATTTAAACCTTTCATCCATATCAATATTTAGAATAGTGATGGACCAAGTCACTAATAATTCACAAATATCAGTGAAATGCATCGAAGTGTAAGATTAACAGAAACAAGAAGGTGACATTGAAATACAAATAATACTGATTTCAGAGACAACCAAATTGAAGGTTAACACTTCTGTGTCACTTTTACATTCATTTTTTTTCCAGAATAACGTCAGTTGTCAAAGCAATTTTTAAAATTCAGGAGCAATTCAGGAAAGTGCAGTGCATTACCCCTCAAATGGTGGAAAGCAGTAAAGGCATCAACCTGACTACAATGTTCATGAGTCTGTAACAATTAAGGATTAATCTCCCAAAAACAGCTACAAAGAACCAGGGAGAAAACAAAATAATTGCACCAAAAATAAAATGATAAACGACTAGAGATAACACAGTGTGGAGCTGGAGGAACACAACAGGCCAGGCAGCATCAGAGTAGCAGGAAAGTTGACGTTTCGGGTCGGGACCCTTCTTCAGAAATTCTTCATTTCATTTATGTTCATGTATTCTGATGGCTAGTTTCTTTCCTGTCTGTCCGAAGATCAGCTAGCAGCAAAACAGCACAACAAACTCTCCTTAATATCTGTACATTCAGACAATAAAGGCCATTAGTTTAACTGGGACAAAGTAACCGTAGCAGCCCGAGCCAAACATAGACATGCACGGGAATTCCCAGAGGCATGGTTCTCCACCCATACTTCAATCAACAAACATACAGAATTGGACCCCATATATAAATCCATACAAATCAAAACCATAACGGACTGGACAGTACCAATTCCAAGCAGAGTAGAATAACATCGCTTCATCGGAGGGTCCATTGATGACGTCACCTAACATGGTGATGAAACGTCTGAACAAAACAAGCCAGCGCAGTGAGCAAGTCAACAACTTCATCAACAACCCGAGCTACAGATCTTTGCCAATATTTTATTTATTCTATTTCTGGAGGTGAGTAGTGTTGAGTAACATTTGAAGAGATTGGGAAAAATTTTTGGATTCACAAGGAAATGCTGCTGGACTTTGAAGGGAAGGTTAAAGAAGATGGAACGCCTGTCAGGAGGAAACCTGCTTTCAGTTGGATGGGTCAATCACTGCCATGCCTCTTAAGCTGTAACAAAACAGAGAATTGAGGTACAGGTAGCAGAGTTGAAATTGCTCAAAGAGCGAAGTAGAGGCAAATCAACAGCTACAGAGCAGAACAAAGACAGCCCTGACAGTGACTCTAGAAATCGCCCTCTAGTGTTTATTCCAGTGGATCCTTCCTGACATTACCAACATTTCACAGAACTCTTCAGAGTATTGATATGCAGAGGGATCTGCGTGTGCAGGTCCAGAGATCACTGAAGGTGGCAGTGTGGGTAGATAAGGTTGTAATAAAGGCCCTTGGCATGCTTACCTTCATTAGAAGGGGCTTTGAGAATAAGGACAGGCAAGTTATGCTGCAGCATTATAGAACTTTAGTTAGGCCACACTTGGAATATTGTGTACAGTTCTGGTCATCACACTACCAAAAGGATGTGGATGCTTTGGAGAGGGTACAGAAAAGGTTTACCAGGATGTTGCCTGGTATGGGGGATTTTAGCTATGAATAAAAGGTAGGATGGACTGGGTTTGTTTCCACTGGAATGCAGGAGGTTGAGGGGTGACCTGATAGAAGTTTCTAAGATTGTGAATGGCATGGATAGAGTGGAAAGTGAGAGACTTTTCCCCAGGGTGGACAGGTCAATTACTAGAGGACATAGGTTCAAGGTGCGGGCGAGGTGACGTTTAAAAGAGATGTGCGAGGCGAGTTTTTCACACAAAGTGTGTTGAGTGCCTGGAATGCACTGCCAGAGGAGGTGGTAGAAGCAGACACAATGGCAGCATTCAAGTAGCACTTGGACGAATCCATGAATAGGAAGGGAATAGAGGGATACAGATCCTGTAAGTGAAGACAGTTTTAGTATGGAAGGGCAAAATGTGTTGGCGCAGGTTTGGAGGGCCAAAGGGCCTCCTTTTGTGCTGTATTGTTTTTGTTCTTTGCTTTCTGTTCTCTGTGGCATTGCTGCATCCGTGAGATGACAGTGGTCCTGCAACCCCAAAGATGATGGCTCCATTAGCTTCGCTCAAACAGAAGGGAAGCAGGGATAGTGGGCCTATCATTTTCTCGAGCTGAGCAGCTTACAAAGCACAATGAACTGTGAGCACCTTGCTCCTGCCTGCCACAGTAATAGGTAGATGTACTGCGATCACAGGGTTACCACTCCTTTAACAGTAGCTAGTGTGAAAATGTGCCACAGAACATCATGTTGGTGAATATTCTCTATCCTGGGAGCAGTCATGGTGGTTTTATTCGACACAACCATAGCCCAGCCACTGAAGGCTGACTGCTTACTGACAATTCCTGTCCACTGTACACATGACTCACAACTCCTGCCTTCTCATGATGACATGCCAACAATATGTGTACATTGTGAGTCATATACCGCCACCGGGAATTTGGTGGAGCAAACTATTTGCCATTTTACCACCACTTGGATCACATAGGGTGGGGATAGCCCTCCATACCTAATGGAATATGTCTTTGTCATGGTCTGCTCTGCCACAATGTGCCTCTTATGTGAGAACACCCCTTCCACCAGACTTTCAGAGAACATTTGAGAAGAGAAGGAAGAAGAGGCAAAGGAGGAGCCTGAGGAAAGTGAGGAGGTCTTCAGCATTCCTGTGGTCTAGATGGGGTCCTACTGAAATTCCATTCCCTAATTACAGTTGCTGCACAAATCCCTAGATTTCCATTTCTTTGGTTCACACCATCATAATCTCTACTTGGCCAAGATCTTGAAATAAAGGATAAAATGAGAAACAAATCATAGCAACAGCTACTGCTGGCTTTGGAGCATGACCTTGAGCAGCTCTGGGCTTTGAGGGCCTGACCCCAGATGCAACATCTCAACATGGAGGTAGGATTCTGGACTGACTGTCAGAAAGGCATTGCCAAGGAATGCTGGACTGGCAGAGGTGGAAACACAAATTCTATTTTCCTGAATGAGAGCAGCACGGAATGCAAAACAAGGAGCCACACCCATTCTTCAGCAGCAAAGCTTCAATAACTTTAGGATGCTGTTGGAATGTCACTTGCTGAACTACTGTGACAGCCTGCATATCCTGTCCAACAGAAGTATATACATCCATGATAACAGTAATGAAAATCTATAAAGCAGCAAACTGGGCTTGTAAATCAATAGGTAGTGATCCCATGACCTTCCTGTGTTGGAATGGAAACTGAGATATCAACCACCAGATGCTGCAACATGGTAGGGCCCACATATGGTGTCATGAAGTTGGCTGTCACTTCTACACTGGAAATGATGGTCTCTAACCTCTGAACTAAATCCTGCACCAGGTTGAAGCCAGAATCCCCATGCTTCTTCACAGTAACAGAATGCTCTTTGACAAGCCAAAGATGTCTATGTGCATCCCTCATCAAGACCCTCATCTGAGTACTCTGTAGCTAAAACATTTGAAATATTATCCTCAGTTGCCTATGTGCATGCGTTAATATTTCCCCCCTGCCCTTGCTGTGGACTACTCTTTTTGGGTGAATGAGCACATGCGGATCCCATGTCTATGTTATCCTCTAATGTTGGAGAGTGCCAGTATCTGAGCCGCTCTCTGGAAGTGTCAACTCAAGAGGTGATCCTTCTTCATCAGGATTTTGTTGTTGCCCAGATCCCTTGTGGTGAGGTGGTACTGACTGGCTGGGTGCTAAATCTGAAATGAAAAATTTAGAAGAGCGGTAAGCATTTGGATTAGGAATCAAGAAGTCCAAGGGCCAAATGAAGCACAGAATGCATTTCATGTAAGTTAGCAAGATGATGGTGAGGTAGAATATGAGAAGGGTTAGACTGCAGGAACATATTATCAGGCTGGATTCTGGTGTCAGATGCATTGGCCGCTTTCATAGCTGATTCAGACAATACTGAGTGAAATCTCCTTCAGTCAGCTTTTGTAATACAGGTCTCTCTGACCCTCTATGTTGCTTCCTGCACCTACAGGCCACTTTATCCTGCAAAGAGTAGGAAAAATGTCAGTGCTTATTGCAATGCGTGAGGTCATGAGCCTGTGACAGTTGAAAAACTGGATGTAGAAGCAGCAAGAGGTGAATGTGATACTGGCAGCATTGGTTAATTGGTGAGGGTGGGGTGAAGAATCTGGCTGTTAGAAATAAGTCATTATTACGAGATGTCAGAGTTGCAAAGATGCCATTCACTAACCTGGAGTCCACATGTTAGCTCATTGATAGTTTAGCCAGAAAGATCTCTTGGCAGGGTTCTTGAAATCTCTGGCCGCCTGATACCATTCTCTTTGATGGATATGCATTCAGGTCTTCCTGTGAAGCATAGATTTGCTCTTTATTTCTGTAAAGTCTCCTATAATGCTTCCCGTGCTGCATCTGAGAGTGAAAGAGCCCTCTTGCTGGTTGTTGCTCTATTATCAGCTATCTTCCTTCCAGCAAAGCTGTGCTGCAACTCTTCCCACCAGTTGCTGCAGACACAGTGCACACGCTTTAAGAAATGCTGCTTCCTTTAGAAAGGGTGGGCTTGTTGAATGTTGTGGAGTCACGCTGCCTTCTTGCTTCCTTTTTGAGCATGCAGCCAGCCAGCAGTGCACTTTGTACTGGGCTGCAATCATGCTGTTGAATAGACAGTGCAAACTCAGTATGCTGTCTGGCTCAATTGGAGCAAGCTGGGGATAACCATGCATATGAGTCCCGCACCCACTAATGGGCCTAATCAAATAATTCCCCTTTCAGTTCCAAGCCCTTTGCAAAGTACCAGAATATGTGATAAACCAATTTCTTCTATAACTGTATGTGGGTAAAACAAAAAATGAATACCTTCTATACATTGGTAATTGGAACGTATTCATGGCATCTGGTAGTGGGAATTCTGTTCAGCAGAGAGATGCATCCAGAGCCCAGCTGAGCCATTTGAAATTGACAGAAAGTATTCTGTTTTGTCTGAAAACTTGGTAGGTCAGCCATGGAGATTTTCAGTGACAGAGATCCATAGAATATATTTCTCTGTGCTATCTTGAAAGGTGTTCATAACTTGTTAGGCCAATTATTTTTTTCAGAAATTCTTTCAGTTCAGTTGCAGGCCACGTTCTCTAATTGCTGACATAGACTCCAAGCTTAAATGTGGCAAATCCCTGGACTGTTGCCTTCTAATCTCCTGGGACTATTCGTCCCATCCACACTATCTGCAGCTATATCTTTAGAACCTGAGGAACTACATTCCCTTGATTTTTTTTCCCTAACTTTCTGCAAGGACCTTCGAGGTCTGTGCATGGTGGTGACTTCCTAAACCAGAAGTCAATGCTGGAATGACACTGGCATTCCAACGGGCATTCTTGGACCCTCAGGGCTTACAGGAAACGTTGTCTCAGATGTAGACCATCACAGCCCAGAGATTTGTCAGATTTTAGTCACTTGATCTTCTCTAGCACTTTTTCTTTGTTGTTAGTAATTACCTTACTTTTATTAGCCTCCAGGTTTTCCCTATTTCTAACATGTAACTTGTGTCTTTAACTGTGATGACAGTCGCAGAATTGTTATGGTGCAGAAGGAGGTCATTCAACCCACCATGGCTGACCTGGTTCTATTACCTAGTGTCAGTCTTCTGCCAATTGCCCATTTCCCCTGCGTACCATTTCTTTCAGAATAATTTGCTAATGCCCTCATGAATGTCTCAATTGAACCCACACTGACTAGATTTCCAGGCAATGCAATCCACACCCTATCGACTTGCCATGTGTAAACACTTTTCTTGCAACCATTCTTGCTTTGTTTGCACATCACTTTAAATCTATGCTCCCTCATTTCTTCTTCCACTTTTATGAACAGGACAGATTCTCCCTATCCACTCTATCCAGCTCGCTCATGATTTTGAAAACCTCTATTAAATCTCCTCTCAGTCTTCTTCTCTAAGCAACAGCTGACACAAAATATTTGCTCAATACATCTGCCATTCCTTCATTCTCCACATTAATTACTTTTGTCTCAATTCTAAGAAAACAACATTTAGTCGGCGACTCCTTTTTTTATATACCTGTTAAAGCTTTCAAAATATTTTTATTAAATTCCTGACCAGTTTGTTCTTATATTATATTTTGTTTCTTCTTCTTTCATCAGCTTTTTGTGGATTTTTGCTGTTTATAGAGTCATGGAGACATATAGCATGGAAACAGACCTTTTGGTCCAACCTGTCCATGCCAAACATATTCCCAAACTAAACTAGTCCCACCTGCCTGCTCCTGGTCCATATCCCTCCAAACCTTAGACAACAAGGTGCAGGGCTGGATGAACACAGCAGGCCAAGCAGCAT
>NC_063332.1:121954793-121983407 GCF_021869965.1 Rhincodon typus | reverse complement strand
ATGCTGCTTGGCCTGCTGTGTTCATCCAGCCCTGCACCTTGTTGTCTCGGATTCTCCAGCATCTGCAGTTCCTACTATCTCCCTCCAAACCTTTCCTCTTCATGTACTTATCTAAATGTCTTTTAAATGTTGTAATCAACCACCACTTTCTTAGGAAGTTCACTCCACACATGAATCACCCTCTGTAAAAAAAATTACCCCCATGTCTTTTTAAATCTCTCTACTCTCACCTTAAAAATGTAACCCCTATTCTTGAAATTCCTCCATCCTAGGGAAAAGACAATTACCATTGGCCCAACTATACCCCTCATGATTTTATAAACTTCTATAAGGTCTCCTTTCAACCTTCTACACTTCAGTAAAGTAAGTCCCAGCCTAACCAGCCTTTTTGTATAACTCAAACCTTCCATACCCGGTAACATCCTGGTAAGTCTCGTCTGAATCCTCTCCAGCTTAAAATTCTCACACTTACTACTATTGGTTACAACACTAATAAGCTTCTACTTTTAATCTAATACCATCCTTAACCTGCTGAGTAAGCTGCAGATGGATCTTTCCTGCTAAGTTCTGTTTTTTTAATGGAAAGTATTTTTGTTGAATATTTTAACTTTTTACTGAAAATATTTCCCACTGTTTATTTCGCTACCATACCTTTTAGTCTATTTACCTGATCAATATTAATCAGCTTTCCTCCTATAGCCAGATAATTATCATTTCACAAGTTCAAGATTCTCATTTTAACCTGCCTGCTCCATGTACATGAACCAAGTGCAGGGTAGGCGTAAAGTTGAGTTCACAGTTCTAGTTAACTCCATTGAACTCACCAGCATAATCAACTTGTAGAAAAGCCTAAAATATAGCCAAATATATAAAGAGTCTTTGTGCATCATAGCCAGCCAACCTATATCCCTGAAAAGTTTAAACAAAGTTTCTTTATAATCAGTTAGTAATATATACAGATCATAAAATTCATCTCCTTTGTATTAATGACTTGAAAGTTGCAGGCAAAACTTCAGCAAGTTCTAAACATTTTCTGTAATTAAAATCCAAATTGCCCATAAATTCATGGCAGGGGAGAGTTGAGTTGGGCTCCCCCAGGAGTTGAGAGTTGCAAAAAATTTACGAACAATTTGTGCCACGTCACCATTAATTTGCAAAAATACCATGTAATGACTAACCACCATGTGAATTTCAACAAACTGGCAGCATTTGTTCAGTAAGTACATGTTAAACTTGCCGCAGACTATCAGGTATTTGATAGTCTAAGGACAGGCTGATGGTGAAATTCATGCTCCTAAAATATCATTCAACCCGTATGGCCCAAAAAATGAATATTTAATATTAAGGAGTCCCATTCCTTCAAGCAGTAATTTGTTCTTATAAATTATTTTAATTTCAAGTTGTTTCTTATTTGTCACTTTGTCTCTTCACATTTATAATCAAGACGTTGTTTCACCTCATAATTTCTACCATATTTGATTATAATGTACCCCATTTCATTTTCCATCACTCCTTTGTTGCTTAATCCTTAAATCTCATTGTTTGATGAAATTGGTCTTGTCATTCACCAAAGTTTCAGATTCTCCTTTGTCTTCACCACATTGTTTATTAACTCACATTTCTAGCAATTGTCAGCTTAGTTTTACAACATAAAAACACTACCAAATGGAATAGCGCCCTTCTCACAAATTCTAGGCTACAATTTAGATGCACGGAATCTGAGCAAGTTTGTTTTGACTAGTTGTACTGTGCAACAATTGAAAATATAACACTGCCAGAGCTTGATTTAAACATGCAACAAGGGAATATAACAAATTTCTGCTGAGGTTACTGTTATATATTCAGGGACATCCCAGAACAATTAACGATAATATGTTTCAGGCAGAAATGTACAGTCTGTCCTTTTACTGGTACACTCTCAACGGCCAAGTGTGTAGTTATCCACTGACAGTAATAAATTATCTGGAGATATTCCATTTGGATGAAACATCCTGTCTCAATGGCTCTGTGCCACTTATAAAAGTTCCAGAATACTGTTAACTACTCATAACTAATGGCTTTTACATAGAAAACAACAATGCACAGGAAGCACTGTTAGCAACAGCTCCTAATAACTCTGAGGTCTAACTCCAACAGTAACAGAGGTCGAAATGCATTGTGTTGGATAGTGAGCCACATAGACCAGGTTTGACTCGGATGCATGCTCTGTCGTCTGATCTCACTGGAATCTATGCTGGGGGTTAGTCTCAATGCCTGTAAATAACAGTGCGGCACAAATGGGGATAAGCATCAATTATTGCTGGTTGCCATCCAGTTGCACTTCCCTGCACCCGCTATTGGAAAGTGTGGGTCTAATTTTCTGGTCAACCTCCTTCTCCAGCTGACAAATCTGAAATGACAGGCCAGGCAAGACTGTTTCAGGTCCAATCAATGCAATCTAGGTTCATGCCTATAGCACAGACAGACACACCAGAGAATCGGACAGGAAAACGGGAGGATGAAGTTTAGAATGGAATAGTAGAGATGTAATTTATTGTCCCTTGTATTTTTTGTAAAAAAAACATGAAAAGTTTTCAAGTTGGCATACTCCAGCGTCATTTTAATAACATATTATATATATTAAAAAAAGATTAAGACAAATTAAGACAATTAAGACGATGTGCAGCTGCAGGCCAGCTTAACAGTCTTTGGGATTCCTGCCTTCTGCTTAAAGACCAAAATATCCACTGAGTACTTGTGTGTATATGGAGTTAACTTTGACATGGGGACAGGTCCACTCCTAAGGTCTGTTCTGAGGGGATCCTAGTGTAAGACCAACATGAACTTCTAGCCCAATCTCTGAAGCCTCCGTGGATATTGGAACAGGAAACAGAGCCAAAGTCTGCAAACTGCCCTCATTTCCCAGTACGGGCACAGACCAGGATCTGTCCCTTGGGGAAAACACTCAAAATTCTGTGGTAGTGTAAAAATGGCAAAATCTCGAATTCTTGGTCATTGAATCTCTTTTGTTTTCATTTTTGTGCCTGAGGTAAAATGCACATAAACTCAAATTCATCTTTGTTTTTATCTATTCTTCCCTATCACTTTAGAATCTTAAGCATTTCTATTAAATTGTGCATAATCTCCACTGAAAACAGTTGCAGACACCAATAACGTAAAATTGTTATGCAGATGACAAATACATTAACATTTAAATCATTTCCAACAATCCCTCAATGATTTTGATGTTCCTCCTTTCTCCTCATATCCAGAATGATTGCTTCTGCCACACTTTGGTCAAAATTACGTCTTTAATCCTTAAAGTAATATGAATATGTGCACTCCTGCTCTTCAATAATTCATTACCACACACCAGATGCTAGTATACAGCATCCAACTTCATTCAGATCACAGGCCTTCTGTTTGCTGCTAATTTGCGAGCATCAAGCATAGAAACTGTGCCATTCGGTGAGCTCATTGTTGCTACACAGATCTTGATAATCTTTCTTCACAATGACAACATCTGATCGCGTCCCAGATTCCCTGCCGTACCAATAATTGTTCAAATGTTGTTTCATTGAACACTTACAGTCCATAGCATTGCTTCTTCAATCTAGAGTTCATGGCAGCCTAGCTGATTATTCAGTTCAGTGAATTCAACTGATGTAGAAAGCCATTGGTTTCACTCATTCATCAGATCACTGGTGCCCGTACAGTTTCAAAATGGTAATCTGACTCAAAACTTGGAACTTTGTTCAAGCAAACACATCACCCCCAACCCAAAAACTCTTTCCAGTCAATCAAAACAATTTCCAGAAAACTGTCTCTTAACTTTAAATCACAAGCTTCATAAATTATTAAGATTTTCTCTCTCTAACCACAATTTTCATACATTTTTTATTTCCACCCTTACTTCTCTTCAATTGTGATCCATCATTTCCTGGAGGATTTTAACCATATTCTACATTCTTCTCGAGCAAGGTCAACAGTGGTCAGAACTGCATAATTCACAACATTATAATCTGCACTGTACATTGTATCTAATACTGAAAACGCTGTAAGACCCTTATCACTAAGTGACAGTATCAGCCTTTCTGTCAAATTTTTTTTGTCCCTTGCCAATGCTGGTTTGCTCATAACAACTTCTGTTTGCATCTGATAATTTATCTGAATTCAGACTTTAAACAGCCTATTTTGTTTTCATGTGATATTTGTCCCACTTTAGCTCCTACTAATTGTCATGGTTCAGGATCTTTTTCAATCATTGTTGTCTTGCATTGGTGGCTACAGGGCAATTCCAGTGTTCAGGCCATGTTTCCTATGCATTGTAAAGGTGTTTCTTTTTGAAAAAGCTTTGGATGGGTCAGCATGCACATATAAAGGTAACCTTTATTCATGGTTGTGTGAATTACTCACAATACGTGGGATTCTTATAATTTTCTTATTTCTTCAGTCAGATTGAACTTAGTATAGCACAATGTACGTTTTTTGCTGATACATTACACAAAATACCAGAACAGAAGACACAGCAAGATAGTGAAAGCATAGTACAAGAAGTATTTCCAAACAAAAAAAATCGGAATCCTTTAGCATTGGTTTTGTTTATTATTAAGTGGCCTGTTAGCTCAGTTGGCTGGACAGCTGGTTTGCAATGTGGATGATGCCAACAGTAAGTGAGCTGTGTTCCTGACCAGTTGAGGTTACTATAAAAGACTGTCCTTCTCAACCTTTTGCCTTGCCTGAGAGATGATGACCCTTAGGTTAAACCACCACCAGTTGTCATTAACGAGAAAGTGGCATGGCAACTCGGTGGTTAGCACTGCTGCCTCACAGCACCAAGGACCTAGTTTCAATTCCACCCTTGGGTAACTGTGTGGAGTTTGCACGTTCTCCCTTTGTCTGTGTGGGTTCCTGCTAGGTGCTCTGGTTTCCATACACTGTCCAAAGATGTGCAAGTTAGGTGGATTGGCTATGCTAAACTGCCCATAGTGTTCAGGAATGTGTGTTTTAGGTGTGTTGGCCATGGGAAATGCAGAGTTACAGGGATAGAGTATTGGGATGGTCTGAAGAGGGTTGATATGGACCCATTTGGCCAAATGGACTGTTTCCACACTGTAGGGATTCGAAGAGAACAGTCCTATGGTCTAGTAGGACTATAGTTATTTTACCTTTACTTTTTTCTATTCAAAATGCCGAACATATTTTGGAAAGATTGGGACTGTCTGTCCAAGAATCATGGAGCCTGACGGCATCCCTGAATTATTTGTTTGACTTTTATTTTGTATTTAAAGCAGTCTAATTTGATGATCAAGCATTTTCTTCCTAATAAGCCAGCAGCTAAACAGTTAATTACATTGAACATTCAAGTAGATATAGTGTGAACTATATGGCTCTTGGTCATTTAATAGTCTGCTATGATACCAGACAGTAATTGGAACTATAAACTAGAACCCCTCCACGGTGCTTGAAATAAAATCAGCATATGAATTACTGCCTACCCTTCCATTTGATTAACTCAGAGAACAAAGCTACTAGGCTTTGACTCAGACACACCATCTGTGGTTGCCAATGCAGATTCTAAGGAAGCACTTGGAATAATTAAAAATGTATTTAAAGATAGAAAAACAAGCTAAAACAAATGCATAGTGCTGCCCAAACACAGCCTGAAACTGATCAGCAAATTCCAAAATGGCAAGTTCCCAGAACAAACAGCAATTAATTTCCAGATCGAATTTTCAGCCTGCATTTGCTTAAAGGGGCAGAGGTATTCACAGGGAGCACTGAATTGAAAACTGTGGTTTCATGGCCCAGGTTTCTGTCCACTTACTCGAAATGGAAAATGATGCATCATTATCAAAGAAAACAAAGCTTAAACTCCTTAACTAGGATGAGGAGGTTGTGAGATATAAATCATTGGAATTGTCATTTTCCCTCCTCTGCAAGAGAACTCCAGCACCCAGGCTGTACCTTGACAAGTGGAGGAATTGTCGGGAAAATAAAATGTTTACCTTTCCGTTAATGCTAAGTTAAAAGTTTCTGCTAAAAGAGGTGGTACATTAGCCAGGAAGGTAACCATACTTTCTTTTATTATCCATTCTTTCTCAAACTGATGTTAATTTGGTTCAGACATACAAGCCTCCATATTAATGCTTCAGCAGCAGCAGGAGAGGACTGAGGAGTTTTCAAAGAAATCAATATTGTGCAACCTGATTCTAGTATATCCTATATACCTCTGCTACCATTTTTATGGTAGTGGGCTTCAGAGTGGCTGAGTGTCCCAATATGCAGAAGGCTCATTCATTTATTTTCTTTGAGTCCCAGTAATGTAACTCAAATCTAGAACTGAAATTAACTTTGTATGTCAGGTTTTCAACGTTGGACAGTGAAACAGTTGAAATTGTACAAAACTTTATAGAGATGATTAAAAGCCAGGAGGTCCAGTTGAATTAAGTTTCACGACTCACAGGCTCTTCCTCATTCCTTGTGAGCTTCAGTTTGGAGCTTGGTATAACAGAGTTTAAAGTTGTTCAGTTGAAGGCTGCTTTTCATTTGACTGAGGAAGAGGGACTTATCAAGATCATCAAGAACAAGGGCAATGCCATTGAGGGAGCTGCAAGGAGCCAGCAGGAAGATACCAGCAGAGGGCATGTGCTTGCAAACCATTTTATCCATGAACAGTGTCTTCGAACATAGGCTTGTCTTTCTTGAACTATCAAGAGGAACAGTTCTTCTAAAGACTGAGATTATAAATTCAGGTGGTGACAGACCATTAAAACCTACTGGAAGAAGACCTGATTCCTGGTGGGGCTGGCAGTCTCCCCTTACAGGTGACTGTGAAAGTCACCGTTACCCTTAATCTCTTTGACTTCAGGTTCTGGAGACTTAGCCATAGTCTTTAAGTTAGGGTAAATGTTAAGTTAAGGTAAAAGAAAGAAGACATTGTTATGATCCCAACCAATGCCATTACTGGACAAATCAGATTGCAGAATGAAAGCTGGCTTGATTGATCATACTTTGCTTTGTTTTGGCTTTAATGGAATAGTGTCTCACTGAAACATCAGCACATAATGCTGCAGATGTTGTTTGAATAATTAAACAGAAGTTTCTTATCAAAATAAATTAAGATAAAACAGAACAAAACAAACTACCTGCTTATAACACAAAGATTTTTAAACACAGGATTTAATCCCATTAATCGCAAAACACTCCTTTATAAATTGATAAGAAAAACAACAGATTTTGTATCGTATCGAAAACACACTTGTGATACAGTACCCAAAAACACCACTCGTACAGTACTCACAGCAAAGTTGCTGTTTGTAAGACCTCGATAGTTTTAAATTGCAAGTGACTTTAACTTTTGGATTGGAACTGCAGATAGCTTCTTCCTGAAGTTATTCAAACACCTGAAATTAAATGTACGCAGCTTCAGTTAATCTCTTCAGGATTTTGTCCTAACAATTCTGGTCAGGGACTAACACTAATTCTTTTACTCTAAGATAATCTAGGTTCGTTATATTCATCCTTTCTCAGGAGTACTAATGCTTTCAAGCATCTTCATCAAAGCATTTCACAGAACTGCACAAACCCAAAGTAAAAGTGAAACAAAACAAAATCTCTCTCTGAACAATGGATAATTCCCTTAAGCTTAAACAAAAGCCTCTCTTGACCTTCCAAATTGAAGGTTGTTAATCTTAATCAGTTATAAACATGTACCAAATATACAAAAAACCCATTAATTTGAATTTAATTTAGGCCTCAAACTGTTTTAGAAGAAATCACTATGGCTACAAAAATACTTTTCAAGTTAATTATTAATTTCAGATACACAGAAAACCCACAAGGTACTAATTCAATACTAAAATCCCAAATTTGCAAGAAATAATATTAAAGATATATACAAATCATACAGTTGACATTATAACATAGATATGATTTAGTCATGGAACCTTACAAATGTTGAAATTTGAGGTGACTATGATGACAAAATGATCAATTCAACTGAAAAATACTTTGTCTTGTCAAAGACGTCTGAAAGGTTGATGTAGGCATCCTTTTCCAACGCACTACCAGCCTCTCTATATCAGAAGCTAAACTGGATAGAGATGCTGCTTGTAACAACGGCTTCCTCCATCACTAGGGGTTAGCTCTACAATCTTAGAAAGAAAGAAAATTGCTGGTCCTTGGACTCTTATTGGTATTCTGTGTGCTCTTTCTTGTGTAACTATGGCACTACAGGTCGAAAAGTTAATCTGAAGCACATGCAAATCTTGCTCACACTGCAATCAGTGAGGGTGACAATCATTCAGATTGTCAATAGGGAATGAGACATGGTGCTGGCAAACTTTCAAGGAATGTAAGGATTGTGCTATTTGAATATGCTCAGTAAAAATTGGAGAAGTTGTAAAAGTTGATACCTGATGAATTGGGGATTTTAGTGGGTGGGAGTTACAAAAGTGAGATGTAAGGATTTGAGGGGAGCAAGAACATTGATTCGAACAGAGCAGTAGGTGCTGATGGAAGTGAAGTGGATGTAAGCAGTGCTATGAATGGAATATAATTGACAGTCAAAGTGAGAGGGATATTGCTGCATCTCTAACTTTCTAACATTCTCGAACACCCTGCCTGACCTGGTCAAATAATAAAGCCACTGCAATCTTGGATACATAATGTCACAATAATATACATGCGTTCACCTCCCAGGCTAACTTCAGTGATGCCATTTTTACATTAAGAGTACATTACTTTTTCTTATCTCTGCCTTGTCCTTACAACACCCAATAGAACACCCTCAGTGATTCTGCATTGATCTTTTGTTCTTATTCTAGACACCTCTACGTTATTTGTGAAATCTAAAATCTTCCAGCGTCCCAACATTAATTTCACCTCTAAATTGAATGTTTAAATAGTCAACAGGGAGTTGTGTTTTGGTAATTGCCATCAAGCCCTCTCATGCAGCAGTGAAGTAATAACTAGGAACCTCAGTTAAAATTAGCCATTTCTATCTATCCTGTGATGTTGCACTTTCATTGCTCACTAAGGCCTCACCCTTCCCTGTTCCCATCTCTAAATTAACACAAACAGCCACAACCATTGACTCCACACCAGGTTAGAATCACTCATCTGCTTTCCTGAACCCTGCCTTTCTTCCTGCATTGTCCTAAATGCTGTTAGATCTCGTCTTGCTTGGCTAGCAGAATCCTAATGTTCTAACCTAAGTTTCAACACA
Source organism: Rhincodon typus (assembly GCF_021869965.1). NCBI lineage: Eukaryota > Metazoa > Chordata > Chondrichthyes > Orectolobiformes > Rhincodontidae > Rhincodon > Rhincodon typus. The sequence goes on along the minus strand of NC_063332.1, from coordinate 121,974,199 downwards.
GCCCATCAATGGAATGAATTCTCACAATACGCCATTGTGTGTAGCGTCACAGAGGTCTACATCATGCAAACAGGCCCCTCGGCCCAACTTTCCCATGCCACCCAATTTTCATAACTTAAACTGATCCCATTTGCCTGTGTTTGGTCCCTATCCCTCCATGCATATCTCATCCATGTACCTGTCCAAATGTTTCTTAAATGACAAAATTGTACTCGCTTTCCAGATACTCTGTGTGAAAAAATTGCCCCTCTGGACCCTTTTGTATCTCTCGCCTCTCACTTTAAACCTATGCCCGCTAGTTTAAGGCTCCCTTACTATGGGGAAAAGCTGTCGGCTATCTACCTTATCTATGTCTGCCATGATTTTATAGACCTGTATAAGGTCACCCCTCTGTCTCCTACACTCCAGGGAAAAAGTCCCAGCCTATCCAACCTCTCCTTATAACTCAAACCTTCCAATCTAGGTAGCATCCTAGTAAATCTTTTCTGTACACTCTCTTGTTTAATAATATTCTTTCTATAGTAGGGCAATCAGAATTGCATCCAGTAGTCCAAATGTCACCTCACCAACATCTTGTACAGTTGCAACAAGACGTCCCACCCCCTACATTCAATGCTCTGACCAATGAAAGCAAGCATGCTGATAGCCTTCTTCACCACCCTCTCTACCTGTGTCACCATTTTCAAGGAGTTACGAACCTTTATCTCTAGATCTTTGTTCTATAACACTCCCTAGGGCCTACCATTGATTGCATAACTCTTGCCCTGGTTTGACCTATCAAAATGCAACAACTTTCATTTGTCTAAATTAAACTCCATCTGTCATTCCTCAACCCACTGGCCCAGTTGATCAAGATCTTGCTGCATTCTCAGTAACCTTCTTCACTGTCCACTCTATTACTGATCTTGGTGTCATCTGCAAACATATTAAACATACCTCCTACATTCTCATCTAAATTATTTCTATAAATGACAAATAACAGTGGACCCAGCACTGATCCCATGGGCACACTGCTGGTCACAGGCCTCCAGTCTGAAAAACAACCATCTACCTCTGCTTTCTGTCTTCTTTTGTCAAGCCAATCTTGTATCCAATTGGCTAGCTCTCCCTGGATCCCATGAGATTTAACTTTACTCAAAAAACTACCATGTGGTACCTTATTAAAGGGCTCGCTAAAGTCCATGTAGACAATGCCTAACACACTACTTTCACTACTTTCTTGGTCACCCCCTCAAAAAACTCAATCAAATTCATGGTGCTTGATTTCCCATGCACAAAGCCATGCTGACTATCCCAAATGCGTCCTTGCCTCTCTAAATACCTGGAGATCCTTTCTCTCAGAATCCCCTCTAACAACCCATCCACCATGGATGTTAGGCTCACTGGTTTGTAGTTCCGAAGCAATTTCCTGCAACCTTTCTTAAACAATGGCACAACATTAGTCACCCTCCAATATTCGGGCACTTCATCTGTGGCTGTCAATGATATAAATATCTCCACTAGGGGCCCCACAATTTCCTCCCTAGCTTCCCACAAAGTTCTAGAATACACTTCATCAGGTCCCGGGGACTAATTTGCCTTAATGTGTTTTTAGACTTCCAGCACCTCCTCTTCTATAACATGGGCACTCTTCAAGACACCACTATTTATGTCTCTAAGTTCTTTAGCATCCATTCCTCTCTCGATAGTAAATACTGATGAGGAATATTCATTTAGGATCCCACCTGTTTCTTGTGGCTCCACACATAGGTGACCTGGTTTATCTTTAAGAGATCCTATTCTCTCCCTAGTCACTCTTTTTCCCTTCATGTACTTATAGAATCTCTTTGGATTCTTACCTTATCTGCCAAAGCCATCTCATATCATCTTTTAGCCTTCCTGATTTCTCTCAAGTGTACTTCGACACCCTCTATACTTCTCAAGGTATTCACTTGATCCCAGCTGCCTATACATGTCATATGCCTCAATCACTCTAGTCAACAAGTGTTCCCTACTCTTGCCAGCTTTACCCTTCATTCTAACGGGAACATGCTGGCCCTGAAATCTCATTAACTCACTTTTGAAAGCCTCCTATTTACCAGATGTCCCTTTGTATGCAAACAATTCCCCTAATTAACTTCTGAAAGTGCCTGTCTAAGGCCATCAAAATTGGTCTTGGCCAAATTTAGAATTTTAACTTGTTCACTGACCTATCCTTTTCCATAGCTATTTTAAAATAAATGGAATTGTGGTCAGTGGACCCAAAGTGCTCCCCTAATAACACTTTTCCATCACTTGCCCTGCCTTATTTCCCAAGAGGAGGTCAGGTTTTGCCCCTACTCTAGTAGGGCCATCTACATACTGCATCAGAAATTCTTCCTGAACACATCTAACAAATTTCTCTCTATCCAAGCCCTTAACACCATGGCAGTCCCAGTAAGTACAGCAGTAAATGCTAACTGCAGGATTCTTGAGCTTCTTTTCTTCAATTCACTGAAACATGTTGTGCCCCTAATGAATTGTACCTTAGGTGCCCCTGCATTTGGTGTGTTTCCTCTGTTATTACTATCTCTTGCTGCCTTTTTGCCACTCTTCTAAGTTTTGGATTTTACATGTTCTAACATTATTCCAGAGAAATTATGTGCACAATTGTTCCTGGATATTTTAAAGCAATTTCCTGGAAATTCTGCTGGTCTTCTTCCAGACCTACTGTGTATCCCCCAGCAATTTCAATCATTAGTATAACTCCTGAATAACCGATATTAACCGATTCTATTGTTTTAAGATCATCTGTTGAATAGATATGATTAAAATAGGTTGTAGACTTGCTCGCCAAGCTGGTGTGTTTGATTGCTAGGTAACATTGTCAGTGCACACAACAGAAGAATGGGACAATAACCAACTACCCTTCCTAGACATAATGGTAGAACTTAAGAACAACGGGGAACTCCAGAAAGACAACACAGATACTGAATTACTCCAGCAACCACCACAACACCCATAAACGGAGCTGCATCAGGACATTAGTCAAACAGACCACAACACACTGCAGCAACCCAGAATTGCGCAAAGCAGAACAGGAGCATTTATATGGAGTTTTTAAAAGGAATGGTTACCCAAAAAGCACAATCCGCCATTACATCCGCGACAGACCACAACAAGAAGACACAACACGACCAGCCACACTAGTCACCCTACTGTACATAGAGGCATATCAGAGATGACCACAAGAATACTCAGACCCTTAGGTATCAGGGTAACCCACAAACCAAAACCAAACCAACAGCTACTGACGAACGTAAAGGATCCCATATGCACAATCAATAAAACTAACATAATATACAAAATACCATGCAAGGACTGAGAAACATTACATAGGCCAGACTGGAAGAAAACTGACAATTCAAATCCATGAACACCAATTAGCCACCAACAGACATGACCAATTCTCACTGGTCTCAACACACACGGACAAAGAAGGACACAAATTCGACTGGGACAACACATCCATAATCGCACAAGCCAAACAGAGACATGCCAGGGAATTCCTGGAGGTCTGGCATTCCAACTGGAACTCCATCAACAAACACATTGAACTGGACCCAATATACAAACCACTGAAAAACAGAATCAGAAGTGATGCCAACCACCCCTGCAAACTGAGGCAAATAAATAACAAGTGGGACAGAACACCAACGCTTCATCGGAGGCACACTGATGATATTACCTAGCAGGGTGATGAAACATCTGCAACCAATCCCACTGGCTCGGTGAGCAAGTCTACAACCTCATCCACAACCTGAGCTACAAATCTTCTCAAAAAATGTTATGATTAAAATAGGATTCCGCTTTATTTCAAGTTTTCTAATGAGATGACTCTTAACTCTTACCATTAACGGAGCTTTATATAGGATTATTTCTTCATTATATCCAGTTACCAATTGCCTTAAAAATGTTTTGAGAGGATGTCTTTAAAAAACAATTCTATCTAAAGAGAATTGTTGTGTAGAAGGTGATGCAATAAATCACTATTCTGTACAATCTACTTGTTCATCTCAAACTCTGCCCGGCACAGCGTTCAATAACTATCTGGTCAAGGAATCTAAATGCAGATATTGATGAATAGGGGGTTTGTATTTGTAATAATATTCACTAAGCTACCTGCAAAAAAGGGTTGAAATTGAGACAATATGCAACATTTTCAGTGTTTTAACCTTAGCCAAATGCTATGCCGTGTAAACCTATTGGAAATGAGGGGCTAAAATTTTCACATTAAATCCTCCAGTCTGCTGTTGTCATGGTATACATTTGCATTTTTGGAGTTCAGCACTTATCTACATTAAAGAAAACAAAACATTTTAAGAACTTGGGATGTGACTTTCCCAGTTGAAGTTAAACAATGGCAGGAAGTGAGTTTTAGGGCATCATATCTGTCATAGTCATGGTGAGTTACTTTGTGCAATCACGGACTTCTCATAATTTAATCAAGCGAGATTTTGGGCACATTACTCACTCAATTGCTGGATAAGCAAAACTGAAATGCCGGGACCTTCCAGTATCCAAGGTTTTGACACCATATTTAATACCCAACTGGACACCTGCAAGCCAGGAACTATCCCTCACACTGTCGAGTTCACATCTAATGTCTCAAAACATGGCACAGAAGAATAAGTAAGTTTGTTCCCCAAGTTTCAAGGTGCAGATAAAAGGGAAAAGGAAAGGATTTCAGTTCTCTTCCTGTCTGAACGCAATAAGGAGCTGCCCTACCCCAGAACTGTCCAGCCTGGGCAACGAGTCAGACCTGTATCTACCATCAAAATGGATAGTCAGTGATACCACAAATAGGTCAAAGATCCACAACGGTACATGCACCATCTTCTCTGCTGCATCACGCTGACAGAGCCATCATTCACTTTAACTCTTCCACAGCACATATGTTTCACCAAAGGTGGTCCACTACAATTCTCGGCATCACATGCATCATGTCCTCTCAAAAGCTTATGTCACCTCATCCACTGTGAATACTAACCATTTCTGCCCTCTTCACTTCCTACTCACTCACTGGGGACACCTCATCCCCTCTGCTGCTTATTCAAAATAACCAATTGCTCTTGCACCCACTTCCATTATACTCAATCCTACTCTTTCTTCCAATGCAGGAGAAGATAGTTGGGTGAGTTGGGGAACAGCAGGACCACTTGTGTGCTAACAGGAAGGACTAGGATACCAACCCGGCAGCGACAGAGCAGACAAGAGAAGCAGCCTTAGAAAGGTAAGTCAATAATGCCTAAAGGAGCAGTTGAGAACAGAACCCTGAAACTGATAGTAAAGAACCACAAAAGGAGTGAGTGAGACAAGGATTTCAAGACAGGCAGTCAGCAGTACCAAGAGGAGAAGGTGGGAACAGGCCTTCAAGGCAGGCAGACAGAGAAAGATCAAGGGCTAGATTAATAATTGGTAAGTAATTTTAATTTCTACTTTCTCATCTCCAACTTTAAATAAATAGTCCAAAAGTGGGCTTGCTGCATGGCAGGACACCTCAGTTGTTTGAAATGCTAATTTTGTGTCATGTGGGGAATTTTGAATGCTTTGTGTGACCCAGATGATTACATATGTGAGGGATATTTGCAACTGTAAGACATTGAGCTCCAGGTTTTGCAAGTTGACTGGCATCCTGAATCTTTGTGGAATATCCACAAAACTGAGAACAAATGGATAACAGGCGTCTAATAAAGTTGTCACAATCAAAACTAAGAACAAACAGACAGAGAAGGAATGGGTGGCTTCCAGGCAGTCATGGAATATAGTGCAGGAGTCCTCTGAGTCTATCTTTCTCACTGACAGGTTTTCTGGTTTGGATATTGGTGAAAGTGACGATTCATCAGATAAATGCAGCCAAGGCCAAATTTGTACCATTCTTGTGGCTCAGCTGTACAATTTTTTTGTGGTGGTAAATGATATTTAGGAAAACGGATAGAGCTTTCTACAGCCACTGACATTAATCTAAAATGGTATATTGCCTTTCTGGTGCCTGGGAGAGGGATGATGCAGAGCAGCTCCCCTCTAGGGGAGGATGAAGACCAGAGATTGTAGACCACATTGGCACCAATGACATAGATAGTGGGAGGGAGGGGTTCCTGAACATTAAATTTTGAGAACTAGGCAACACACTGAAAAGGAGTAAAGAAATAGGAAGCTTGAGTGAATGAACACAAGGTTGGAAAGATGGTGCAACAGAGAGAGTTTTGGATTTCTGAATATTCGGACTGGTTCTGGGGTAACTGGGACTTACGTAAGGAAAGCGAGTTTCACCTTAGCAGAACTTCAGATAGAACTTCAGTCAACTCGCAAAACCTGGAGCTCAATATTTTACAGCTGCAAATATCCCTCACATATGTAATCATCTGGGTCACACAAAGCATTCAAAATTCCCCACATGACACAAAATTAGCATTTCAAACAACTGAGGTGTCCTGCCATGCAGCAAGCCCACTTTTGGACTATTTATTCTTCAAGGGAAATCTGCAAGTACTGTTGAAAAGGATTTAAATTAGCTTGTCAAGAGGTTGAGAACCTAAGAGGGAATTCAGGTAGAATAAAAACAAAGCTGGTTGTGGGATTTCAAAAAGTTGTAAAAAGAAGGGTAAAGCGGCAGAAACAAATCCTGGAGTTAACCAGACTCAAATTACAGAATAGTATTAAAAAGGCTCAATTAAAACCATTTTATCTGAATGTATGCAACTACGTCAATTGATGATCTGGCATAAATTGGAAGTTAAAGGTATTTGTTGCAAGGGAAATGCAATAACGATGGGTGACTTCAATCTACATACTGATTGGATAAATCTAATGAGCAGCAATGCTGTGGAGGAAGAATTCCTGGAATGCATTCACGACAGTTTTCTGGAGCAATATTTTGAAATCCTTAATGGGTCACAGGCTTTTTTAGACCAAAAGGTGAATTATGAATAATCATGTTGCAAAATAAACTTTAGGGAATAGTGACCATTGATAATATTTTTCCATTAAGTTTGGAAAAGCTGCATTTCAAACTAAAAGCAAGGTCTAAAACCAAAAGAAGAACAAATCTGAAGGCGAGGAGAAAGTTGACTGTGAAGGATTTAATATATATATATATATTCCAAGCTTTGACGGTTAATAATCAATGGATTATATTTAAAGAACTTTTATAATTTATTCATGGGATGAGAGTGTCACTGGCTAGGCCTGCATTTATTCCTCACCCTTAATTGCCCAGATGGCAATTAAGAGTCAACCACATGTAGTGGAGTCACATGAGACCGCAATGTGACACTAGGTGAGGACACAAGTTTCTTTCCCTAAAGAATATTAGCAAACCCATTGGGCTTTTTTCCCCATTGAATCATGGTCATCATTAGACTCTTAATTACAGATTTTTACTGAATTCAAATTCCACCATCTGCCATGGTGGGATTTGAACACAGGGCCCCAGAACATTAGCTGGCTGTCTGGATTAACAGTCTACTGATAATACCACTAGATCATCGCCTCCACAATGTATGCTTAATTTTCATAAAAGTCCTATATTCATTTACAGGGAAAGCAAGAAAATCATGGCCAACAAGGGAAGTGAAGGATAGCATTCAATCAAAGGAAAAGTCTTATCAACATGCCTGAGGATTGGAAAAAATTTAGAATTCAGCAAAGAAGGACAAAGTAGTTGTAGAAGAGTGAATAGAATGAATGTAAAATAGGAAGAAACATAAAAACAGAATGTAAAAGCTTCAATAGCAATGTGGTTGACTCTTAACTGCCCTCTGGGCAATTAGGGATGGACAATAAATGCTGCCTAGCCAGTGACACCCTCATCCCGTGCATGAATAAAGACAAATACTGGTATGTAAAAAGGTAAAGAATAGCAAAGATGAATTGGGATAGATTACAGGTAAAGACAGCAGAATTTATAACAGAGAAATGACAGAGAAAGACACAGAAATATCCCTAACATAATGAAGATCCAAGTGACTAGTGATGGTGTAGAATTGAAAGAAATTAGTGTTAGTAAAAAAGGTAGTATTAGAGAAATTTATGAAACTGCAGGTTTATAAATCCTAGGATCTGATGGCCTTGACCATTTGAATGTTGAAAAAGGTGGCTTCAGTGAAAACGGATGTATTAGTAATCATTTTTTAAAATTCTATTAAGATTGCAATGGTACCTGCAAATCATTAGAACCCACTGATTAAGAAAGCAGAGTGAGAGATAACAGGTAACTATAGGCCTTGTTAACTTTATGTCAGCAGTCAGGAAAATACTAGAATCTATTTTAAAGGATATGATTACTGGATATTTAGAAAATGATTGACTGGACAGGGTTGGAATTAAGTTTCAAGTTGGAATTCATGTTTAACAAAGTCTGAATTAGTTTTTTTTGAGGAAGTTAATAACAGAATCTGGAAGGGGTACCAGTGAATAGGTTGTATTTGTTTTTCAAAAGCTTTTGATAATGTCCCAAACAGGTAGTCAATAAACAACAGTAAAGTGCAGGCGATTGAGCAGGTATAAACTGTCATGGATTGAGAATTGGTTAACAAGCAGAAAACAGAGAATAGGACCAATTGGGTCTTTCTTGGATTGGCAGGAGGTGACCAGTAATGGTTAACAAGGTGCTTGAGGCCAAGCTGTTCACAATCTATATCAATGATTTGATGTAAGAGCCAAATGGCCCTTTTGTGGCACAGAGGTAGTGTTCCTACCCCTGAACCTAGAGGCCCAGGTTCAAGTTCCATCTGTTCCAGAGGTGTATAATAGCAACAGATTGATTAGAAAAATACATTTGTTTTTCAAAAAAAATGATGAGAGAGCCAACAGTAATGTTTCCAAGATCACAAATGACATAAAACTTGGTGGGATGTGAACTGTGAGGAGGATGCAAAAGGCCTCAATGGGATTTAGCCAGACTTAATTGGTGAGAAATTTGAAAGTGTTGATGTTCAAAGGGACGCCAATGTCCTTGTTTGTAAGTCATTGAACAGTTAGCATACAGGCATAGCAAATAATTGGAAGGGAAACAGTAAGTTAGCCTTTATTACAATGGGATTTAAGTACAGAAATGAAGATGTTTTACTTCAATTGCATAGAAGTGAACTATTGAGACCGCACTTGCACTTGCCTAAGGAAAGATTTATTTGCCATTAAGAGAGTGCCACAGTAATTCAAAAGACAGATTCCTGAGATGGTGGAACTGTCCTATGTTAGAGAATGAGGAGACTGGGCCTGTGTTCTCTGGAGTTTAGAAGAATTAGAGATGATCTCACAGAAACTTACAAACTCTTAAAAGAATAGATAGAACGGATACAGAATGGATGTTTCTCTTGACTGCAGGGTCTAGAACCAGGGGACATAGTCTCAGAATAAAAGGTAAGACATTTGGGACTAAAATGAGGAGAACATCTTCACTCAGAGGGATGTGAATCTTTGGAATTCACATTGGGAAAGAGTTGGGAAAGATCAATCATTAAGTTAGTTTGAGGTAGGGTTTAATAGAGTTCTCAATACAAATGATATTAAGGGATATGGTGAAAGCATGAGAATGTGGCATTTAGGTGGATGATTAACCATGATTTAGAATAGCAGAACAGGCTCAAGGAGCTAAATGGCCCACTTCCTACGTTCCTTAAGCTTTATGGTGCTGTGCTCCTCTCTGAATACCAACGGCCCTAATTCATGCATTTCTACACAGTCTTTTATCCATCTTCTCCAAATTATTCCCTCTCTCATCTTATTAAAGTACTGGTAACAATCAGGGAACCTCCAAAAAAGAACAGACCACTTAGCAACAGCCTCACTGAGAAAGAAGCCTGTGAAAGCTCAAAGAACACACCATCAAGTTGTACACCTCCCACAAAACTGATGGCATCATGTAGATGTGTTCTGTTTCTAGAGTAGACCCAGATGTAGGGGGTGTCGGAGAATCAACCTGGTGAGCACATCACTGGCACTTTTTAAAATCCATTCGCAGTAAGTGGGTTTTGCTAGCTAGGCCAGCATTCACTGCTCATCCCTACTTGACCAGAGAGTGGTTAAGAGTCAACCACATTGTTGTGGTCTTGAATTACATGTAGGCCAGACCAGATAAGGATGGCAGTTTCCTTCCCTAAAGGAAGGTAGTATTGTACCATACCTTGTTAGCAGTCACAATATTAGTGTGGGTTTTTCTTGACAGCAGTCAATGGTTTCATGGTCATTATTAGAGTCTCAATTCCAGATTTTAATTGAATTCAAATTCCACCATCTGCTATGGTGGGATTCAAACCCAGGTTCCCTGAACATTACCAGGGTCTCTGGATTAATAGTTTAGCTATAATATCACTAGGCCATTACCTACCTGCATGCCTTGCCTTGCCAATTAGTGCAGTCACACAACCAGGAAACTTGCCTTGGTGCTCAGCAGCTCTTAGTCATGGGGGTGTGTATCCTGCTGGCTGCTACATCAACCTCACACATGCACCATGTGCCAGCAGCTTACATGACAAACACACTGCATACGAAACAAGCAAGCAGCCATGTCTCAAAGTCTGAAGGGAGTAACCTTCACTGAAATCCATGGAGGCTCTCATCAGTAGGGAGTCCTGGCACTAAGACAAGGACAGTCTCCAATAACCATCCATAAGATTGGACAGGCTCAGATATTCTTCTCAGCCAGGAGAGAAAGCATTGCAGCCAGTGGTTAGAAGTGGTGTGCAATGGATGAGACTGATAGTGGAGTTGCTGTCAGAGTTGCAGTCAAATGAAGAGTGGCACTTACTCAGTGTCATTGCATCCCCATAGGAGCAGTCCTGGTCTTCTCCTTCTAGGGACAAAATTTGGTCCTCATGTAGGTGACGAGCCTGATGTCAGGCACCCCTCCACCCATACAGACTCCCTCTGTCCCTTTATGGGATAAATTCTCCTGTAATATCAGAAAGGGAGGAATTGAATGAAGTGAAAGTGGGTCGCTTGACTGTTCTTGGTGGTGCAGTCGAGTCGAGAGCAAATAAGGTGAAATGAGGAAGTGAGCAGGGAGTGCAGAGGCCATGCAGGATAGCAGTTTGAGGTCTAGACATGAGTGAAAGAGGGTGAAGGAAGAAGTTTCAGGCAATAACAGGAGTGACAGAGCTTAGTAGTAGGTTTGTGCAGTACCAGTGTTGGAGTGAGTGAGTGTGAGGTAGCAGAGTAGAGTGTGATCCTTACTCTGGGAGAACCTGGGACCCGGTTGCCAACTCTGGTGACATGGCCCCTCTCCTTGTCTTCTGGAAAAAGGAAAACTCTTGTTGACACTACCTCCTTGACCAGAACCTCCAGGTTCCTTTCAGAGAATTGCAGTGCCATCTTAGCCATCTCTGATATGTTCTGAGTCTGTCCGTCTTTGAGCCAGGCAACTTGGGAATACCAATACCTGTGTGAGTACACAGTGGCCTTTCAAAGATGGCACAAACACACGGGTCTTTCGACGGATATCCACACAGTAGTAAGAACTTTGAAGAATGGCACGAGGTAAGATGGGGCCAGAATGGGGGATGCCATGGGGCATGGTAGCTGGTTAATGCAGTGAGTTTATTATTATATGGCAAAGAGAACCCATTAGACCTCAGGGCAAGAAACCGTCCAAAAATCTCAATGCATCTTGGAATGAACCAAAGATCTCAAGGTATAGCCTTCATTCACTAACACGCTAAAAACCTGTTAAGTTCCCTAAAGCATTTCCGTGCATCAGTCGACATTTACCAGTGCCTGTAAAAGGGTGTGACTTCTCCACAAACTCCCAACATTGACGTTTCTGAGGTTTCCCAAACTGAGTGGATTCTGCAGCACCCTGCATCAGAAGAAATGGCCAGGAAAATTGGAGGAAGGCAGATTTTGTCTGAACATTAGATTCTGAAACATTGGTTCAAAACTTGATTGGAAGATTTGGATCATTATTCCACTTTTAATTTGTTGATAAGAGAACATAAACGGTGTACATTCACAACAGGTGAAACTGCAAAATGGAGATCGAATATCAGCCTATTTGCAAACTGCTCAAGTTTTGACTTCAATAGACAAGAAACAAATGCAGTGTATAAATTAAGCCGGCGTTGCATTTACCCATTTTGTACAAAAACTCAAGACAAATTTAGTTGTTGATCTTTTAGCTTAGCAATTACTTTCAAAGTCCTGAGGCATACTGCTGTTTTAATTGCCTTCAGAATGAAATTGATGTTCTTCAGCTTTAGGTTCCATTAAAAGGTTATATCAAAATAGTATACTATCTTTTCCTTCAAGCTGCTTGTGTGTCATTCCTGCACATCCTTGTCATTTTTATGTTCTCATATGTTGGGCCTTGGTGTGTTAGACACTGGCACTTTACAGCTGGAGCGTGGATTTAAATCAAACACAATCTGATGAGATGAACATCTTTTGGGAGTGAACACTTTTACAGGGACTTTTACCTTGGACAATCTCAGCAAAAAACAAATAGCAGCAATTTCACCCTCAGGGGCGTAGTAAAGCTTTCTTTAGAAGGTACTACTGATGTACGAGAGGATATAACTAGTGTATTCAACCAGACCTTGGTAAACTTCCTGCTGATGCTGATTGCTCAACTGAGGAATTCTGTTATTCCTAGTGTAATATCATTCATTTGATGGCACTGTATTTTCTATGATGTGAAGGTACCAGTGTTGTACTGAGCTGGACAAAGTCACATGTCACACAACACCATGTTATAGTCCAACAGGTTTATTTGAAATCACAAGCTCTCGGAGCGTTTTCCAGCAAATACTCACTGAAAGTGACCGGCCCAGATGGAATGCCTGACCATGCACTCAGATCCTATGTGGACAAGCTGGTGGGAGTATTCACAAACATATTTAACCTCTCCTTAATACGACCTGAAGTCTCCATCTGCTTCAAGAAGAACATCATCCTGGTGCCAAAGAAAAATCATGCAGCATGCCTCAATAACTACCACTTGGTGGCTTTGACATCTAAAATTATGAAGTCTTTTGAGAGGTTAGTAATAGCACACATCAACTCCAGTCTACTAAACTGTCTCAATCCTTTGGAATTCACCTGCCAGCGCAACAGGTCCACAGCAGACACCATCTCTCTGGCCCTACACTCATCCCTGGGAGCATGTGGATAATCCTCAAGACTGGTGACCCACGAGTTTGCATACTTAGCCCCCGACTGTACTGCTTACACATTCATGACTGTGTGGCCAAGTTCTGCCCCAACTACATTTACACGTTTGCTGACGTCACCACCATTGTAGATCAGATCTCAAACAATGACAGGACAGAATACAGGGAAGAGATTAAGTGCTTAGCAGCATGGTATAAAGATAACTATTTCTCCATCAATGTCAGCAAAATGAAGGAGCGGGTCATTAACTTTTGGAAGCGCCCCGTCTTCATCAACAGTGCTGAGGTTGAGATGGTCAAGAGCGTCAAATTTCTGGAAATGATGATCATCAACAATCTGACTTTGGTCCACTAATTTCAAGGCAACAGTCAAGAAAGAACAACAACATTTCTACCTCATCAGCAGGCTAAGGAAATTCAGCATGTCCTCAAGGACTCTCACCAATTTTATAGATGCACCATTGGAAGTGTCTTATCTGGATATATCACTGTATGGTATGGCAACTGCCCAAGACTGCAAGAAACTACAGAGTCATGAGCACAGTCCAGTCCATCACCAAACCAGCCTTCCATCAACTGACTCCATCTACAATTCCTGCTGCCTTGGGAAAGCAGCCAAAATAATCAAAACCCCTCCCATCCCAGTTATACTCTCTTCCACCCTCTTCTGTTGGGCAGAAGATATAAAAGTTTAAATATATATACGAACAGTTTCAAAAACAGCTTCTTCCCCGCTGTTATCAGACTTTTGAACGGACCTCTTAAATGTTAATTCTGATCTGTCTCTCTCTGCACTTTCTCTATGGCTATAACACTGTATTCTGCACTCTGTTCTGCTACCTTGATGCACTTTGCATAGTACAATCTGACACTATAGTACACAAAACAATATTTTTCACTGTATCTTGGTACGTCTGACAGCAATAAACCAATCAATTTTCCCCTTCTTAGTGACAGCTTAGTGTAGGTTAAGCTGAGGTTGAGATCTATATGACAGTTAATAATGACACGTGAGTGTGACTAAAGATTAGATTCTTTCCTGCTATTCTTAAAATTTGTTATCAGGGTATGGGTGACATCACTATTATTATCCATTTTTTGTTACCATGGGAAATTAGTTATGGCCAACTCCACAATATGCTGACTTATGAAACAGTGACTCAACAAGAAAGAGCAATATATTTCTAAGTCAAAATGATGTGTAACTTGGAGGGGAATATGAAGGTGAAAATGTTCCCTCACCAAAGCTGCCTTTGTTCTTCTGGTTGGTACAAGTCATAAGTGAAAGTGGTGTTGTTGAAATAGCCTTGAAAAATTGATGCAGAACATCCTTTAAATTGTGTGTGCACAGTCCATCAGTGGTGGAGGGATGGATATTGAAAGCAATTGTTGGCCACTGCTTAAAGGGACTGCTCAGACCTTAATATCAATCTTCTTCTGTATTGATATAGCTAGAAGCATCCAGGTGGGTGGTGGGTATGCTTCCACTATCCTCATTTGAACCTATTCATTGATGGAGAGAACTTGAAGTATTAGGATATAAACCATTGACAGTAAATCATACAAATCTCTCCCCTTTGTTTGTAATCAGCCTGATGAAAAATCAGATTCTTTTAAGTTCCTGTCCTATGATGATCCCAACCTGTTAATAGTTACAATTTCATTATGGGTAATACAATTGATGATCCAAAGATTTTATTTCTTTTCCCAGATGGTCATTACTTGGTATTTTTTGGCACAACAGTTACTGCCACCAACAATGTCATGGTCATGGGTATACCAAAGGCAGCGCATAACCATAATCTTCACATTCAGATGACAGCAGCATGAAATTGCTATTTAACAACACCTTGAGCCAGGTCACTGTCAGCCAGATAAACCTCTTTGGGACCATTTACTCTGTCAATGGAGAGTCCATCCCGATCCAAGTAAGACCAAGGCGTTAAACCAATGCCAACACCACAGTTTAAAGAAGATCTATGATGTTGCTTCAGATTTTTTTTAACTTTCTCTCACCTTATATTCCAAATTTTGCAAATAAGATATCTCTGCAATAGGAGATTTGCTCAAGCTGGACATCCCCTATGTGTAAAAAGATGCCAACCAATTAATCTTTTATTCTCTTAAGTAGGTTCTGTCAGCACAATTTTACCTGCTTCAATACCATCATTCTTGAAGTAGGCACATTGCAAAAAGACCAAGTGTATGTCTTTTGCAAGGTTAGAAATCTATTGCTTTTGGTTTGAAAACCCTGTCTTCTGCACGAGCCAAGCACACCAAGATTGAGCATAAGACATTATTTGGCATCATACAGTTTCACACATACCTAGTCAGCAAGAAATTCACCATTGAAACAGATTATAAGCCTTTGGAAACGATAGGGCATAAACATTTAATGACTACACATTACATTTGCAGTGACTACCTGTCAAGGCGCAAGGGTTTGACTCTGAAGTGAGATATAAACCACGTACCAGGATGATTATGTCCAACATGCTGAGCAGTTTGCCCAATCCACACAAAGACCAAAATACTCCTCTAGAAACTTAAATTGTTACCACGATTCTCAAGCTTGATTTGTTACTTTTTGGCCAGAACCAGTGTGAACAGTTGCGCTCTCCAACTGCCGAAGATGAGCAACTACAAGGATTAACATAAGAACATTACAACCAGGAGCAGGAGTAAGCAATTCAGCCGTTCGAGCCTGCTCCACCATTCAATACAATCATGGTGATCTCACCTCAGCCTCAATTTCACTTTCCTGCCAGCTTCTCATAATCTTTTAAATCATTGCTAATAAAAAAACCTGTCTATTTTCTCCTTAAATTTATTCAATCTGCCATTGTCCACTGTACTCTGGAGTTGTGAATTGCACAGATTCTCAACCCTTTGAGCAAAGTAATTCATCTTCTGTTTTAAACCTGCCACCTTTAGCCTAAAACTATGAATTTTTATTCTAGATTGCTCCATTGGCGAAAGACCCACTCTATGTCTACTTTGCTTATGCCCTTTAGCATTTTATATATCTCTTCTCATCCTTCTAAACTCTGGTGAGTATTGGCCTAAACTGCTCAATCTTTCCTCATAAGTAAAGCCTTTCATCTCTATAATTAATCTAGTGAATCTTCTATGAACTGTCTCCAATAAAATACGGGGCCAAAGCTCTCCATTTTACTCCAGATGCAGGCTGCAGAAGATCATTATCTATGGCCTGATTATTAAAGAAGTACCTGGGAACATAAGTTGTTTTTGGTCATACACAGCTGAATTTAGTCTATCACAACAAGTCATTTTTAAGGGAAAATTAATATCAAAATCATAATGTCAATGTCCTTGTGACAGCAGGAACTCATGAGTGCATGAAATGGCTAGTATGTAGATTTGTATATTGCCAGGGACAAAACAGATATTCAATGACTTGTGAATGTATGTGAAGCATGCCAACTGTATCAACCCCAACAGTGGAGGGAGTGTCTACGTCCATACCACATTCCATCTATTCTGGGACAAAAGTTGCAAAGGACCTATTCACAGGGAACATTATATTTTTGAGACAGATTACTTCTCTAAATTTCCTATGTTCAACAGCTGAGCAACACAATGAGCTCAACCATTGCTGACACAATGAGCTCTAATTTCAGCCATTCCAGAAGGATAATGTCTGATCATGGATTACAGTTCATTAGCAAACCTTTTCAAGACATGTGTACTAAGTGGAGAGTGAAGCGCATCAAATTTTCATCCCACCACCCACAGACAAATAGACTATCAGAACTAATAGTCAGTATTGTTTCAGAGATAGTAGGAACTGCAGATGCTGGAGAATCTGACATAACAAGGTGTAGAGCTGGATGAACACAGCAGGCCAAGCAGCATCAGAGGAGCAGGAAGGCTGACGTTTCAGGCCTAGACCCGTCTTCAGAAATGGGGGAGGGGAAGGGGATTCTGAAATAAATAGGGAGAGGGGGGGAGGCGGATAGAAGATGGATAGAGGAGAAGGTAGGTGGAGAGGAGACAGACAGGTCAAAGAGGCAGGATGGAGCCAGTAAAGGTGAGTGTACGTGGGGAGTTAGGGAGGAGATAGGTCAGTCCAGGGAGGACGGACAGGTCAAGGGGGCGGGATGAGGTTAGTAGGTAGGAGTTGGGGGTGGGGCTTGAGGTGGGAGGAGGGGATAGGTGGGAGGCAGGACAGGTTAGGGAGGCGGGGACAAGCTGGGCTGGTTTTGGGATGCGGTAGGGGGAAGGGGAGATTTTGAAGCTTGTGAAGTCCACTTTGATACCATTGGGCTGCAGGGTTCCCAAGCGGAATATGAGTTGCTGTTCCTGCAACCTTCGGGTGGCATTGTTGTGGCACTGCAGGAGGCCCAGGATGGACATGTCGTCTGAGGAATGGGAGGGGGAGTTGAAATGGTTCATGACTGGGAGGTGCAGTTGTTTATTGCGAACCGAGCGTAGGGGTTCTGCAAAGCCGTCCCCAAGCCTCCGCTTGGCTTCCCCGACGTAGAGGAGGCCAAAACGGGAACAGCGGATACAGTATACCACGTTAGCAGATGTGCAGGTGAACATCTGCTTGATGTGGAAAGTCTTCTTGGGGCCTGGGATGGGGGTGAGGGGGGAGGTGTAGGGGCAGGTGTAGCACTTCCTGCAGTTGCAGGGAAAAGTGCCGGGTGTGGTGGGGCTGGAGGGGAGTGTGGAGTGGACAAGGGTGTCCCGAAGAGAGTGGTCCCTCCGGAAAGCAGATAAAGGTGGGGAGGGAAAAATGTTTTTGGTGGTGGGGTTGGATTGCAGATGGCGGAAGTGTCGGAGGATGATGCGTTGGATCCGGAGGTCAGTGGGGTGGTACATGAGGACGAGGGGCGTTCTGTTTTGGTTGTTATTGTGGGGAGGGGGTGTGAGGGATGAGTTGCGGGAAATGCAGGAGACACGGTCGAGGGCATTCTCGACCACTGAGTGGGGGGATGTTGCGGCCCTTGAAAAACAAGGACATCTGAGATGTACGGGAGTGGAATGCCTCATCCTGGGAGCAGATGCGGCGGAGGCGAAGGAATTGGGAATAGGGGAGGGCATTTTTGCAGGAAGGTGGGTGGGAGGAGGTGTATTCTAGGTAGCTGTGGGAGTCGGTGGGCTTGAAATGGATATCGGTTTCCAGGTGGATGCCAGTTCACCCATTTCACCAACACCTTCCACCCCAACCTTAAGTTCACCTGGACCATCTCTGATACCTCTCTCTCCTTCCTGGACCTCTTTATTTCCATCTCTGACAACCACCTGGAAACCGATATCCATTACAGCCCACCGACTCCCACAGCTACCTAGAATACACCTTCTCCCTCCCACCATCCTGCAAAAGTGCCCTCCCCTATTCCCAATTCCTTCACCTCCGCCGCATCTGCTCCCAGGATGAGGCATTCCACTCCCGTACATCTCAGATGTCCTCGTTTCTCAACGACCGCAACATCCCCCCCTCAGTGGTCGACAACGCCCTCGACCATGTCTCTCGCATTTCCCGCAATTCATCCCTCACACCCTCTCCCCGCAACAACAACCAAAACAGAAACCCCCTCGTCCTCACGTACCACCCCACCAACCTCCGGATCCAACGCATCATCCCCCGACACTTCCGCCATCTGCAATCCGACCCCACCACAAAGACATCTTTCCCTCCCCACCCTTATCTGCTTTCCGGAGGGACCACTCTCTCCGGGACTCCCTTGTCCACTCCACACTCCACTCCAGCTCCACCACACCTGGCACTTCTCCCTGCAACCGCAGGAAGTGCTACACCTGCCCCCATACCTCCTCCCTCACCCCCATCCCAGGCCCCAAGAAGACTTTCCACATCAAGCAGATGTTCACCTGCATATCTGTTAATGTCGTATACTGTATCCACTGTTCCCGTTGTGGCCTCCTCTACATCGGGGAAACCAAGCGGAGGCTCGGGGACCGCTTTGCAGAATACCTACGCTCCGTTCGCACTAAACAACTGCACCTCCCAGTCACGAACCATTTCAACTCCCCCTCCCATTCCTCAGACGACATGTCCATCCTGGGCCTCCTGCAGTGCCACAACGATGCCACCCGAAAGTTGCAGGAACAGCACCTCATATTCCGCTTGGGAGCCCTGCAGCCCAAGGGTATCAAAGTGGACTTCACAAGCTTCAAAATCTCCCCTCACCCTACCGCATCCCAAAACCAGCCCAGCTTGTCCCCACCTCCCTAACCTGTCCTTCCTCCCACCTATCCCCTCCTCCCACCTCAAGCCCCACCCCCATCTCCTACCTA
>NC_063332.1:121953974-121954393 GCF_021869965.1 Rhincodon typus | reverse complement strand
TCCGCCATCTGCAATCCGACCCCACCACAAAGACATCTTTCCCTCCCCACCCTTATCTGCTTTCCGGAGGGACCACTCTCTCCGGGACTCCCTTGTCCACTCCACACTCCACTCCAGCTCCACCACACCTGGCACTTCTCCCTGCAACCGCAGGAAGTGCTACACCTGCCCCCATACCTCCTCCCTCACCCCCATCCCAGGCCCCAAGAAGACTTTCCACATCAAGCAGATGTTCACCTGCATATCTGTTAATGTCGTATACTGTATCCACTGTTCCCGTTGTGGCCTCCTCTACATCGGGGAAACCAAGCGGAGGCTCGGGGACCGCTTTGCAGAATACCTACGCTCCGTTCGCACTAAACAACTGCACCTCCCAGTCACGAACCATTTCAACTCCCCCTCCCATTCCTCAGACGACA
>NC_063332.1:121895581-121953874 GCF_021869965.1 Rhincodon typus | reverse complement strand
TCCCACCTCAAGCCCCACCCCCATCTCCCACCTACTAACCTCATCCCGCCCCCTTGACCTGTCAGTCCTCCCTGGACTGACCTATCTCCTCCCTAACGCCCCTCCTACACTCACCTTTACTGGCTCCATCCCCGCCTCTTTGACCTGTCTGTCTCCTCTCTACCTATCTTCTCCTCTAGCCATCTTCTATCCGCCTCCCCCTCTCTCCCTATTTATTTCAGGATCCCCTTCCCCTCCCCCATTTCTGAAGACGGGTCTAGGCCTGAAATGTCAGCCTTCCTGCTCCTCTGATGCTGCTTGGCCTGCTGTGTTCATCCAGCTGTACACCTTGTTTTCTCTAATAGTATCAGGTTATGGATCATTAAGTATTGAGAAACAAAGCAAGATGGTTGCGTGGCATTGCTGGATTTTCATACAACACCAATGGAGAAGGGATAACCATCCCCAGAAGCTGTTATGTCCCAGACCCTGTTGCCCTCAGCTTCACAATCATAGTAGGTTCACTGGTAAGACCGGAGTTAAAATTCAGTGTCCCACTTTGATTGGCATCAATTTTGAGACTGCAGAGGTGAATTATTCATTGGAGAAGGGCTCACCTTCATAAATTGTAAAATTCCGATATCTCTGAGCCTGAACAAACTTAGATTGACAGAAATTCATCACTATGAGCTGGAAGTTAAATTATGCAAAAGTCTAATGTGTAATGTCTTGTCCTGTTCTCCTGTGTTAACACAAATTGCAGATGAGAGGAGTTATACGACATATACATAAAGAAAATGTAGAAGCAGCCAAAGAAAGCCTCAGACACTTCAAACAAACTCTGGGTGGAAAATTGCAATGAACATGGTTGAATTACTTAGAATCAATATTTAATCATCATAGACTGCTTTTCTATTTTTTCTACCTCAATACGTTAACCAATGTCTAGAATTTGAATGTGAGTATGCATTGTAAGAAGCAGTTTTACAGATATCACAAACAATGTAACTTCAGATAATAAACCTCAGTGTGCACGCATGAGTTCAGAATTTGTAATAGATTCAAACACACACTAGTAACGTTTTGAATTATAATGTGAGAGGACGCATGGAATTGGGAGCAGGTGGAGGTTAAATCCTTGGAAAATGTGAGTACATCGTGAACAGCTCCAACACACTGACATTTCCTTTTAACTACAGCATGTTCATGTGCGTCCATGGAATTGCTTCCTGAGAAAGAGGAAATTTCTTTATGTTAATCACTTAATTATGGTGCTATCACAAGGATATGTAGGCCTTTCTTGCTCCAGATCCCCACCTCTTCCTGCAAAACTTTCCAAAAATAGTTCTTAATGACATCTTTTATTGGTGCTGTGTGATATCGCTCTTTGCATTGTTATTTTTAGTTGCTCATGATATGCTGATGTCGCTGAGGAGTAAAGGGTTGATTAGACCTTCATTAGAACGTTGTTACTGAGCATGTGCAAAAGGACCAATATCTTAGTGACATCAAATCACATGGAACTGGAACCTAAATCTGTCGGTTCAACACAATTCCCTCTCTGAACATCTCTTGTATATGTTCAACAAAGCTTGCTCATATTCACTCACAAGAGTATAGAATTTATGACAGTCGCTGGTAGGGCTAACATTTATTGCCCATGCCTACTTGTCTTTGAGGAGGGCAGCCATCTTGAATGTAGTCCAGGACAAAAGAGCTGAATTGCAGAGGTGATATGAGAATGACAGCCCTTGACATCAAGGTTGCATTCAACCGAGTATGGCATCAAGGAGCCCTAGTAAAACTGGAATCAATGGGTTTCAGGGGTCAAACTCTCCATTGGTTGCAGTCAGACCTGGCACATAGGAAGATGGTCATGGTTGTTGGAGGTCATTCCAGGACATCTCTGCGGAAGTTCCTCAGGATAGTGTCCTAGGTCAAACATCTTCAGCTGCTTCATCAATGACCTTCTCTCCATCATAAGGTCAGAAGTGGTTCGATGGTCTGTACTGCTGCCTCACGGTGCCAGGGACCTGGGTTCAATTCCATCCTCAGGCAATTGTCTATGTGGAGTTTGCACATTCTCCCTGTGTCTGCATGGGTTTCAGCTGCATGCTGCGGTTTCCTCCCACAGTCTAAAGATGTGTGAGTTATGTGGATTGACCATGTTAAATTGCCCATAGTTAGTTGCATTAGCCATGGGAAATGTAGGGTTACAGGGATAGGGATGGGTCTGGGTGCGATGCTCTTCGGAGTGTCGGTGTGGATACACTGGGCTGAATGGCCTGCTTCCGCATTGTAGGGATTCTAGGGAAAAGTATGGATGATCGTCAATGATTGCACAATGTTCAGCATCATTTACAACTCCTCAAATACCAAAACAATGCATTTTCAAATGCACGTGACCTGGCTGATATCCAGATTTTAGGCTGACAAGTAGCAAGTAACATTTGCACCACACAAATTCCAAGCTATGACCATCACAGACCGAAGGGCCTGTCCAAAGATGTGCAGGGTAGGTGGTTTGGCCATGCTAAATTGCCCATAGTGCCCAGGGATGTTTAGGTTAGGTGGGTTAGACATGGAAAATCAGGGGTAGGGTAATGGGTCTGGGTGGGATGCTCTTCGGAGGGGCGGTGTGGACATGTTGGGCTGAATGGCCTGTTTCCACACTGTAGGGATTCTATGATTCTATCACCAATAAGACACAATCTAATCACCCTCCCTTAACATTCAATAGTGTTGCCATCACTGAATACCCCACTATCAACATCCTGCGGAGTTACTATTGACCAGAAACTCAAATGGACTCACCGAATAAACCCAGTGGCTACAAGAGCAGGTCAGAGGCTGGGAAAGATGCATTGAGTAACTCACCTCCTGACTTCCCACGATCTGTCCATCATCTACAAGGCACGCGTCATGAATATGATACTCTCCACTTGCCTGGATAAGTGCAGCCCCAACAACACTCAAGAAGCTTGACATCATCCAGGACAAGACAGCCTGCATGATTGGCACTACATACAAACCATCCATTCTCTCCACCACAAACGCTCAGTAGCGGCACGGTGGCTCAGTGGTTAGCACTGCTGCCTCACAGCACCAGGGGCCTGGGTTCGATTCCACTCTCAGGCAACTGTCTGTGTGGAGTTTGCACGTTCTCTCCATGTCTGCGTGGGTTTCCTCCGGGTGCCCTGGTTTCCTCCCACTGTCCAAAGATGTGCTGGCTAGGTGGATTGGCCAAGCTAAATAGCCCATAGTGTTCAGGGATGTGTAGATTAGGGGGATGGGTCTGGATGGGATGCTGTGAGAGTTGGTGTGGACTTGTTGGGCCGAAGGGCCTGTTTCCACAGTGTAGGGATTCTAAGTCTAAGTCAGTAGTGTGTGCCCCAAGATGTACTGCAGGAATTCACCAAAGATCCTCAAACAGCACCTTTTAAACTGACAACCACTTCCATCTAGAAGGACAAGGGCAGCAGATACATGGGAACACTACCACCTTCAAGTTCCCCTCCAAGCCACTTATCATACTGACTTGGAAATATATCATTGTTCCTTTACTGTTGCTGGGTCAAAATCCTGGAATTCCCTCCCTAGTGGCATTGTTGGTTAACCCACAGCAGGTGGACTGCAGCGGTTCAAGAAGGCAGCTCACCACCACCTTCTCAAGGGCAACTAGGGACGGGCAATAAATGCTGGCCAGCCTGCGATGCCCACATTCCACAAATGAATTAAAAGAAAGCTTTAACAATCACTTGTGTTGTCCTGAGGGATAATCAAAATCCAAAATCGGTCAAATCTGTTTGTTATTAAAATAATATACCAATTTGTCTGCTTTTGGCTGGCAGTGAATTTACAAGAATTGTCATGTGACTCCTGGCAGCCATTTTTATATGCACTGTGTGCTTTTTAAAAAATTAAGTTAGCCTTCTTTATAAAATATATGATGGTATAATTACACAGTTGTGACAGTAGGGTATCATTCATCCTACTCAATGCACCATTCATAATGTAAAACTAATTGCTGAAGACTGTGAATGTAGTTGTTTGATGCCTTCAAGTAGGTAGCCATTCATTCCATCACTGCAAACATTATACCATTCATCGTTGAGATGGACTCCTCTAACCCAAGGGGAGGAGCAGAAATCTCTGGTGCAGAGGTACGCCTGCCCCAGCCCACAACTCAAGAACAGTGATCTTGCCCCCATCTGGAGTTCTGCAGATGCAATCCCAATCTGAGCATAGTAGACCTTTTTCCTAACCTAAGTTTAGAGTCCTCTAAAGCCAAGGACCCTGGGCCCCATTATTGGGCCCTTCAACACCACCTTTCTCCCCCCTCCCCATCATGAGCCCTGCTCTAATCTCCAAGCAAAATCCTAGAATTCACCCAAAAATACTAACCTTTTATCTTTTACTAAAAAATCAGATTTGCTGCTGGTTATTCTTCAGTTGGAACATAAAAATAAAATAAAGAGGAGCTAAACAAGCTATATTATTTCTGTCTCCCTGACTATGTTGCAGACATGCCCAGTGGGCATGACACCAGTCTTGCCCAGCAATCACCTGTGATCACCAGCAAAGTGTTCTCTAGCTCATTGATAGCAGGGAGGTGTTGTTTGACCATAAGAGACGAGATGGTGAGAGAAACATAAAAGCAGGGACATAAATTTTGCTAGCACTACTCGATGCTACACCTGATATAATGCTACTTTAATATCAAGGACAGTTGCTCTCATCTCACCTCACCTCATGTTTTGCCCCAGGCTGCAAAGTGCTCCACAGCCTAATGGTTTGGAAAGAATCCAATTGGACATCTGCAAGCAGGTTATTGCTACGTAAGCACTATTTAATAAAATGTTGATGACATCTTCCATCACTTTGCTGATGATTCAGAGTACGCAGTTGGGCAGTAATTAGCCAGTTTGGAGATGTCAACTTTTTGTACACAGGACATACCTGAGTAATTTTCCAATCAGTTTGTTAAATATCCGTGTTATAGCTCTATTGGATCAACTTGATGAGGTGGAAGGCTAGTTCCAGATCATAAGTTTTCATTATTAATGCCAGAATGTTGTAAACACCTATAACCTTTGCAGTTCCAGTGCCTTCAACCTTCCTTGATATCACATGGACTGATTCAAATGGGCTGAAGACAGGGTTCAGTGATCCTGGAGGAGGTTGAATATCATGATGACAGAATAGAACCCTAAAGTATTGTGGATATTTTTAACTTCTGATTCTGAGATACATTTTCTAAAAAAAAATGAACTACTACACCAAAAAAAAAATTGTGCATGTAAGGTCAGAGCTGTCTGGTATAGTTTCATATGGGACCCATGGAGAGTTGCACCTGCAGAATATCAGGGGAACTTCAAACTAAGAGAAAGAGTTGTAACAAAAGAGATTTAAAAAAAAGGAGCTAACTATCTCTCCACCTCTCAGCAGAAGGCCACCTTTTGCAGAAAAGTTTTTGTGTTTTGCCCTTCAAGGAATACACAAAACATAACACTAAAAACTGACGCAACCCTGGTCTGTCTGTACTAATGGAACAAAGTGTGCTCGTGAACTGAAGTATTCATGTGTCACTAGCCTGGGTTTCAGTGTTGTGACTGTCACAGTCATAAAACCACTAGTAGTCACCCCTGCATTGCGAGTAAAAGTATTCTCTTGCTCTGAGTTCGATAAGCCAACTAATCAGTAGGCCAGTCAGAAGGAAATAGGATGAGAAGGACTTTTTCTTTGCTCTCTGCACTTCCAGTCAACTATCATCAACAAAATGGTACCAAAAGACAAAATGACTTCAACTAACTACAGAGCCAAGAATCTAGAACTTGACTGTCGAACTATTCACATTCCACTATCTATGCTGTATGCGCCACCTAAAGAAACTGAGTCATGTATCCTTTAACTTAGTCTACATGGAATTCAGTCAGGTTTTTGACAAGATCTTGCATGGCAGATTGATTGAGAAGCTTAGACCCAATGGAATCCCCTTCAGTTTTTCAAACTATATCCAAAATTGACTTTGTGGCCAGAAGTGGAGGGTGATGGTGAAAGTGAATTTGTTTGAATGTAAATCTGTGTCCAGTGATGTACCATTAGGTTAGGTGTTGGGTCCCTTGCAGTTTGTACCATACATGATGATCTAGACATGAATGAGGCATGATCAGTAAGTTTGTAGATGACATGAAAATTGGTGGTGTGGTAAATAGTAAGGAAGAAAGCCTTTGACTATAACACAAAACAAAGAGCCTGGCCAGATGGGCTTAACAGTAATAAATGGAACTTAATCCTGAAAGGTGTGAGGTGATTTTAAGAGGCCTGACAAGACAAGGGTAGACATGTTTAATGCTAGGACTCTAGAAAGTATAAAGGATCAGACAGACCTTAGTGTGCACGCCCATGGATTCTTGAAGGCAGCAGGACAGGTAGACAGGGCAGTAAGCAAAGATATGGGCTACTTACCTTTATTGGTCAAGGCATTGAATAGCAAGGAGGTTATGATAGAGCTACATGATAGAGCGACATTAGTTAGGCCACGGTTGTGCGCAGTTCTGGTCGTCACACTGCAGGAAGGATGTGATTGCACTAGAAAGATGCAGAAGAGATTAATCAGGATATTGCCTAGGCTGAATCAGCTTTGAAAAGACACTAGGTAGGCCAGGGTTGTTTTCCTTAGAGCACAGAAGGCTAAGATGTGGGAGGCCTGATTGAGGCATACAAAATGGGGTACATAGGGAGAAACTTTTCCCTAGTAGAGGGGTCAATAACCACAATAACCAAGGGGTACAGTTTTAAGGTAAGAAACAGAAGGTTTAAGCAGAAATTTGAGGAAATATTTTTCACCCAGAAGGTGGTGGGTATCTGGTGCTCACTACCTGTAAAGGTGGTAGAGGCAGGAGACATCAAAACATTTACAAAGTATTTAGATGAGCATTTGAAATGTCATACCACACAAGACTATGGGCCAAGTACTGGAAAATGGGTTTATAATAGATGCTTGATGACTGGCATAAAACATAATAGGCTGTAAGACATTTTCCAGGCTGTAAAAACTCTCTAATTCTACTCAGAAGTAGTAATCTCAGATTACTCCCAGAACCATGCCGAGTAAATATGAAATTAAGAAGATAAGGCGGATGAATGAATGGTTGGAGAGATGGTGCAGGATACAAGACATTCAGGAATGATAGGAAAGGGATGAGTGGCGGATATAGAGTCATAGAACTGTAGAGCTGTACAGCATAGAAACAGGCACTTTGGTCCAACTCATCCATGCCAAACAGATATCTGAAACAAATCTAGTCCCATTTGCCAGTATTTGGCCCATATCCCTCTTAATCATATACCCCTACAGAGGCCTTTTAAATATTTTAATGTACCAGCCTCCACCACTTCCTCTGGCACTCATTCCATACACGCACAACCTTCTGCATGAAAAAGTTGGCCCTTAGGTCCCTTTTAAATCTTTCCCCTCTCACCTTAAACCTCTGTCCTCTAGTTCTGGACTCTGCTACCCTGGTGAAAAACCTTGGCTACTCACCCTTTCCATACCCCTCATGATTTTATACACCTCTATAAGGTCACCCCTCAGCCTCTGACGCTCCAAGAAAAATAGCCCCAGCCTATTCAGCCTTTCCCTATAGCTCAAAACCTCCAACACAGGCAGCATCCTTGTAAATCTTTTCTGAACCTTTCAAGTTTCACAAGATCCTTCCTGTAGCAGGGAGACCAGAATTGCATTCAGTATTGCAAAAGTAGCCTAACCAATGTCCTGTACAGCCGCAGTATGACCTCCCAACTCCAATGCTCAATGTGCTGACCAGCAAAGGCAAGCATACCAAAAGTCTTTTTCTCTATCCTGTTTTGGTAAAGAAGAACAATGTAGTGCTGGAGACCAAGGAAATCTCAAAAGGATCAAGGATAGAATCTAAATAAACCCCAAAGAACTGTAGAGGCTGGAAATCAGAAACAAAAACAGAAATTGCTGGAGAAACTCAGCAAGTCTGGCAGCATCTATGGAGAGAAAGCAGTGTTAATGTTTCCGGTTCAGTGATCCTTTTTCAGGGTCAATTAAAAATTACATTCTAAGGACAAGGTGATTAGGCACAAAATTAATTGTCACTTGACAAAATGCAAGTCATTAAGGAAAGCCCGCATAAATTTGTTACAGTTAAATCATGTTTTAGTAACTAGCTGAAGGTTTTGATGAGGGTATAGAGAAAGCAGATGAGGATAATGCTATTGATACATTATATACAGGCGTCCAAAGACTTTTGATAGAGTGCAGCAGAACAGACTTGTGAGCAAAGTTAGAGCTCGAGGAATAAAAGGAACAGAAGCAATATGGATACAAAATTGGCTGAGTGATAGGAAACAGAGAGTAATGGTTACTGAATGCTTTTATACCGAAGCAATTTTCGTAGGAGTGTGTACAAGGGTCAATGTTGAGATCCTTGTTTTTCCTGATATACATTAATGATTTACACCTTGATGTGCAAGGCATAATTTCAAAATTCGCAAAACATATGAAACTAGAAAGTATTGTGAACGTGAGGATGATACTGGAGAACTTTGAAAGAACAAACAGAAACTGGTAGAGTGGATGAACAAATGGCAAATGCAATTCCTTGCCAAGAATTGTGAAGTGATTTATTTTCAAAGGGTAAACATAAAGAGACAATAAAGTGAGTACAGAACCAGAGGGATCCGGATGTATATTTGCATAAATCTTTGAGGATGGCAGGGCTGTGTGAGATAGTGGTTCATAAATTTTGCAGCATCCTAGGCTTCATTAACAGGGGCATAGTGTACAAGAGCAAGGAGTTCATGCCAAAGATATATAAAACACAATTTCATCCTCAACTGGAGTACTGCATTCAGTTCTGTGTGACTTGTTGTAGGAAAAATTAGAAGGCATCTCTTATTGTTATACCTTCAGAGCTGGTCACCCTGTTGTGTAGTGGCAACAGCAATATTGTCATTGACCAATGCAAGTGTGACTGGTAGATTGGTCAAGTTGTGTTCAAATAAATGATTCCCTCGAGTTGGTCTCTTCATTTCTTGCTACAGACCAAATCTAGCAGCTATGTCCTTTGAGATTTGGCCATTTCAGTCAGGAGCAGTGCTACTGAGCCACTCTTGTTGATAGACATTGAAATTCTCCCCCAGGAGTACATTCTGTGCCTTGGCTACTCTCAGTGCTTAGCTTGAATGGTTTTCAACATGGAGTACTGATTTACCAGGGGAGTGAGGGCAGTAAGTGGTAATCAGCTGGAGATCTTTCTGATGCTGTGAGATATTATGGGATCTTGAATCAATTTTGAGGACTCCCAAGGCAACTCCTTCCTGACTGTATACCATGCTTCTGCCAGCTTTGCTGGGTCTGTTCAGCTGGTGAGACCGGACATATCCTTGGTATTGATTTTGGTATCTAGGACATTGTTTTAAAGTAAGATTCCATGAGTATGGCCATATCAGCCTGTTGTTTGACTAGTCTTTAGGACAACTATACAAAGTTCTGACATGAATCCTTAGATGCTCGTAAAGAGGGATTAAAATTGCTATTCCTTCATGATTGCACAGTCAAAATCCTGGATCTCCCTATCCTGATAACCTACTTTGTCTTACTGGTCACACCATACTGGTACATGGCATAATTCCAGTTATACTGCACCCTCAGAGTGAGTGGCATCCAGTAAGGAGCAATTGTTAATCTCCTGCATCATTTCTTTTGTGATGTTTGCTGACTCTATGCAAAGTAAATTAAAGCTGTCAAAGTAAAGCTGTTTTAAGTGTTCAGTAAGTACATGATCATTTTTCACTTTCAGTGAGCAGTCAGTCAACGGGACCAAATTGTTTGCCATTTGATTCTTCCACTAAATATGTTGGATGTCCCCGTTTCCCATTTCCAATAATCAAACACACTGAGACTTCAGCGGCATCCAGTGATGCTTCTTCTGCAGCTGTTGGTTCTGAAACAGCCGGAGGGCCTGTCCCTTCTTCTCGGTACTCTATTCTGCTGCATCTAGGGAAAGAAGAGACATTAAAATAGATGACTGGAATGTATTGAATGAATAAATCCAGAGTTGTGGGTGATTTTGTAGGATGGGGATGGCCAGTGACATTGCATAAACATGAGTGTCTCTGTGGTGAATGGATAATTTGGAGGTGTGAGGAAGTGCATTGGCAGAGATAAATAATATGTGGAGTAAAGGGTTAATTATAACTTTAAGAATAGCTGTAAGTATGGGAGTAAGGAATAATGGCATAGGAACATTAGATCACGTAAAACTGACCTGTACTGGAGGGCTCCAGACATGTTTTCTTTTACAGTTGCATACAGTCATGTGCAATATAGCCTCATAATGTACATTCATCTGCATGTAAACTGATGTCCCCTTCTGTGGAACGTATTGCCACAGGAGACTGTAGAGGCCAAGTCATTGAGTGCCTTTAAGACAGAGATAGAATGGGCTTTGATTAGGAAAGGGATCAAAGGTTAAGGGAGAAGGCAGGAGTCATTTCTTTTCTATTATGCAGAATTACTTGTGTAGCTCTCAATATATATCATTCTATGGTGACAGAAACACTGAAGTTGACTCTGTACCAGGTATCATTCTCTACTGAACATTCCTCTGAACAACTACAGATAGTTCCTGATGATCCTTAATTTCTCTCAGAAGACAGGTTGCAAGAGCAGGGGAAAAGACATTAAAGACAAAGCCATTTTCAAAAGATTTTCAGCACCCTACAAGTCATCTTAATGATTTAGTGAAAGCAGAAGTTCTAGACCTTCCCATACACTTAG
This sequence comes from Rhincodon typus, assembly GCF_021869965.1. Taxonomy (NCBI): domain Eukaryota; kingdom Metazoa; phylum Chordata; class Chondrichthyes; order Orectolobiformes; family Rhincodontidae; genus Rhincodon; species Rhincodon typus. The sequence continues at coordinate 121,943,082 of NC_063332.1, read as the reverse complement.
ATTCTAGCAGTACTGAGCATTGGGGGGAGGATGTGGCATAATGATAATATCACTGTACTAGTAATCCAGAATCCCAGATTAATATTCTGAAGTGGTGTGTTCAAATACTATCAGGGCAGATAGTGAAATTTGAATTCAATAAAAGTCTTGTCAATGGTGACTGTGTAACCACTGTTTATCATTGTAAAAATCCAGCTGGTTCACTAATTCCCTTTCGGGAAGGAAATTTGCCATCCTTATCTGGTCTGGGCTACCTGTTACTCCAGATATATAGCAATGTGGTTGACTCTTAACTGCCCTCTGAGTAATAAATGCTGGCCTAGCCAGTGACTCCCATATGCTATGAATAACTAAAAGTCTCTGCTGTCTCTTTTGAGGAGAATCATCCCTTTGTGGAAGAAGGTAACAATGAGTTACATTTATCTGTTTTTTTTTTGAACAACCAGAGACGTAAACCAACTGCAAAAAGCAGCAGCAATCATAATGAGATTCTCCCCTGTGATGAAGGCCAGGGTACTACTGAGAAATGGATAGAGTCTGACATCCTGAAATATCCGCTGCTGTAGGCTGCACCTTTCACCCATTAGAAATGAATGGGACTGCGGTGATGTTACAGCTGAAGGTGAAAGACCTGCCAGTGTTACACAAACTGCAAATAACAGGCACAGATGGGAGATACACTAACATTAAAGAGTTAGCAGCTAAGGAAGTTTCAGTCACACATGAACACAAAAAAAGCTTCAAAACCTTCCACAGCCAGAACAGTGACCACAATATCTGAAAAGTCTCAGAATAAGGAATAGAAAAGGATCTTCACTGATGCATGAAAGATGTCTCACAGTTTGTAGGTGTTGATTTTTCAGGCAGAATGGATGGGACCCCACCTTTCATATCAGATGTCAAAGGTTTTTAGCACATCTTTACAATCATTTGCAAGAAAGATTAATTTGAACTTGACACATTGAGAGAAAAATTCAAACATTGGAAACATCCCATCGAGTGTTAGTTCAATAACTGCGATCTGCTGATAAGAAGTTATTCAGAAAGAAGGAAATGCTTGAGTACAAATTGAATCATGCCAATATTCAATAGGCAGAAATTATTAATCTGTATAAATAACAGCTGAAGTTGCAATTTGTCCCATCTGCAAGCCATGGAAATACTCGAGAGCTCTTTCAATAAACAAGTAGGGATCCAAACAATAGAGCTTTTAGAGATTGCAGCACTTAGGAAAACTTAAAGTCGAGCACCAAAAGGAGCTCCAACATTTCAAAATTTGACAAATATTGGAGCAGTCTAGCACATGAAACTGCCTGCCAACCTGAAAGACCAGCTATTAGCTGTCACACAATAATGTCTAGCTTCAAAAATTGAAAAAGAAAGATTGCAGAATAATTCCACAGTCCTGTGCAAAGACAGTCTGTATTCTGACTCAAGTGATATAACAAGGAGATAACTTAATGGGAGAAGTCATTCTTCTTCTGAATTATTTAGCACTTTAAGATCACCATGATGTACCAGCTCAGAAAAATATTCTGCTACAATTAATTTGTGATAATCTTACATTTGAGAAAGAAATCTTAAGAGAGGGAAGATAATTATTTATTTAGGGTTTTGGAAAATTATCAAGGAAAAGCAAGCCCTTGTTAATGATGGATGCCATAATCATATCCTCAGACTGATCCATGAACTAAGAATTTGCACAAGCTCATTTATATATAGCCCCCTTTTATTGTTTAAGTGCTGCAACTTAAAAATAATAAGCAGGCAAATTTTAGTCTCAAATGTGTTAAAGATTAGTACTGCTATGGTTCTTTAAGCAACTGTGATAAATTAGTAGCAAGAATACAGATTCAAAATTTTAAAGTTGGTCAAGATAAAAATTATATATGAAGGTGTAAAATAAGACCAGTCTTTATTACCGTTGTAGGCCTAAGTTTCTTACAGATTCTTTTCTGAAGTGAAGGAAGCTGAAAAGTTTTGAAGACAGTTTTAATGTGATGGTTTGTGCAATTGAATAGTTGGTGTCTGCTTATACAGGTAGACGCAGCAGATCAGCAGAATTTGTGAGATGGAGAGATAGATGGACAGACTCACTCATGCTGTGGTTATGGTGCTTGCAGATTGCCCAGCCACTTTCAGCAAAATGTAATCGTTTTCTATACGCCTTCCTCCTGTGCTCCCTTTGGCTGAGAATCATGCCTCTGCCAATGTCTCAGAGTTGTTCCTGAGCCTTCTTTGCAAAATGACTTTCAAAAACTGTCTTTATCACAAGCAAAGCAAAATGCCTATGATATTGATTTCAAAATAAGCCATCGTTCCATGAGGCAAAGAAGGCCCTTTTCTATCCCCTACTCTCTCAAAGCTTTGAATTCTCACACCATTAGAAGGACACATAGTATTGTCCAAGGGTTAATAGAATTATAAAAAGGGCAGCACAGTGGCACAATGGTTAGCACTGCTGCCTCACAGCACCAGGGAGCCAGGCTCAATTCCACCCTCGGGCCACCGACTGTGTGGAGTTTGCATGTTCTCCTTGTGTCTGTGTGGGTTTCCTCCAGGTGCTCTGGTTTCCTCCCACAGTCCAAAGATGTGCAGGCTAGGTGGATTGGCTGTGCTAAATTGCCCATAGTGTTCAGGGATGTGTAGATTAGGTGGATTATAGGGGGATGGGTCTGGGTGGGATGCTCTGAGTGTCAGTGTGGACTTGTTGGGTCAAAGGGCTTGTTTCCACACTGTAGGGATTCTACAATCTTCCTTTATAAATGATGCCAAGATAGCACTGTTCAGTAGGCTTTGAAAAATCTTCAGAGGACTTTTAAAACTTAACTTAGATATTTGTTGTGAGGTATAATAATATATGAAACCTCATGAGAGGTATAGACAGGATGGATAGCATGAAGCTTTTTCCCCAGAGTGGGGGACTCAATTACTAGGGGTCACAATTTCAAGGTGAGAGGGGAAAAGTTTAAGGGAGATATGCGTGAAAAGTTCTTTACGCAGAGGGTGGTGGGTGCCTGGAACGTGTCACCAGCAGAGGTGGTAGAGGCGGGCATGATAGCATCATTTAAGATGTATCTAGACAGATACATGAATGGGCAGGGAGCAGAGGGATACAGATCCTTGGAAAATAGGTGACAGGTTTAGATAGAGGATCTGGATCGGCACAGGCTTGGAGGGCCGAAAGGCCTGTTCCTGTGCTGTAATTTTCTTTGTTCTTCGTTCTTCTTCAATTTACAAATTTTATAAAGTATTTTTTTTAACAACGTATCTTTTAAAAGTCTGCAATATCAGGACTACACAGTTAAGATATAGAGATTTACAGAGTAGTGACAATTGAAGAAATGTTTAGAAATAAATCAGAGAAGAAAGCAGACTTCAGCCCCAAAATACAATGAATCTGAATATTTGTATAAGATTAAAACAAGTAAGCAAGTGAATGCCTGCATGTTTTTATATTGTCTGATTTTCCATCAAACCTGTAGATCATAGGGTCACCCCAGAACTTCTTATGGATCCTGGTCTAGAAGTTTTTTCCTGGTGATGATGATATACTTCTACTTTCTGGTGATATTTCAGAGATGTTCTTCTTTGCAGAGGGGCAGCCTCAGGCTGAAGCAAGTGTGGAACTGATATCATAACCTGCAGCAAGTGAAATTCCTACCCTTTGGAGCAGTAGGGCAGTCTTCACTCCCTCAATACAGACTGTTTTCAGACTGTTCTTCGTTGTTCCTTTCATCCATAAGGTTAAGCCCTGGTTCAGAGTGTACCACAGACAGATCATAAGAACCTAAAACACTGAAAAAATAAACAAAATCTGAGTTGGGAGATGAGTTCAGAATTGAGGTGCCCAATCAGAAAGCGAAAGTCACCTACAGTTTTAAAGGCCAGCTAGCTTCTCAGCATAAGGGTGACGAATAGGGCAGCAAGTGGGAGACAGTTATAATAGATGTACAATGCTAATGTTAGAGGTACTTATAGCCAATGGAGCATTCCTTTTTAGTAGAGTGGTTAGAAACCCTGTCTGTCATGTGGGAGACTGGGGTCCAAATCCCTGACCAGAAGGTGAATTTATTTTGGGTCATAGTTCAAGGATAAGGGTAAACCTTTTAGGAAATGAAGAGAAATTTCTTCACCCAGAGTGCGAGAAGTCACTACTACAGAAAGTGTTTGAGGCCAAAACATTATATGTTTATAAAGAGGTAGGTATAGCTCTTGTGATTAAAAGAATCAAGGGATATGGGGGTGGGTGGGATTAGAGTATTGAACTTGACGATCAGCCATAGGCATGTTAAATAGTGGAGCAGGCTTGAAGGGTTGAAAGGCCTAGCCCTGATCCTACCTTCTATGTTTCTATGCTTTAAATATTTGGGGTGCCTCTAATTATTTCTAATAAATGTTTGAAAGGTGGTTTTAATGGTTTGTTGCACTTGTAAAAGAATCAATTGTAGTTTTGGATCATTAGAAATACTGGTTCATATTACCTGGTAACCCTTGACCTGCAAGCAGTACCATCAGAAAGTAAGTTAGGATACAGAGGATAAATGGGGCTGGGGTGGGGAGAAAATGGACTGGACCTGGGAAGGGGAATGGAGAGATTGAGATCCATGAGGGAGGGAGGGAGGAATCAGGAGTGAGAAGGAAGGTCCAGAATTTTATGTATTTCAATGCAGTCACTTCTTACTCTTCTAGACTCTAATGAATACAAGATTAACCTCTCCAAAATTTTCTCATTCGAAAAATTCCAGGTATTAGTCTGGTAAACCTTCTCTGAACTGTAAGCAATGTATTTCTTTAAATGAGGAGACCAGTACTGTACATAGTACTCCAGATGCGGTCTCAACAATGTCCTGCAAACTGAAGCATAACCACCCCCTCATTTTTGTATCCAATTCACTCACAATAAACAATAACCTTCTATTAGCTTTCCTACTTACTTGCTGTACAAAACAACTAAGCTTTTGTAATTCATGCACCAGGACACACAGATGCATCTGCATCTCAGAGCTCTGCAGTTTATATATTTTTTGCATTCTTCACATCAAAAGGGACAATTTCACATTTTCCCACATTAAACTCTATTTGCTAGATGTTTGTTCACTCATTTAATCTATCAATATTGTTTCGTACCCTCCTTATTTCCTCTTTACAATTTATTTCCTACCTATCTTTGTGTGTTTTTGTTTCCGAATCCACATTGATTGTAATAGCTTACACATACAATGATATAATCATGCAAATTAAGAAATCATTGGAATTTTGGGTTTAATAAATTTGTAATTGTTCACTCCTCTAACGCAACTATGATACCCAAACTCTGCCCACCCTCTGTTTAGCTGGAAACTGTGCTCCAGATGCCATTGATAAGGTAATTTGCTGGGATGAGTGCATTGCTCCTAGTAGAATGCATCGTTGGCACCCATCCCAAACCATTAGCAGAATGTCAGTGTCATGGCAATCCTAAAGGAGATCAGATTTAAAAGAAAATCAATTTGCTGTGTTCCTTTGCAGCTACTGGAGCAAGCAGGCTTCCTTAGGAAATTAATCGAGCTGGGATTGATTATTGTGCATAGCTAAGTATTTGGATGCTTTTTCCGAGCTTCAGTGGGACTTACTCAAGTTCTCAGCAAGCAAAATGTTGGCTGAAGGCGTAAAGAGTGGTATTTGTGGCACAGCCAGAGGGCATTCTAGAAATATGGGGCAGTAAGAATAGCTTTGCATGGTCTCGAAAACAGAATGAGATGGCAATTAGAAAATAGACTGACAACGGAACAAGATTATAACCCATTTTCCAAAACTTGCTGAAATATTCCATGATTTTATCCTACCCTAGTGGGATTGTCCTGGTGCTGCTTTCTAAAGACATTGGAAATGTAACAAAATCTGAAAGCCACATAGATCACTGAATGGTTTGAGGTGACATCAGAGCAAAGATTTATCAGGATCCAGCTTTGTACCTGAAGGCAGCAATGTGTTCATAACATAGCCCAGACTGAGAAACTTGAGGCTGGCCTGAAATTAGGAATCACTGCTGGTTATCATTAATTGAGTGAGGCCTTTGGCAGCAAATCACTACTTGAAATATCTAATAATGGGCCACTTTTCTCACTCAGGCCCAGGCCCAGTGATGAAGTGGCTTGCAAAGGCACGGAATGGTGGTACAGGCCTTGTGGGGTGGTCTCCCAGTGTGGCAGTTTTGTTCAGGAGGGGTTGTCTTGGCTTGGAATGGCATTCTTGCCCTGGCATAAACGTCTCATCCATTCATGGAGTATTCTTTGGTGGCTTCCAGTTATTCCAGCAGCCTGGCGTGAAGGTTAGTCCTGACACAGAGGTCCCGTCTTTGCTTCAGAGGCGGGTTCCGGGTCTTCCTACATCCTAGTGTGGAGATCTGCCATGGAGGTCTAATCTTGGCATGGCAGGGTGGTTTCGGCCCAGCCCATTGTGGCGGTTTCAGCCTGTTTTTCCAGCATATCCCAAACTCCGGTGTCGTTAATTGAACTATGATGTACTTCTGCTTCTTTTCTTACTAATGACCTCTGTCACTGATTTAGATGCCCTGGTATGGCGACATAAAACTTTTCACTGTATTTTTATTGTAAAAACACACGTGACAATGAATTGCTATCCTTGGAAGCCTAAACAAAAGTCTTTGGATGTGTGAGGCAATGGCTGAAGGTGGGGAATTAGTTTACAACTGGTGACACCTTAGCTCCAAAACAGTGATTTTTAAAATAATTAAGTATGCGGACTCTTGCCCGGGGCTCATTCGTTCCCACGTGCTTTTTTTCTTTATTATTTCTTTACTTCTGCTCTTTTTTTTTCCTTTGTTTTCCTTTTCTTTGGAGCCTTTTACAGCAGTTCAGTCGTCGAAATTGGTGTGGCAGCTACAGCGGGTAATGCACGGAATGGCTGCACCTCCCAGCGGCAAACACAGCTCCTCACAGCAACTGGAGGTGATGGCAGCAGCAGCAGCAGCAGGGATGTCCTCCCCAGGCATTCAGGGCTGGCAGCGGTGGTAAAGCTCCTCCAGTGATTGGGGGTGGTGACCACGGACGTTTCAAGATGGCAGCACCGGCAAGGCGACAACTTGGAGGAGGGCAGCCAGAGTTGGACACTCGGTGGGGCAGGGGCGACGGCCTGGTCTGGCAGCAGAGCTACAGTCTCCTGGTTGCAGTAGGCCCAGAGCGGGGACTCCTTGCGTGGCAAGGAAGCGGCTGCACATGGTACACCTGGAGCTGGGATTCCTGGCTTTACTGACGTGGCAGTAGAGCCAGGGACTGCTGTTTGAGGGGCAAGTGTGGGTTCAGCATGGGACCCAACAGAAGCATCAGTGGTGGTGGTGGGGGCAGGGTGGGCCCAGCAGCGAAGAGCTGGTGTCTAAAGAGTGGCAACTCTTACATTGGTGTGTCTGACACAGGTGGCACGAGGCAATGGAGGAGGGGTGGCAGCGTAGGTATCGTTGATGAGCTGGCTCAGGGCTTAGGACTCTCTTTCAGTTATATCGTTTATCCTGTTCTTTATTAAATTATTCTCTTTCAGTTATATCCTTTATCCTTTTTATTCTTAAACTATTCAAAATGGTTCCAGATTGTAGCAACAGTTGAAGATTTTCACTGTATTTTACCGTATTATTCACTGTAAAATGCAACTGACAATACATAAAACACTCATTCATTCATTTACTTAGGAATCTCAAGGTCTGGACTCCTACAGTGCACAGCGGTATTACATTTTTGTAAGGGTAACCAAAACAGGTAGCAACTTCTTTATTTACACATATAAAGGTTTAATGCTTGTTTTACATGGCTGTTATGACGACCTGAAAAATTACCCATCTAATACTGAGTTAGATGTCTTTACGGATCCTTTGGGCCTGAGATGTTTAGTGCCCAAAATTGCCCTCACTTTACATGTTTTACGCTGCTAAATCAGGGGATTTCTGTCATAATAATGTAGGAAATTTTACCATGCACCACATGCAATTAGCAATAAGAAGCCACAGTAATTTCGCAGTATGCACCTTTACAAGGAAGCAGGCATATGAGTAAAGTGCTGTAGAGCCTCATAAGAAGTACTACTCAAATAAATTATTAACAGTATGATAACAATATAAACAAGTACAGTCACTTATTTGATAATTAATCTTTATGCCTTATAGTCGGGAAACAGCAAGGATGTGGAATGACTTTTGAGAGAAATGTCCAATAAACCACTTCAGCATGTTACATGAGGTGTTTGGTTCTGAAAGGGTTGATACCAAGGAGTACACTCAGCTCCAACCAAGGTGGTGAGATTATAAGCATGGGTGGATAGCACAGCTCTGGATGGTAAAGAAGATAGACATATCAACAGCTCTCCGTAGCCTTTGTCAATCCTACCAATTTAAATTGCAGCTGATCATTACCATGCAAATAAAGTATATTTTGTTTAAGACAAGAGCCTCCTCTTATCAGACTACCAAGTAATTTTCCTCTACCACACTGAAAAAAATAGGTTTTGTTGGATCCCAACTTAAACAGAGGATAGAAGCCCTGCACCTTGTTGTCTCGGATTCTCCAGCATCTGCAGTTCCTACTATCTCTGATAGAAGTAACATAAGTTGTGTCCACTTCACTGCCTTCAGGTACAAAACCAGAGCTTGATAAATCTTTTCTCTGATGTTTCTATACCAATCCCATCTCAGACCAATCAATGGTTCTATACAGCTTTCAGATTAAGATACATTTCCAAGTCCTTTAGGAAAGCAGCACCTAAGCATTTCTTCAGATGATGAAGAGTCTTACTATCTCATACAACATGAGCAGTAGTGAGGATTCATCGTGCAACAATCTAAGTGTTTTAACTGTTCCTAGGTGGCCTAATTTTTGTTAGGAACTGATCAGGGTGTTTTGAATCACACTGACATGGCAAAGGTTTCTCACTGTTCCGAGTGTTTTCCTACATCCTACAGATGAGCAGCAAACACAAGAGACAGATTGATGTTACTTCTGTCTCTGCAAAATGCATCAGACAGATTTCAGGGATAAAAATAAGGATTTAAGTTGTAGGTTCATAACAGAAATTGCCTGCTACTTCTTGCATTTAAGTTAATAGATACACATGTATTTGATAAATGGAAGGAAATGGATTAGATTTTGCAACAGGAATGCAAGCCTTCTAGCCTTCAATGTTCTTCCCTGCATGTCACCCAGCTGATGCTTTGCAATCAGACAATAAAGACAAAAATCCACTAATCGACTTCTATTCAGATATAGCTCTTGTTTGTTTTTCTAAATGGCAGAGAAGTTCAGTTATGCTTTACTTTTGTGTTAACACTGCAAAAATGCGACGTAGCAATTACAGAGAAAATGCAGCTCACAGTGACAGCTGTTAAGATCTGTTGCCATTAGTGCTTGTTAAGGGTAAAAGGTGAATGTTTCTTTTTTGATTTATTCGGCTTCGAGAACACTAGCTTTAAGATACTGCCAACGTAATCAGTCTCAGTGGTAGAGGCATGAAAGTTTCTTTTCAAAGAAACAGCAATCAGTCAGATTGTAGAATTAGCCACTAGCAGCTGAGAATAATTTCACTTGGAGTTTCATTTTACAGGTTCTTTTGGGGTTGTTAGGTAGAGCAAAAAATAATACAAAAATTTTAAATGAGCTACAAGTTCCTTTAGCATTCATGATGAGAAAGAACCACATACTGATGAAATGAATAAATGCTACACATATTACCAGGATGCAGGCTTGTTTCATATCTATCAGCAACTTCCAGATTGCAAAGTGGAATAACTAACTCCTGGATGCCAGCACAAGTCAACATTGTCCTAAATTTGAAAAGATGCAGGACCTGGTGTCATTGTATAAGATGATAAAATGGAGTGTGTAGCAGTTTATTACAAGGAAGGTTCTGTTGTCCCTGATATTCCTGAGAATTATAGGGGCAACATTTGAGCAGGGCCTGTAGTTGACAGCTTGTGTCAGACCTGAATACTTCATTAGCAGATTAAAAACTGGGACCATTTTCTGTCTGCTTGTCAATGGAGATATGACTTGTCCTGGAAAAAGCAACAATTTTGTATTTGATTAATATTCTGATCAATCAGAATCACTCACTCAGGCCTTTAAATATTCAAGATGTCCATTGCCTTAGTCTGTTAGCATCAGTTTTGAGCCATAGGGCAGAGTCTTACAAGGGTCTGAGGGACATGAGTTATGCTGCGATGTGTGTAACAGAATCAGACAAAAAGTTCAGTTAGGTCCACCGTGACAGTGGGAGCAACTCAATCCATCTTTGATACTTTCCATGATTGGTGTAGTGAGTTTCTCGCTAGGCAGTGGTGAGTTGACAATTAGGGGGCTATTGATTGTTAAATGACTTGTTTATAGACAAACTTGCCTCATTAATATTCAACTTCCTAATTTATCAAAATGGCCAAGGCTCGACATCAGCAAACCTCATCATGCAAAGCAGGGTGGATACCTAACAGATTCAACTTGTTCTGAACTCCAAACAATATTGCAGCCCAGGTCAGGACCCGCGCACACCAACCACACATACTCTTCCTCTTTAGACATTGGCATGCAGCATCAAGCAGCCCCTTACAGCTTCCCTGCAGTTCTGCTGTCCGCCGTCTGTCAGGGGTCCAGTCAGGGTGGTCTCAGTCAGAGCATACATACCTCTGGTATCCAGGGAATGGATCACAATCAGTCCTTTGACTCCATCGTGGCCAGTCTGGGGGAAGACATGTCACAGTCGAGGAGGTGGTGGCCTAGTGGTATTATCGCTGGACTGTTAATCCACAGATCCGGGTAATGTTCTGGGGATCCAAGGTTCGAAGCCTACCATGGGAGGTGGTGGAATTTGAATTGAATAAATATCTGGAATTAATAGTCTAATGATGACCATGAATCCATTGTTGCTTGTTGGAAAAACCCGTCTGGTTCACTAATATGCTTTAGGGAAGGAAACTGCTATTCTTAGCTGGTCTGGCCTACATGTGACTCCAGACCCACTGCAACGTGGTTGACTCTTAACTGCCCTATGAGCAATTAGGGATGGGCAATGAATGTCGGCCTAGCCAGCGACACCCTCTATTCATTAATGAATAAAGGACAGTCAGGGACATGTATATGCATGCCGGGCTCTGGGCAACTCTTGTCTGGGGCTTTCTGGTCAGCTCATTTAAGGGAGTGAGCTACAGACACTCTATTGGGTCTATCCAAAGAGAATAAGAGGGAATGGGGTGTGATGGAGGTGCAAGTGCAGCCATTAATATGGGACTGAGCCTCAGCAGGCTAGCCTTTGACCTAGGGTCCTTTAGGCTCTGGGGTAAGGACAGAATACAATTGTGAAAAGGAGCAGCAGGATCTGCAAAGCAGAGGGATACTGGGAAGTGTGGTTGGAAAAGGGATAATGTGAGAGATGGTTTTGTCCACAGTCAGGAACACCCTGGCTTTAAGGACAAAGGAGAAGTCATTACACCAGAGGCTGGTTGGGAAAGGTCGGTAGGTGTAGATGTATGTAGACAGGTTGAGTGGGTTCACCACCCCACTGTTGTCCTACCTTCAATCTTGAGGACCGGTGATGGAGTGTGGGTGTGTATGCACCTCTCCAGCAGACCCTGAGGTCTGGGCCTGGGTCTCCATGGCAACCACCAACCTGTCCATGGACACAGAGACAGTCACATGACTTGCTGCTCTGCTGCAATGAGGGCCATTGCCTCCCACATCGCTGTCTGCTCCTGCCCCTCCCTGTGCATGTGGATGAAGTCCCTGACTGTCAACACCACAGGCTCCTCTCCTGCCTGGGCCTGAGCAGGAGCCTGGTCTCCGGCAGTCCCTGAGAGTCAGCGGCCTGGGCTGTTTCTTCCTCAGCCAGCAGTGGAGCTGTCACACTGAGGTGCTCAACAGATTGTGGTCCCACATTCTCTACGTGTAACGTTCCCATTGAGGTCTCCGTATCAGACCTGGTGGAACGGTGCAGAAGGCAGCCTTGTCAATGCATCCTCTGAGACCGCAGCTGTTTCTCAGCAAATATCACGGGCAGGTTCTCTGTACCTGCAATACACAAGACAGGCAGAGGTGGCACATCACAGGCCGGTGGTTAGGGTGGTGTGAAGTGACAGCATGGTTATTGGGAGAATGGCAATAGCATCAGCATGGTACATACCCATTTGGCAGGGCCCGGATACCTCTGCAACCCCGCAGGAAGAGACCCATTCTTGTCTACGTGGGCAAAGATTCTCTCCCTGCGGGGGGGGGCGAGTAGGGAAATGTCGTGCATGCAATTCCCCCTCCCTCCATACCACTGAGAGCATCCCCGCAACTGTACAGTCTCTCTGTCCCGTTATGGGCTCGCTTCTTCTGTAATGACAAAGAGGCGAGGGGAGAATGGAACCAAGTGAGATAACAGTAGGTGGCATGCTGCTATGTGTGGGGGAAAGTAGTGAGGTATTCTGAGGGACAGTGGAGGGAGCACAGAGTGCAAGGCAGGGTTCTTAGAAGTCGGAGGCCAAGGGGTAATAAGAATAAGGGAAGATGTTGCACACAATAGTGAGAGTGGCACAGTGTGAGCCTTTGTGGGAGGTGAATTCATTGGCAGAGATAAAGTGAGGTGACAGAAAGCAGAGTGCGGCACTCACCCCAGTGGAATGGAGAAGATTTGACATTCTACAATGCTGACCATTCCTCCGCACCTAGAGATGACACTGACCTGGAGGGTGAAAGCAGATTAGGCTAGCAGGATCTGATAATGTAACATCCTCTGATGGCTCTCTGTGAAGAGAAAGCTTCTCCTCTGGACCATCCGGTCAACCATAACCTCCAGGTCCCAATTGGAGAATTCTAGTGCCATCTCCTCCATCTCTGCCATGTTCTGACTTTGTCCTTCAATCAGGCAGCTTCAGACAGCCAGGGTTCATCTGGGTGCATAGATGGCACAGATGCAAGGGATACTGTTTTTTTTTGGCAGATATCCGCCGAGTGATAAGATATTCCGGGAATGGTGCGCGTTAAGATAGGGCAGAAATCGAATTTGGTGGACACAACAGGGAAGCAGTTGGTAAGTGATAAGGCAACTTTTGTAAGGTACAGTGAAAAAGCATGTTAACCTCTCCAAGAAACTCAACAAGATTCAGACTTAGCCACAAAAAAGGTAAGATTCAGCCCCATACATATACATAGCTGACACCCATATTGAAAGAGTGATGAAGCTATTCTTTAAAAAAAATGACAGTCACAAAAAAAGCTAGCTGCCATACCTTTAAACTAAAGGCAAAATATTGTCAATGCTGGGAATCTGAAACAAAAAAGCTGGAAAAACTCAGCAGGTCTGGTAGCATCTGTGGAGAGAAACAGGGTTAACACTTTAATATGACTCTTCTTCAGAATAGTATAAAAAGATAAAATAGGTAAAATTAAATTAAATAGATGTTTCATTTTTAAAATCTACTTTAGTTCTTTATATTCAATGTATTTTGAGCCCTACCCATTTTATGACTTCCACAGTCACCAGGTCTGGGAAGGTGGCTGAGACTGACTGCGTACAAGACAGCTGAACCCTGCATTCTTAAAAGGGAGGCACTTTTAAGGGAGGCAGATTGCAGTAAAAATATAAAGGTGAAAATGGCATTAGGGAGTATTGATTTTCAATGCAGCACTGGAGGCCTTACTCCTGAAAGGAGGAAGCAAATCCTGTTCCCACTCAGATGGCAAAAGATCCCTTCAGCGTACAGCCAAGAAAACAGTGAGATGATGACGTTAAAAAGGATGATAGAAAAAAAATGCTCCAAGAATCTAAAATCAAAGCCAAAAAATTTAATTGACCTCACCAATGTTGTCAAGATAAGAACCTTAGCTCTAGGCTTAGTTACTTTTTCCTAATATTGGCATCACCTTCAGGTCCATAACTCACAACACTGCCTTTGTGGCCTCACTTTGCAATCCTCAAATCATTGTACTGTGCTTCATTGAATCTTTGTCTCCTACAAATAAGCTTTGATGACGTGCTTATCTTACCACTGTTATAACTATCCTTTTCCAAAATTGCATATCTTAAATAGAGCACCTGAGATATTTCAGTGACAGGCACAGGAACACAACAGCTCATATGGCTACCTCTAGCACATTCCCTTATTTCATAGAATCCCTACAGTGTGGAAGCAGGCCATTTGGCCCATCAAGTCCACACTCAACATCTGAAGAGCATCTCACCCAGACCCACCCTCCTACCCTATTCCTATAACCCTGCATTCCCCCATGGCTAACCCATCTAGCCTACACATTTCTGGATGCTACAAGCAATTTAGCATGGCTGATCCATCTAACCTGCACATCTTTGGACTGTGGGAGGAAACCAGAGCACTCAGAGGAAACACATGCAGACACAGGAAGAATGTGCAAAGTCCACACAGAAAGTCGTCCAAGGGAGGAATTAAACCCAGGTCCCTGGTCCTATGAGGCAGCAGTGCTAACCCCAGTAGTTGTGCACAACATGAAGCGGATTGCAGCGAGCTGAGGAAGCTGAGCCTTCTAGCTTATTCTTAGATGCTGCCCATCATGGGCAGGATTGCCTGTCATGACTATTGTGAGTGACAATATTGAAATAGATATCACATTTTTTTTTCAACCCTTGTCATCTTTTTCCCTTCTTATGTCCAGCTCATGTTAAATCCATAGCTCTTCCAACACTCCTTGATCTTCCTTCACTTTCAAAGTTAATCAACGTACTTTTTTTTAATTACCCGTGTTTACAATGTGACTTTGGGTTGAAGAAAAGGAGCAGAACTTCATGAAGAACAGTTTTTCTCAGACTCAGAGGGGTAGCAGAGAGTGGCGGTATAGAGTTCCTTTTCAGACTGGAGGCCTGTGACCAGCAGTGTGTCACAACGATTGGTGCCCGGTCCACTGCTTTTTGTCATTTATCGATATAATTTGGATGTGAATATAGGAGGTATGGTTAGTAAGGTTGCAGATAACACCAAAATTGGAGGAGTACTGGACAGTGAAGAACGTTATCTCAGAGTACAACAGGACCTTGATTAGATGAGCCAACAGACTGAGGAGTGGCAAGTGGAGTTTAATTTAGATTAATGTGAGGCTTTGCTTTTTGGTAAGGCAAATCAGGGCAGGACTTATACACTTAATAGGATGGTAGTAGGGATTGTTGGCAAACAAAGAGACCTTGGGTGCAGATTCATAGTGCCTTGAAAGTGGAGTCGCAGGTAGATAGGATAGTGAAGAAGGTGCTTGGTACGCTTACCTTTATTGGTCAGTGCATCGAGTACAGGAGTTGGGACGTCATGTTGCAGCTGTACAGGACATTGATTAGGCCACTTTTGAAATACTGCATTCAATTCTGGTTTCCCTGATTTAAGAAACTTGAAAGGGTTCAGAAAAGATTTACAAGGATGTTGCCGGGATTGGAGGGTTTAAAGTATAGGAAGAGGCTGAATAGGTTGGGGCTATTTTCCCTGGAGTGTTAGAAACTTAAGGGTGACCTTATAGAGGCTTATTAAATCATGAGGGGCATGGATAGGGTGAGTAGCCAAGGTTTTTTTCCCAGGGTAGCGGAGTCCGCAAGATTTAAAGATTTAAAAGGGACCTAAGGGGCACCCTTTTCACAAAGAGGCAGGTGCACGTATGGAATGAACTGCCAGAGGTGTTGTTGGAGGCTGGTACAATTTACAACATTTAAAATACATCTGGATGGCTACATGAATAGTAGAGTTTGGAGGGATTTAGGCCAAACGCTGGCAAATGGGACTACATTAATATAGGATATCTGGTCGGCATGGATGAGTTGGCCAGAAAGTTCAGTTTCTGTGCTGTCTAACTCTATAATGTCTGTCTCTGACACAATACTCAGTTCTCTTGGCTGCCAGCTTTTGAGTAATACCTGCATTTCCCTTCTCAGATGGGTTACTGACAGTTCATTCATGGGGTTTGACGCACACATAGTGATGTTGATAATGTTTCCAGCTACCTGTCTCGTTCAATAGTGAGTATGCATATCATCAGACTGTTTAGCCAGCTATTGCAAAACTGTTAGCATCTATTGATTTTTTTTTTCGCTCAGAAGCGCCAGACTGACCACCACCTTTGCCTCTTCAGACTGATGGATTTGAAAACAAAGTCAATATTGACAGTTGCAGCACAGTGTGAAATTTTCGATGACAAAACCTTCAGCTAAAGTTACAAGGCAACCTGTAAAAGGCACCAACTAAAACTGACTATGCGAAACATAGCAATTAGAATGACTGATGAACTCATTTCCCTGAAAGATAATGACTGAGTAAAACAGTTGATAACTCACACAGTCATTGTGGATTAATACATATTTACGGAAAAAAACATTCTTCCAAAACCTTTTGTGGTCATGTAAGGTGGGGCAAAAATCTCATCAGTTTATGGACACACCGTGGACTAAAACCCTTTGAAGACAGAAGTTTGTGGAAATTACATTGGTTTAAAATTCACTGAACTTGTGGACTCAAGAAAACATGGGCCTTAACTGAACTAGGAAAAGGCTGTTTGAGACAGACTGGGTAATATGCAAACCCAAGAACAGATGTCTGAAACAGGGGTTAGCTTGCAGAAACTAAAGGAAGACCCCCATTCACACCCCAGCTTAAAACAATGGAAGCCAGACTGCAGGAAACAAATGACTGCAGACCTTCTGGAGCCTACAGAGGTACAAAGCCTTTCAATTTCCAACCAGTGCTCAGGCACAGAAATAACGAACATTCCATACCATTGTACCACATGTAAACATGTTTCACCTTTGGATGTAAGAACATTCACACTTCTATTCAAACCTTAGTGAATACCCAGCCAAGGGAAATACTGGACATTCCAAGCTATCGAAACCATTCGACTTAAATGAAAAGCCAATCACAGCTGCTCCAGGGTTCAGGAAGCTCATTCATCCCCAAGAGGAGAAACAATAGCTCAGTAGCTGAGACCAGATTTGGCAGGAGATAAGGGGGCTGCAGTTGGGTACAGTTGGAGACCCCAAGCCCTGCACTGTGCACTGTGTTACCAGCAACGAGCCCTGATTCCAACCAGGTATGTGCTCTGAGGTGGGCTCTGTTCACTCCCAGTGTGAGCAGATCGTGAGAGAAGTTTGAGAGTCCGAACAAGCAGCAGGACCCGCAGGCAAAGGAGTCCTTGAGCCAAAGCCATGAGGAAGGGAAAGGAGATCGGTCCGACCCAACAACGCAGAGAAAAGGTTCCCACAGATGCTTCTGAGTCAAGGACTCCATGAACCCTCCACACCGACAGCAGCCCTCGCAACCACTGAACACACATCAACCAACCACAAACCTCCACTCGATGTCTGGAGGCAACCGAGAGCATCCAGAGACACAAGACACCGACCGGGGCAACACCAGCAAAATCCACTACCTTCCGAGACAATAACCCACTCGCATTGACCACCAAGAAAGTAAAGAAACCCAAGGGACTCAACTATCATGTTCAATACGCCTAACCGCATCAGCGGACACCACAAGACTGACTGCCCTTGCACTTGCAGCCCTTCGCAGAGTCCCAGCTACCGCAAGCGACCACTGACATGAGCCAGTCAAAATCGTGCTCTCACTCCAGGGGTGAGCCGAAGGTCATCGAGACCCTGTAACCCAGCTTGGCTAGTCTTAGATAGGGGAAGGTGGGATTTGGGGGCTAACGGTGTAGGACAACCCTCAGGAAGGGAAGCGGAACAGGACTCTGGGTTAGCAGGTAATCTCTCTCTCTCACTGTTAGCATCGGTAACAGCCACCGACTATACCTATTTACCCATCGTATCAAGTCTTGGCTGTAAGGCTTAACTGGGGGTCAACTTAACTGAGAGACAGGTCTCAGTCATTAGTAGTCAGGTTTGCTATTCACTTTCTTGTTTTCCTGTAAATACATTCAATTTGCTTGGTTTTTAATAAAAACAGAGTTTTCTTTGCCTCTGAAGCTTCTGTGTCCTATGTTTTCTACTACACCACATTCAACTATACAAGCCCAGTGTCAGAACCAGGGAGCTGGTAAACAATAAACCAGGCAGCACTCCCTACAGTCAAGTGAACATGGGCTCAAAATTGGGCATCTCACAGCTGGAGAAATCAGGCCCGACAGAAAATTTCCTGAACTAAATTAAACATCAGCCAGCAGCTATTGGCCACAGAGAACAGTGGAAACCAAGGTCAAAGAGGTTATGAAACTCAGGATAAACCAGTTACAACCCAAGGTTTGTGTATTGGAGGAATAGCGATCAGACTTTCTTGCACCTTGACTTCCAGCCAGTGCCTGAAAACGTGCACTTTATACTTCCCCAGCATGGCAACAGTGAACACTTTATACTTCCCCAGCATGGCAACAGTTGACACGACCCTATTGGTTGTTTTGAACTCTACTTATGACCTCATTGGCCAAAGGCTGCAGAACATTCTGGAATATCCTGAGCGAGAGGGATAAGCATACATGCCTGAAACCCATTCTGGATGGAGGACAGAGGTGTGGGAAACGCAAGAGATGCAGTCAAGAGCATTTTTGACCACTGATGTGGGGGGAGGTTGTGGTCCTTGAAATAAGAGAACATCTGGGATGTTCGGGAGTGGAATGCCCCATCTTGAGAGCAGACATGGCAGAGGCAGAGGAATTGGGAGTAGGGGATCACATTCTTGCAGGAAGGTGGGTGAGAGGAGGTGTAGTCAAGGTAGCTGTGGGAGTCAGTGGGCTTGAAATAGATATAAGTTTGAGGTGGTCACCAGAGATGGAGACAGAGAGGTCCAGGAAGGAGAGAGAGGTACAAGAGATGGTCCAGGTGAATTTGAGGTTGGGGTGAAAGGTGTTAGTAAAGTTGATGAACTGTTCAAGCTCCTCGTTGGAGCACGAGGTGGCGCCGATACAGTCATCGATGTAACAGAAGAAGAGGTGGGGGATAGTGCCAGTGTAGCTACGGAAGAGGGACTGTTCCACGTATCATATGAAGAGGCAGGCATAGCTTGGTAACAACTTCTCCTTCAACTCTGCCCACTTGCTACAGGCTAAGGGGGTGGCCAAGGGAACCCGCTATCCCAGATGTACTCTTATTTCAAGGACTGCAACTTCCCTCTCTTCAGTGGTCAAAAATGCTCTCAACCGCATCTCTCACATTTCCAACACCTCTGCCCTCACATCCCCTCTCTGCAACAAAAACAAAGACAGAATCCCCCTTGTCCTCACGTATCACCCCACTAACCTCCAGATTCAATGTATCATTCTCCGCCACTTCCACCACCTGCAATCTGACCCCACAACCAAAGATATATTTCCCTCCCCACCCCTATCTGCCTTCTGCAGGGACCACTCTCTCAGCAACTCCCTTGTCCGCTCCACGCTCCCCACTACCCCTGGCACCTTTCCCTGCAACCGCAAGAAGTGCTACACCTGGCCCTACACCTGTCCCTACACCTCCAGCCAAGGACCCAAAAAAACCTTTTACATCAGACAGAAGTTCACCTGCATATCCGCTAATATGGTCTACTGCATCTGTGCTCCCAATGTGGCCTCCTCTACACGGGGAGACCAAACGGAGGCTCGGAGACCGTTTTGTAGAGCACCTGCGCACTGTTCGCGACAAACGACAACACCTTCCAGTCGCAAACCACTTCAAACCCCCCTCCCACTCCCTGGACAACATATCCATCCTGGGCCTCCTCCAGTGTCACAATGACACCAGCCAGAAACTGGAGGAGCAGCACTTCATATTCCGCCTTGGGAGCCTACAATCCAATGGTCTCAATGTGGACTTTACTAGTTTCAAAATCTCCCCACCCACCCCAGCCTCATCCCATGACCAACCCTCCCTCTCATCCCCACCTCCTTGATCCGACACAACCTGTCCGTCATCTCTCCCACCTTTCTGCTCCTCCACCTCACTGACCAATCCCCACCATTGCCTACCTGCACTCACCTATCACCACCCCACTTACCGTCCCCAGCCCTACCCCTCCTCTCTCTATTTATTTCAGAGATCCCTTTCTCCTCCTCTATTTCTGAAGAAGGGTCCCAACCTGACACGTCAGCTTTCCTGCTCCTCTGATGCTGCCTGGACTGCTGTGTTCCTCCAGCTCCACACTGTGTTATCTCAGATTACCACTCTGTTCCCTTTTATCTGATAAGAAAAGCTCTGCATTTCTAGCAAGAGATTCCAATCATAGATCCTGTAGAAATGTGAAATTTACCTTAAATGCAACTGTGTCCTCATTGTGCAGGTTAATCAGGTAAAGGTCCTTTATCACAGCTGTAAGTGCTGTATTCCGTGACTTAAATGCGCAGTAGTGCAGATCTTAAACAAAAACAGAAATTGGTGGAAAAAACTCAGCAGGTCTAGCAGCATCTGTGGAGAGAAAGCAGAGTTAACGTTTCATGTCTAGTGACCCTTCTTCAGATCTTAAACAGTTCTTGTGAAAGGGTAATTATGTAAGGCATGTGTAATGTTAGGAAGCCAGCTGGACAGCGTGCCAGGGAGGCTAAAGTAGTCAGTGTGCCAGGTGAGTAGAGTGCTAAGTGAGTATGGTGTCGGGATGCCAGTGCACAAGGTAGGAAGGATGCCAGGTAAGTGATTGAGAATTTAGGGTAGATAAGGCTGTGTGGGGACTATTGTCAGTGACATGGGGGTAATCAAGTTCTGGGCAATAAGGAGGCATGTTGAGCCCTGGAGGGAAAGTGGTTGTGTCTGGTTGCAGAGGGAAAGGGATATGTCAGGTCGAGGGCAAAGTGGAGTGGGAGGGAGTGTCAAGACTGATGACTATGTGTGTGTGCTAAGTTGAGGCGTCAGTCTAATTGTTACCCACCAGCTACACTGCAGCAGAACCCTGTAAATTGGGAGACAGAAGGGTAGTTATAATGTCACTGGAATAGTAATCCAGAACTGGATCTCACATTGTGGAGAGAATGGCTCAAATCCCATCATGGCAGATAGTGATATTGAAATTCAACAAATATTGGGACTTAAAAAACAAAATCTGGGCTAATGGTGACCATGTAACTATTGTCAATTGTTGTAAAAAATACTCCTGGTTCACAATGTCCTTTAGGGAAGGAAATCTGTCATCCTTACCCCCTCCATCCTCTATGTGACTTCAGACCTTTGGCAATGTGATTGACTGTTAGGTGCTCTCTGAGAAATTAGGGATGGACAATAAATGCTGGCCTAGCCAGTAATGCCCACATCCCATGAAAGAATAGACAAAAATATAGAATCCTCCAATTTAAATGGATACTTTTATAAGGTTCAGGCATAGGTGACTGCCCATTGGAATCTTCAATCTCCCAGACAATTCCCTCACAATCAGAAACTTGGCAGTGCCCTGACATGCAATACCCATGTACACTACAGAAACAATTATCTGGCCATTGGCAAATCCAGGCCACAAGGAATATCTTCTCTCAGAGAGTTGTTAGTGCTTGGAATGGTCTCCCCCAGCAAATATTGAAGGATTGGTCATTGAATATATTAGAGGCAATTTTACTACAAATCTGCAGCTTTGCGTGATTCTGTTTCGGCGAGAGACCACATTGCTAAAACCAAATTTAAAAAATGAACTATCGCACCAAGTTCCTGTCAGGGATCTAACTTGTCCAGTAGTCACATCAACTAGAATCATCACAATGTGAAGAAGAATAAGAAATTTATCATCTCGTTAGGGGATCTCTCAAGTGTAGGCCTTGACCAGAGAACCTTAAGGCTCAGAAGGCGCTGCTGGCCAAACTGCTGGCCTCTGATTGGACAGCAGCTGCCAATGTCAAAGCATCTGATAGGATGAAATACTTACTCAATGGTGCTTGTCATTTGTTAATGAGATGATAGCTAGCGTTCCCATCGATTGGCCTCCACTTTATACACTAGCCTTTTACACTTAGAAAATATACCAGAAAACCTTGACCAAGTCTGTTTTAAGGAAAGCAACTGCACTTCAATAAAACAAGTATTTACAGATACAATTTTAATTAAAATGACAACTTTACTTAGATGCATTGTTGAAACCAGAATGGAAAAAGCATCAGAATTACAATGCTATTGAACACACATTACTAAAAACACAGCTGGTCAAAGTTAACTAATGTGAGCTGTATTAGCAAACTGATCCCCTGTTCTGATACGGAGAGGATTTATAAGACTAACAAATGAACAGATTGAGTAGAATCAATGACAAAGCAAATTGTAGGTGATATTTAATTGGGAATGAACTAATGAACTGTATGATCTCCTGTCATTTAACGCTTTCATTCAAATGTATAAAATGTTTGTGCATTTACTTTTGAAGCCTGAATGATCTGCTGAGTTAAGAATTCCTGTGTTACTGGAGAGCAAATGATTCATAGATTAATGTTATCTGCAAATCAAGTTCACAAGCTGCTGGAAAAGTTAAAAGCATAACTGATTCTATGAGCATTAAAAAAAAATTTGCACGAGAATCACATTCAGATAATTCAACCACGGTAGGTAAATTTTTTTCAGAAGTTCAATATTATTCAATAACCTCACCGTCCTTAAATTAACACCAAATTAGAGGTGAAGGTTATGAAATATGCATTTAAATTGTTTTATTTTTAAAATCTTACCTGTAAATGCATTTTTTCTTCAACTACAATTCTTAAATTCTTAAAATATAACAGCACATTAAAAATGTATTACTTTGTTTAATTATTGCTGTTTTTAAACATTAAATAAATAACAGCATCATAGTTCAGTATACCCATTAATACTTGAGCAGGCTCCAAACTCAACTGTCTAATATCCCAGGCAGAACATATGCTTAGAAGCAAACTTATCCCTATCTTTTTGTTCATGCACAGTAATTATACTCAGATGCATCGAACAGCAGAGCAATTTCCTGTGAACCTGAGAATTTTGACAGTTCCAGAGGGATCAGAAGACAGGCCTCATCGCTCGTGTTACTGTCCTTCAACATCTCCCTCCTCCCCAGGATCAATAAATGTGGAGCTGGAAAAGCACAGCAGGTCAGACAGCATCCGAGGAGCAGGGAAGTCAATGTTTCTGGCTGAAACCCTTCGTCAGGACTGAGGATAGGAAGGGGAGTCCGGAAATAAATAGATGGAGGCGTGTGGGGCTGCAGGGAGGGTAGGTGGGATGCAGAAATGTGGATGCAGGTAGGAATTATTGTGGTTGGTCAGTGGGAAGGCTGGTGCAGATAGGTGAGTAGAAAGATGGACAGGTTGAGGGTGGAGAGATTTTGAAACTGGTGAAGCCAATATTGAGGCCACTGGGCTATAAGCTCCCAAGGTGAAATCCAAGTGTTGTTCCTCCAGTTTACATTTGGTCTCACTCTGACAGTGGAGGAGGCCGAGAATTGACATGCCATCAGGGGAGTGGGAGGGGGAAGTTAAAATGGATGGCAACTAGAAGGTCAGGTTGGTTGGTGCGCAGATGCCCCATGAACCTATCCCAGAGTCTGCGTTTGGACTCCCCGACATAGAGGAGACCACATCGGGAGCAATGGGTACAGTAGATGAGGTTAGATGAAGTGCAGGTGTATCTCTGCTGGATTTGGAAGGATTGTTTGGGGCCCTGGGTGAAGGTGAGGGGGAGGTGTAGGGGCAGGTGTAGCACAACCTGCAGTTGCAGGGAAAGGTACCAGGTGTGGTGGAGGGGTTGGTGGGGAGCGTGGAGGTGAATCGCAGAGTGAACGGTCTAAGTGGAAAGTGGACAGGGGTGGGGAAGGAAATATCTTTTTGGTGGTGAGGTGTCTTTGTAGGTGGCAAAAATGTCAGAGGATGATGTGTTGTATTCGGAGGTTGGTGAGGTGGTATGTGAGGACCACGGGGACTCTATCCTTATTGTTATTGGGGGAAGTGAGTTTATTGGCAGAGAAGCAGGAAATTGGGGAGATGCAGTTGAGGGCTGTTATCAGTCTATGTTGCTTTCTCTCTCGTTTGTTGCATAAAGTGACATTTTCCCAGCCACCATCAGTTCTGGGGAAGGGTCACCAGATTCAAAATGTTAACTCTGATTTTTCCCTTCATGGATGCTGCCAGACCTGCTGAGCTTCCAGCAACTTCTGTTTTTGTTCCTGATTTACAGCATCTGCAGTTCTTTCGATTTTTATTTGGTTGTGAATTGGGTTTCAATCTGGAAACTTAAGGACTTTAAAACGCTTTAAACCACAGCAGTCTTTACCTTCCCAGCAATATTAGAATTCTTCCCACTGTTTTCTTTTAAAATTTGATTAACTGTGTTGTGTATGTGCTTGATATTGCTTTTTTTTGTGTCGAATAGGTAACAAAACTCCACTGTCTTTCACTCTAGGAGATTTTAGAATTGGCTCTCCATTCTTGATATGGTTTACCGAGTTTAATTGAAGTGTGACAGCTATGCACTGAAAGGTAAAATTGTTGTGAACAACCAACAGAGGGTTAAAAAAAATGAGAAGCCTATTTCCTCTTCCTAAATGATGGTAACAAAATCTAATTGTGTTGGCCAAAATCAGTTCATGCTATAAAAGTAATTAAACCTGAATGCTATGTATCCTTTTAGTTTCAAGTGGTTTGCATGACAATGTATCTGACCTGACCCTTCTGCCATCCAATCGCAGTAAGTAATCACTCATTGTTTACTCAGGTACTGCGAAAATGCTGCAATTTGTACCAGTTTGAATTTCCAATACGAGGCCCTTTGTTTCAGTCTTTGTTATCGTTTTGTAGGCAGTGTTTGTGAAGCATATTAAATAATTCTGCCTAACTTGCTCATGGGCAGATTAACCTTGGTGCTAACAGTTGGTTCTCTGATTATTTCTGAGACCTAAAGCATCTTTGTAAACGTCAAGCATTGTATCTATGTTTTGCGACATTGTACCTGTGCCTCTGGTGTCAAGTGTTTTTAATCCAGAGTTGCCACAACTTACCATGATCTGAGTGGTGAGGGTGTCATCCTTTCAATTGAGATGCAACTGTTTTATATTCTACTATCCAAACAGTTCAATGTGAGCATTATAGCAGATCAGAGTCACTGTGCTTTGTGGTTAAACAAACCTGGAATACAGTGAGTGCTATATTTTGATTTAATTAATTTATTGTCACATGTGCCATGTTACAAAAATACAGTGAAACGTGCTGTATAGTGTTTCGCCACTCTCTGGCACCATCTTAAAACACAGAAAAATAAACCAAAACATTGACTAAAAAGGCAGAAAAAAAGAAGAGGAAATGAAGAAAATGTGTCCAACTTTACAGTTTTTCTCGTTAATTGCTCTGTGATGAGCCCTAGACCTGGTGGCCAGGCACGAGTTCCCCTTGGCCGCCCCACTGCCGCCACTGGAACAAATGTCACTAAACTTGGACGGAATCTGGCCTCCACCAATGCCCTCGCCACTGATGAATCCTCACTGGGCCTCGCCGATGAAAATCCCACCAATGCTACCAGGTACCGCACCGGCCCAAACTCGACTCCGCCACCGCCATTGGGGCCTACCTTGTCGTTGCAGCCACAGGGTCTCGTACTGGGCCCAAACCCGCCTCCGCCGCAACCCGGGGACCGCCTCGATGATGCAGAAACCGTTGGGCGCCCGAACTCCCCCTCAACGTCACTGCCGCGTGTCCGCACTGCTGGACCCGGACGTCTCCACCAGTGCCGATACTGCCACCGAGCTATTCACCAAGAGGTAAATAAAACCAAATCAAAGAGAGGGGGGTGGAAAGGAACAGCAAAAAGGAAAATATTTTACATTAATTGCCATTGATTCAGTTTGTCAGAATCGTAAATCTGACGCTGTGACTGACTGGTATATAAATGGTACAGTCTTTGGGCATTGCGAAGGAACACAATTGAATCATATGTCTGTGATATAGAATACAGGATTAAAATGTACAGGATTGGTATTAGGATTATTATTATTACTAATATTACTACACAATTCTATGGGACCCTAAGCTAAATAGAATCCTCAAATCCAGGGAGTGACAAACAGTACAATGTTGATCCCTGAACATTTTACCAACTATTTTTATATCACCCATTACAGGAATGCCTTTATCATGATCATAGCTGTGTAGATTTGACAGCTGTTTAAGTAGGTAGTGATAAAATCAAAGAATTATTGGATATTGCAGTATAAAGGAATAATATCATGCCATTGAGTTTAAAGCTGCCCTTTCAAAGAGCAAATTCAATGACAGTCAATCTTCCAGCTTTTCTCTGCAACTTTTTTCTCCTTCAGGTGTTATTCTAATTTCATTTTTAAAAATTACAATTGGATCAGTTCTACCATTATATCACACGGTACTTTCAAATCCCGTAATTCATTATGTATTCATGTTGCCTCTGCTTATTTTGTCAACAACATTAAATCTGTGTCCTCTGGTTACTGACAGTTCCTCAATATTTACTATATCTAAACCCTCCATGAATTTAAACACCTGTATCAAATCTCTTAGCTTTCTGCCTGTTCATACCTTAGACAATTCAAGTAAACCTCTTCTGCACCCACTTGCAAGGACATCATGTCCTTCATAAATTATGGTGGCACGAATTGGATGCAATTCTCCAAATGGAACCAATGTGGAGTTGTGTATATTTAACACAACTTCCTGGCTTTTGTATTCTGTCCTTCTATAGTGCTAGATTCATGATTTGCTTTATCAACCTGTCCTGCCACATTCAAAGAGTTATGCACATTTACCTCAAAGTCTTTCTCGTCTTGCAGCACCTTTTAAAGTTCTATAATTTAACATGTATTATCTCTCCCCTTTCCACTTATATTGAACTATATCTGTGCTATGTTCAGCCATTCCATGAACTGTACCCGGTTGGACTTCTCTGATTATCTTGCTCATCATTTATTTTCAACTTTTGTACCTTCTGCTTATTTTGAAACTGTGTTTTGGATCCCAAAAATCCAAGTCATTGCATGTCAAAGTCAGCAGTGATCCTGTGAAATTCCGTGTATAGTTCTCACTAGTCTGAAATACAGCTATTCACTACAAGTTGTTGTCATAGTAACATTTCTGTCCTTAGCCTGCTGCAGTGTTCCAGCGAAGCCCACCACAAACTGAAAGAACAATATCTCATTTCCACTCAGCCTACAGGGCTCAAAGCTGGGTTCAACAACTTCAAACCATGAACTCTTGTCTTCCATTTTAATTACACCTTCTTGCACAACCATCCCATCCCTCAGTATCTTGTGTGCATGGGTTTGTTCTCAGTAGAACTGGCCTGTTTTCTGCTATTAACATTGAATGTTAACTCCTGCTCTTCATCTGTATCTTTCCTCTGCAGCTGTTAGCACTCCCTTTCTCTTTTGTCTTGGGCAATTTTACCATCTGTTTCACTTGTTTACCTCCCCTCTTTATTCAACAGCATAAAGGCTATTTTCTCCAGCCACCTTCACTTCCCAAGAAGTCATATTGGACTCTATTTCTCTGTTACTTTCACCGCAGATGCTTCCAGATCTACTGCATTTCTCCAGCACTTCCCAGATTTTGTTTCAGATCTCTAGCATCCACAATGCTTTGCATTTATTATTCATGACAATTTTAGTCTCTGTCCCTTTTCTAATTTGATATCTGTGATGCTACTGTCCTTTTATATCTTGAGTGAGTTCAATTTTACCACCACATCTAATATGCTGTATTTTATTAAATACCTCTTGAAAGTCTATTTACAGAATAATTAACTACACTACCCTAATTCACACACCGTGTTACAACAACAAGAAATCCAATATATGTACGTTAACGCAATTTGCCTTTAACAAATATACGCTTAGCTCCCCTATTCATGTTTGCCCAAGTAATTTTAATTTTCTCCCAGTTTATTATTTCTAAAAGCTTCCCCAACTGATGAGCTTACAACTGACAGGAATTTTTTTCTTCCTTTTATTGAAACTGGTGTCACATATTCAATTCTCCTGTGATTTGATACCATCAATGGATCCAAACAGAATTGATGAGCGTGGCATCAACACCTCTATAATTTCTCATTTTTGTTTCATCAGCGACATTGAATATATTGTGCCTGACCTAGGAGACATATCCACTTTAAGCATTGACAGCTTTCCTGTTACCTCCTCTTTACCAGCCTATCTCATCCAGTAACCCAGCAAATGTCACATTCACACTTAACACAAGCACTAGCCTCTTGACTCCATTGCAACCCTGGTGCCAGCACAATGAAACTTCACTGTTTAAATAAAGGCAGTGAAGATACTTCTGGTCAAGTCCAGTGTGCAGTCAACCCTGTCTGACAGGGAACTAACGCTTGTTGGCTGTGTGTGTGCTGGATGCATAGCAGAGAGGGTAATGCTGATGCTGATTTTTATGCTGGTTCAGAAAACACACTCTTGTAAACTCTTCAAGTGAAAAGTACATTTAGTCGCACAAGTGAGTCCCCACTGCTATTATATAAACGGCCAACCCCATACAACTTCCTGTGAGGTGCTTTCGATTTAATTTTGCCGGTGCAGAAAGACCAGGATAACTGCTGAGATTTTTTTGTTGCTGGAGTTCCTCAAACTTTTCCGGTTATGTGAACCTTGATGAAAAGGTCAGTGGAGTCGACTGGATTGTCGGGAGGCAGGCTGTTTCAGTAATGGCTTCTGAAGCTGCAGTTCCTGTTGCAACACAGAATGCAAGCAGTGAAGACGGAAAGGAGGAGTAAGGAGATGAAGAGGAGGCACTGGAAGAAGAAAGAGAGTAGGAGGAGAAAGGGGAGGAGAGAAAAGTGACAAAGCATCGAGGATCCCTTCACTCCAGGCAAGCTGTCAGAAACAGATACTGAGACGCCAGTTCCCAAAGATATTTTTCCAACATCTCAGTTGCTCCACAAATTCTCACATTACAATCCATCCTCTTCAGAACCTTATAACATTAAACCCTGAAATAAACGTAATCAACAAAACAAAATCCACAACAGCTTTAACCAACAACATTTGCCAATGTCCATACAAAACTGAGCTATTTACATGAATGCATTCTCTAAGTTCTTCTCTTATGTTTCATCAGGCTATGAAGCAATTCTAAGCCAGGGGCTGCAGACCGGCTGGTGTGTGATTTCTGGCTGTCAGTGAGGAAAACTTGCAGCTTGTTGCCATGATTTTTGGGCTGCATCACCGCAGTGTTAGGTGGCTGTGGTTCAACGTGGCAGCAAGGACACTGGCAGCGGGCAGTCGCGGGGGTCACCCTGACAGCAAGTTGTGGATGAAATTGGGATGCAGCATCTCGTGGTCCATGTCTCAATTTCCACCATGTGGAATCTCAGGCTGAAGTCATGTGATCCATATTTACTGTAAAGAATGCACAGCCTAATGGCATAATGTCTGCAGTCAACAGTGCCCAAAGGAGCATGCAGGCTATTACAGCAGGCCACCAACTCTCTTTTCATTGAATTTAGAGAAGTGGCAAAGGACCCAGGAAGCACCAACTTGCTGACTCTCTGTAGGAGAGACGAGAACGTAGGGACACAGTTTAAAAATAAGGGGGTTCCCATTTAAGATGGAAATGAAGAAAACACTTCCCTCTCGGAACATGAAGAATCTTTGAAAGTATTTTCTTCCACAGAGGTGGGTCAGTCAATATATTCAAGGCAGAAATCGGTAGATTCTTGACTAACAAGGGAGTCAAGGATATTGGGGGTAAATGGCATTGTGAGGTTGAGGTTACAATCAGATCAACCATGATTTTGTTGAATGCTGGAGCAGGCTTGAGAGACCCAATGACTGAGTCCTGCTTCTAATTCTTATGTTTGTTTTTATATTGATAAAACTCTCAAAATATTACATAGTTTCTATGAAAGGATGCCAGGCGTATCTGTGGTCACCTTATTTGTTTGTTATTTTTCTCAGGGAAGTGGGTTTCTCTGTCAAGGCCAGTATTTATTGCTAATTCCTAATTTCCCTCAAACTAAATGGTTTGCTTAGCCATTTCAGAGGCTGTTAAGAGTCAACAACATCGCTGAGGTCATATGTAGGCCAGAATGGGTAGAAGATTTCCTTCCCTACAGCGCATTAGTTAAACTTATGCCTTTTCATGACAATAAATACAGACAAGGAAAAGACAGACAAGGTCCTTCAAGCT
This sequence comes from Rhincodon typus, assembly GCF_021869965.1. Taxonomy (NCBI): domain Eukaryota; kingdom Metazoa; phylum Chordata; class Chondrichthyes; order Orectolobiformes; family Rhincodontidae; genus Rhincodon; species Rhincodon typus. The sequence continues at coordinate 121,913,041 of NC_063332.1, read as the reverse complement.
TGCTCTGTCATTTGATAAGATCATGGTTGATCTGAAGTTAACATCAACCCTACATTCCTACAGATCCCCAGTCGTCCTCCATCCTCTTGGTAGTCAAGAATCAATCAGCCGAGGAGGCCAGACCACCAGAACCTGGCAGCCTAGCGTCAAATCACAACCCCGGTCATTACTGTTTCAATGGGATAGTGAAAACGACAGCAGTGCCATAAGTAGGTCAATGGATTCCTCAATTCTGTCAGGGTAAGTGTCACACTATGCTCTCTGCTACATCACACTGTTGCTATTTCTACTACTGTACTCACTTCCAATCACGACTCATGCTCTGCCACTCTCAATACTGCTGGTAACATCTTCTCTCACTCACTTTTAACACCCCAGCCTCCAATACCACCAGCATGCTGTGGTGCCTATTCATTCCCTTGGAATACCTCACCTGCTTTTGCCACATATTCCAGCACTAACAGCTGTGCCACCCACTTTCATCTCTCTCAATTCTTCCCCCTTTCTCTTGTTAGAATAGAAAACAGCACAGAACAGGGCAGAAACAGGCAGGGAGGGTGCCCAACATTAGTTTCCACACCCTGTACAAAGAGAGAATCCTAGTCCTCACAGGAAAAGGCAGGAGTGACAATGCAGATGCAGGGAAATGGGACCTATGGGTACCAGTGCCCCTTGTCCCACAATATTATTTTACTTTCCCCGGCCTAAGTGCCCAAATGTGTTGATGTGAATGCATTGGTCAGCAAAGCCTGGAGCAGGGAGATGCACAGCAAACCTAAGAACATTAGAAATAGAAACAGGAATTGGCCATTCAGCACCTGATGTTTGTCCCACCATTCTGTAAGATCATGGTTGATCTGTTGTAGGCTTCAACTCCTCATGCGGGGTCAATGCATTAGGATGACCCTGCAAGTCTGTGTCTTGTACAGCAAATGGGTCTGTGTGCAATATTGTTTGCCTTTAAAAGCCCTTTCATCAGGAGTGGGGTCCTGTAGCACCGTCCCTCAGAGTTCAAGTCACTTACCCCAGCCGCTTTGAAAGTGGCTGCAGCAACTTTCCTCCCCATTGCACACTTTGGATTTTCAGCAGACACTCCTCTTTAGTCAGGGAAATCTTTTGCAGGGATATCAATCTCTATGTCCCTCAAACTGAATAAATGCCAATCTTCATATTGCAATTACTTCCATAAAGACCATGTTGCCATTGTCATTCATTGCACAACATTTCTAACCACTGGCCATGACACTTTCACTCTATTCTGTTTTGCAAGTACCACCAATATTCCCACCAGCTTTGTAGTGAAATGCCCGGCTCCTGGACCTCAGACGATGAGAATACCGAGATCTCAGAGAAAGCATTGGCAAGGCTGCTTTCTGCACCCTTCCACCAGCTCTGATACTGAGACCTCAATGGGAACATTAGATGCAGAGAGTGTGGAACCACATCCTGGTGAGCACCTCATTGTGACAGATCCCTTGGTGGCTTAGGAAGAAAAGGTCCAGACCGCTCACTCTCAGGGACTGCCGGAGACCAGGTTCCTGCTTAGGCCCAGGCAGGAGAGGAGCCTGTGGTGTCGACAATCAGGGACTTCATCCACATGCACAGGGAGGGGCAGGAGCAGACAGAAATGTGGGAGGCGATGGCCCTCATTGCAGCAGAGCAACTAGTCATGTGACTGTCTCTATGTGTCCATGGACAGTTTGGTGGTTGCCATGGAGAGCCAGGCCCAGCATCCTCAGGGTCTGTTGGAGAGGTGCACACATACTCACATTCCATCACCCCAGCCACTGGTCCTCAGGACCCAAGGTGTGGCCACAGTGTGGCAAAGAACCTGGCATGCACTCCAGGGGTCCCTCTTTCATAAAGAGACAGGGTGGTGCCAGGAAGCATCCAGCTACAGGAGGAACCGCACAGGACAATCCAGAGGTGGAGAGACCCTCCACTTCCACCCTGCCTGCCCTCCTCCAACCCTGGGAAGTTCTCATCAAGACAGATCCACTTGAATCTTGCAAGAAGAGTCTCAGCATGTCAGGCCTATCCAGATACTCCAGGATCACCCAACCAGATCTCCAGAACCAATGGGCTCCATTGCCAAGAAAATATCTCCGTGCCAGCTACAGAACAAGGGAGGCAGAAGAAGAAGAAAACTTATTGAGGACACTTAGTAGGCATGGGTGAAAATACATTATATATTATCTGGCAGTTTCTATAAATGGCACTGTTTTAATCCTTCCATCTGATTGTTTGTCTCTCTGTGTAGCCTCAAATGTAATTGTGCAGTATTGTGCCTAATTGCATGCTACCATGGATGTCTAGTGTGAGTGACTGCTGCAAACAGGAGTGACAAGGCGGATGCAGGGAAATGGAACCTATGGGTACCAGTGCCCCTTGTCCCACAATATTATTTTACTTTCCCCAGCCTAAGTGCCCAAACGTGTTGATGTGAATGCATTAGTCAGCAAAGCCTGGAGCAGGGAGATGCACAGCAAACCTAAGAACATTAGAAATTGAAACAGGAATTGGCCATTCAGCGCCTGATGTTTGTCCCACCATTCTATAAGATCATGGTTGATCTGCTGTAGGCTTCAACTCCTCATGCAGGGTCAATGCAATAGGATGGCCAGGGATTAGGGACCCTGCAAGTATGTGTCTTATACAGCAAATGGGTCGGTGTGCAATATTGTTTGCCTTTAAAAGCCCTCTTATCAGGGGTGGGGTCCTGTAGCACCGTCCCTCAGAGTTCAAGTCACTTACCCCAGCTGCTTTGAAAGTGGCTAAAGCAACTTTCTTCCCCATTGCACACTTTGAATTTTCAGCAAAATGAAAGGTGCCAGCAGATACTCCTCTTTAGTCAGGTGATCGCTAGCCACTGCCTCTCTGTGTCAGTGAGTTCCCAAACGTCCAAATCCTCCTTCCTGACTGCACTTCCAGTAAACTTCATCGGCTTCTCAACTCCCCAGATCCCTACCCAACCTGTCTATGTAAGTCTGCACCTGCCCACCTCCTCCAACTAGCCACTGGCATTTGAGGCTTAAGGCCCAGGTTTAGTCATATACCGCACCCCGTTCAAGCCAGGGTGCTCCACACCATGGATGAACTCCCCTTCCAGATGACGCCCTTCCCATCATGCTTTACCACAGGTTGTTGCTCCCCATCACAATTGACATGCCCACTTCCATGCACCCCACCCTGCCACGCCCCCCCCCCCCCCCCCCAAGTCCTGAAGAATACATTCTTAGGTCTCCTTCCCGCAGCAGATTCTCTGACTGACAGATGCTCCGTGGACTTTGACGAAGATTACACCTCTAAAACAGACATGGCTGCTTACCTGCAACATAGGGAGTATGTTTGCTGCATATGCCTCTGGCACTTAGTTCAGGTGTGACGTGGCTTATTGAAGTACAAGAGTATGTCCATCATCTTGACTGAGAACTGCTGAGCAGCAAAGGATGCTGCCTGTGTGACTGCGCTAATTGGCATAGCGTGGCAAGACCAGATAATGTATTAGAATGGTGCAAGAATCCAGGTAGGCGCTGAATGTGCTAGTGCCAAGAGAGCAAGCGAGCACGCCTGTGATGCAGCCTGGCCCAATCTGTGAGCCTGACCTTGTGCACAAAATGTCCCCTGCTGCAGCCTTTCACTCGACTTACAATGCTGGGCCTGTGCTTCCTAAACAACCTGCAAGTGGATTGGAGGGATCCCATGATGTCTGCGACAAATGCAGATGCCAATGTCCATGAATGTGGGTTGCCTGTGGCTGCCGCTTGTGGATTGTGTCCTAAGATGAAGTTTACAAAATAGAGGTCCTTTGGAGCAGCAGCAAGCTGAAGTCATCAAGTTCCATGTTGAGATTTCTCAATGTCTAGCTTGTTTGGCACGTTTAGTAAGATAGAAGCCGAATAGTATTATGACAAGTGGGATGTCAATGAAGTGTTTATCAAGCAGTAATCCCCTTTAACTGGGAACTCACTGCTGCCCTGCAAGAAAGTCGGAAAGTTGTTTGGCAAAAGCATTAGGGATGGAACAAGATGCTCCCGTTGTTGAGTCAGACTTCGCCAAATCACAATTCTCAAAATAGCACACATTGCTCGGCCCTCTATATATAGCCTGCTATGCCCCGCATCCTTCATTGTTTTGCATTCCAATGGAAAATAATAAATCATTTTTTAACACACAGAAGCTTGTGGAAAATCAATTGGTGAACCATATTAGCCCTTCTTAAGTGTACCCTGCCTTCTTCAGAAATTGGTTGCATTAATATACATCAGCCTGCATCTCTCTCATCAATCTTCACAAGTTCATTTTTGTACTGAGTCAATGCTAGTATCTCCACATAGTATTTAAGTTAATTATTCTCTGACATGCAATGAAAAAGTCCAGCAGTTATATTTTATAATTAAAGTGCTTCTGGACATGCTCTGGAATAGTAATTACACCTGCCTGACTGCTATAGACATTTTGTAACCCTGAAATTAGTTTTTTTAGATGAAAGTAATTAATGTTTCTGCTCATTTATTACAGATAACCCTGAGATACATTTTTTCTTTTGCTTTGATGGTGCCTCCTCTTCACTTCTGTCACTCAGCTTCTGTACCAGTCCTTTTCACATCACTTTGAGGTGATGCTATCTCAGGATCTGGTTAAAAATAAAATGGAAACCAAAGAGGGGAGGAAAAGAAGCTCTGAGACACTTGGAAATCTGTAACAAAAACAGAACAAATTTGGAAAAGTATTGCAGGTTACTTAGCATCTGAAAAGAAAAAAAATACATACTTTGGCTGGAGCTCTTCATTAGAACAGTGATTGGTAATCTTTGTAACAGTACAGTACACAAAGACCAATTTTTTTTATTGTTTCATGATGGTTCTTCATGAAATTTTTGGAAGTTGTTCTATTTACCGGGAATATAGAGAGGGAATGGTTCCTGATGAGCAAAAATAATTCATAAGTTGTGCCAAGACAATGTTAAATAAATGCAGTAGCTCTGCTCGTGCTTGAAAATGATACGATTGCCTCACAGCACCAGTGATCCGGATTCGATTCCACCCTCAGGCGACTGTCTGTGTGGAGTTTGCACATTCTCCCCATGTCTGAGTGGGTTTCCGTTGGGTGCTCTGGTTTCCTCCTACGGTCCAAAGATGGACAGGTTAGGTGGATTGGCCATGGGAAATTGCCTGGAAGAATTCAGTGATGTGCAGGCTAGATAGGTTAGCCATGGGAAATGTGGGTGGTGGGGAATGTTCTTCAAAGGGTCGGTGGGCATTCAGTTGGCCAAATGGCCTCTATCTATGCTGTAGGAATTGTACTTTACAGCCAAAAAAAAACCTTTCTTCTTTTTGGTGCCATAGACTTCTTGTGTCATTCCAGCCTTTATTTTGTATTGCTTAGACATATTTTCTTTGTACAATAACCGCAATGTGATTGATGTTAGTGTTTTATAGAGAGTGAAGCAGAAAGATGAATTGTTGCTGTCATTTCCCTCCTGAGTCTAACTGCATGTCACTCAGTCTCGTTTTGCCTTGAATATCATGAGAGTAGGCTGGAAATACTCAGCAGCTGAAACAGCCGCTGTGGTGAAAGAAAGAGGGTCAGCATTTTGAGTGCTGCAGATCGACAGGGATAGTAGGATAACTCTTCCCCCTTCTCATCTTCCTTCTATGAGACATATTTTAGAGGGAGTTTTTAAAATTTTTTTGACTGTTGTGATTTTCAATAAAAACCTGTTTAAATAAGATATTCCAGTGGTCAAGAGTCATAGAAGCAGCATAGACTAGAGCTGCACGCAGGGGGAAATGCAAAATTCCTGATGCAGCTAACTCAATTGGAATTTCCCAGGAAATTGAAATCTCTAACATGCAATCCCCTGAGTCTGGTACCCTCTGGAACAACCCCTTAAATCAGAAAACTTGGAAGGATCCAACCATGTGAAGCATAATAGTTACCCAGGAAATGTTAGAAGGTTAAAATCATACTGTACCTCATAGGTAACTATTAAATCAACCTCCCCCAACTCACTGAGCAACCCAACTACAACCTTCTCAGACTTTTACATAGAACCTTAACAATAACCCCACGACTAGAAATTCCTGATCCTATTAAACCTGAAACACCCACCCTTGATCCAGTAGCATCACAACTACCATCCCCAGAGGTACAAAAAATTTCCCTCCATGTGCTGGCCTCAGTTCTCTCTCCAACCCTCCTCCAGACTTGACAACCATTCTCACCTGTAACACCTGACATCTCTCATCACTAACCAGATCGCAACACAACCCAATTTTCTAATCTCTCTCCCTGTCAAACCTCACCAGACCCAACTATCCTCTAAAATGAACTGATACATCTTCCACCAACATCCTTGCAAGCCTGACTCCTCCTGACAAAGCAAAACCTCTCCCCCCTCAGTCAGACCCAAGCACACAATCACCCCACCCCACACCCAGTAACCTACACCTTCTAAGACCCCAACTCTAATAGTTTATTCAGTTACTTGGCACTCTGGCACCATACATCTGGCCCGCTTCATACCTGGCAGACTACCCACCTGGAACACTACCTACCTGACACACTACTCACCTGACAAAGTAGCCCCTCTCACCCATCTGGTACCCTAAATCTTCACTACATTGTGCCTGAACGCATTAACTAGCTGCCAGCCTACTGCCATATTTATTCCTTCACAGGACTTGCCAAAGCTGCATGCTTGACTGCTGGATATTTAAATCACAGAGTACACCGACTGCAGCAAAAAAAGGATGTGGATTCTATGAAGATCTTCCCGACTGCATTTGAGGATTCCTAAACTGGTTCGTAAATGGAAATCCTGTCCTGGATCTCCAGCACAACAGACATCTAAAGGTAAGAGGGGTAACTGTTTATCTGATCAGGATCTGAAACCCTATTCCAGATTGGGACTTTTGGGCCAATGTTTATTCACATGACAATGTGATGTAGATGCAATGACCCTTTCATGTATTCTGACACAAACACAAGCACAGATTGATTCTAGAGAAGAAAACAGTTTTAAGAATATATAAGAAACAAATCAATTTCCGATTGAGTCCATTAGGGTGTACACATGAACAATGTATGTACTGTCTCATGGTTCTTTGGCGAAGAATGTTTGTTGAAGTCTTGGAATTTCCATGCGAATTTATGCCTGAACTTCTGGCTAACTGGTTTCCACCAAGTTCTTGGGATGATAAGATTTGTTCATAGTAGCTAGTTTCTATCACATGATCAATACTTCTATTGCCTGCTCGAAATGGTTTAGTTAGAAGCCTTTAGTTAAAGTGTGGAGCAGGTTACTTCCACTTAACAGGCATGGGAATGTTGTCTAGGTCTTATCAAGCCCATAAAATGTAGGAGCAGATTATCTGCTCTGCCATTCAATAAGACCATAGCTGATCTGGTAATCCTCAACTCCACTTCCCTGCCTTTTCCCCATGATCCTTGATTCCCTTACTGATTAAAACTCTGTCTATGACCCAGCCTCTGCAGCCCTCTGCAGTAAAGAATTCCATAGATTCACAACCCTCCAAGAGAAAAAAAATTCCTCCTTGTCTCAGTTTTAATTGAATGGCCCATTACTCTGAGATGACGCCCTCTGCTCCTAGACTCTTACAAAAGGGAAACAACCTATCCACATCTACCCTGGCAAATTCTTTAAGATTCTTCCATGCTACAATATGGTCCCCTCTCGTTCTTCTAAACTCCAATATGTGTGTGGGCTTGAAGTGCTTCAGTATCTTTATTATCTCTAAAGGAGCAAGTTACAATTTTTATATTGCCATTTTCAGCAAGGCTTTTTTCATTGTTTGTTCCATTACAAGCCCCTTTGCATTGCATCATCATCTATTTTCTCAATTAATTAATTATAACTGCCTTCCACACTATCACAGACTGCCCTTTTTTATTCTTAGGCTACATTTTGCAGGCAGTGGACAACCAAGCAGTTGCCACCAAGTGGTCATCCCTATTAATGACAGGTTGCCAGACAATTCATAGAATCATAGAATCCCAACAGTGTGGAAACAGGCCCTTCGGCCCAACAAGTCCACATCGACCCTTGGAGCATCCCACACAGACCCATCTCCGTATAACCCACCTAAGCTACACATCCCTGAACGCTACGGGCAATTTAGCATGGCCAATCCACCTAGCCTGCACATCTTTGGACTGTGGGAGGAAACCGGAGCACCCAGAGGAAACCCACACAGACAAGGGGAGAACATGCAAACTCCACACAGACAGTCGCCCAAGGGTGGAATCAAATCCGTGTCGCTGGCGCTGTGAGGCAGCAGTGCTAACCACTGAGCTAGCAGGCCACCCCCTTTTTTTGGAAAGCCAACTGCTCCAGAACCTTGACAGTGCCTCCACTTGGACTATGCCTTGATGAAGAGAATGCCAGTTAAGATGAGAGGGCACTTTGACTATTCAGTCTGGCCGTGGTAAGGATGAAATGTGTTGGTGGCTGTGTAGTGTTGTGACTGGGGTAGCCCTCTGTGGGTCAAAGAGTGGACTTAATCAGAGGGCTGCCCTTTTTGGTTGCCCTTTCTGATTGTCTAGAATTCTCAAAATCCTCAGAATTAATATTATTCTTTGCAATATTATAAATCTTTCCCTTTATCTCATATGTTCCTTATCTTTCCCAGTGAACTATGAATTGATCTTGCCAGCAAAGCCTTTGTTTATAATGGAACACATTTTTGTTGAAAACTTTGAACCATATTGTTAGAAGTTTCCCACTGTTTATTTACCACCATTCCTTCTGAGCTTAAGATTCATGTTGATTCAATTTGATTTGGTTTGATTTATTGTTGTCACATGTACCTAAGTACAATGAAAAGTTTTGTGGGCAGTACAAACAGATCATAACACACAAAGGCATACAGATCACAAGGTGTTTAAACAGAGCGAGCCATACAAAGTTACTGCTTCACAGAAGGTGCATAAAAGCAAGATCAACGTTAGATTTGAAATTTGAGAGGTCCATTCAGCATCCAATAACAGCAGGGAAGAAGCTGTTCTTAAACATGTTGGTATGTGTGTTTAAGCTTTAGTATCTCCTGTTGACAGAAGAGGTTAGAAGAGAGTATAACTGAGGTGGGAGGGGTCTTTGATGATGTTGGCTGTTTTGTACTGGAATCATAGAATCTCTACAGTCTGGAAGCAGGCCATTCTGCCCATCGAGTCCACATTGACCCACCAAACAGCATACCACCCAGACCCAGTACCCCCCCCCACCCCTGTCCCCACAATCCTACATTTCCCATGGCTAACTGTGCATTCCTGCACACAATGGGCAATTTAGCAAGATCTATCCAACTAACCTGCACACCTTTAGATTGTGGGAGGAAACCCACACAGACATGGGGAGAATGTACAAACTTCAAACAGACAGTCGCCCGAGAGTGGAATCAAACCCAGGTCCCTGGTGCTGTGAGGCAGCAGTGCTAACTACTGATCTACCAAGTCACTCCCAAATGTGTCTCTTTCAAGCTTAATATAGAAATTAATTGTATTGTTGTCACTTGCTCAAATGTTACTACAGCTCTAATTATTCCCAGTTCTGAAACATTAGCTCTATTCTCTCTTCACAGATGCTGCCTGACCTGTTGCGCGTTGTAATCCCTGAACAAGATTTCGATCATCACAAGGCTATTGGCTTGTTCTGCTTCCTTGTCTCTCTCCACCATGATCAAATGAAATATATTTACCTCTCTTAGAATACAGTCTCAGTGACTTTCCAAGTCAGCAAATTGTGAGATTTTGGAACTATCACCAATTCTAACCTGGTGGGGAACCTGCTGCATAATATTTCGTAGCCAACACCATCTTCTTATCTACTGGCTATACCATGTTCACTCAACTCTGAAGTTGCAGTCTGGGCTGCAATGGGTGGAGTTTTCAGTGAGGGTCTCCTTAATGAAGTGTAGATCTCTCATAAACTTTTCCTGACTGAGATTAAGGTAAAATAGTTACTCCCAGAGGCTCCCAAAAGAGTGAGACATCAAGCTCCAACTTAATATCACTGGCCTCAATCAATGTTGATTGGCATCACAATTCAATTTCACTACCTGCTTCCAGTGCATTCTCCCTGCACCTGAGCTAAAACCCCAACCAAGATTGCTTTTGGTACAGCCTACACTGGAAGTATATGCATGTTTCACTCTATGATTATCATATATATTAAGATATCAAAAAGATGAGAGGAAAATGGCCTGAAAGCAGAGATTAACATCATATATAATGATTATGATAGGCTCTCTGATTTCTTACGTTGCGAATCATTAAAATACAAAGTATAGCAGACTTCCAAATTAGTTTAGTTAAAATCAAACAAAATTACTTGCTGCCTGTACTAATTGGATCTAAGTATTATTCAGATTTTACTAATACTGTTTCTAAAGGGAATGGTGATGCATATTCAGTTTGACTGGGAGCAGTTAGAGCACTGTTTTGTTAATCACTGTGACAAATGTTACATTTACTTCAACACACATTTACTCCTTTAAGACTGGCTGGGAGCTGTTCCTGTTCAATACCAGTGCAGCTACACTGTCATTTCCAGAGACAGCTTCTCTCAATTCTACCGTCTGGAGGTCATGAAGCAATTTAATGACTGACTCGATTAATTTTTGCTCAAGGACTAAAAATGTTTCTTTTAAATTATTCACAGTACTGCTCTCAGTTGGTCCTCAATACACTTTTAATTTTCTCCCTGCTCACATGCATCTGTCAAACTAAAACTTGGAATTAGTGATAAAGAAAACAGTCGGTGAATTGTGAAAGAGACTCAAGTGTTCCAAAATGTTGAAGTCATTCATTCAGCTGCCTCTGCTCCTTTCCCACTCCTTTCATGAGGTTTCAATTGAGCAAAATCTCCTCAGATTCTTCCCTGTACTGACGCTGAGTGGTGAGATGGTTGGAGTAAGTTGGGGGGGTGGGGTGCGTGCGCGGAGGCGGGCGGTAGTGGGGTGGGATGTGAGTTATTTAAATTGGATGAGTGGGTGGGATTGACAGGGACTGAGGGTATTAAATAGGTAAAGAATGGAAGATTGAAGTTACCAGGTCATCAGATCTCCTCCTGAACATTTCCCACCTGACTGGAAGTCAAGCCTGTTAGTCAGGCTGACCTCTGTGCGGAAAAGCCTATCAATGGCCAAGTCACCTGCAATGGTGTTAAGCCTCGCTGTGTGCTTACCAGAACTCTGCTTGATCAGTAACGCATCAGAATGTCAAAATTCCCCTGAGACCTTCCTTAACTTCTGCCCAGCACCCATCATTCCTCTCTGATCTTAATATGTCCAAGAGAACCACCTCCTCTTCCATTCAGTGCCGACATATCCGGGTGTCCTCATACATAAATCACAGAAACCTAGTATGGAGGTACAGCAGGTAGTAAGGAAAGCAGATGGAGACTTGGTATTTATTGCTACTGGAAGAAAGTATAAAAGTAGGGAAATGTTGCTGGAACTGCACAGGGCATTAGTGAGACTGCACCTGGAGTGTTGCGTAAAGAATTTGGTCTCCTAACTTGAAGAAGAAAGTAGTGGCACTGGAGACAGTTCAGAGAAGATTCACGAGTTTGATTCCAAAGATGAAGGGGTTTGTCTTATAACGAGACTTGAACAGCTTGGGTCCACAGTCTTTGGAGTTCAGAAGGATGACAGGAGATCTAATTGAGGCACATAAGATGCTAAAGGGGATTGACAAAGCGGACGTAGAGAGGTTGTTTCCTCATGTGGGATAATTGGGAGGTCATAATTTTAGGATAAGGGGTAGCAGGTTTAAAACAGATGAAGAGAAATGGCTTCTCTCAAAGGATCATAAATCTGTGGAATTCATTAACCCAGAGTATGAGAATGTGGTGGATGTCAGGTCATTGAATAAATTTGAGGAGGAGATGGACAGATTTTTCATTAATAATGGGTTGAAGGGTCATGAAGAGTGCGCAGGAAAGTAGAGTTTGGACTAAGATGAGATCAGCCGTGATCATAATAAATGGCAATACAGGCTCATAGATCTGAACTGCCTCATCCTGCTCCCAATTCTTATGTTCTTATGTCATTTTCTTTACCCCTACCTCAATTACATTGCTGACAACTCAGATTCTGTTCGGTGATATTCTAAATTGTTTCTCTCTCCTCAGATTCCTTTCTATTCAAATTGGCTGTCAGCAGCACCCCTCAAAAAAGCCTAACCCTTGACTACTCTTCCTTGCAAATCACTGCCCTATTTTTGCCTCCGCTTGCTGTCCAAAGTTCAGGAATGCTTTGATGTCTTCAGTCGACTTCCTACCCAGTCTAAATAGATCCATAGAGTCATACAGCATGGAAACAGACCCTTTGGTCCAACTCATCCATGCTGACTACATATCCTAAACTGAATTAGCCCCATTTGCCTCCATTTGGCCCACATCCTTCTAAACCTTTCCTATTCATGTACCTGTCCAAATGTCCTTTAAATGCTGTAGTTGTACTCACCTCTATCACTTCTTCTGGCAGTTCATTCCAAACAAACCCAAACTCTGCGTGAAAAAGTTGTCTCAGGTCCCTTTCTGGATATCAATGGATACAACAACTTGGATATTCTTCCACTATATATGATATACCTCTATCACAACTAGGCTTCAGTGCACATTCACAATATCGTCACTTTGTTTCCCCGCATTTTGGCGTTTGTCTTGGTTGGTTGATCTGAAGCTGGATTCTCCTGTGTGACTTCTTTTATTCCCTAAAATATACCGTATTCATAAAGCTTGCAAAAACGTATTTCAAAACATTTTATTTCAAACATTACAGAACCTGCAATAAAATTCAACTTGTTTCCATGCAGTGTGTTCCACACTTCAGTGCTCAACATGATTATAATAGTCTTTATATTTATTATATATATTCAGGCATACATCCCAATAAATTGAACATTATGGCAAGTGCAATAGAAATAAACTTTTCTCCCTGCAGCCTCTTCTATTTTGAGGCACCTCAATGCAATTTCAGTGCACTTGATGTTCCCAATGTATATCTTTTGTAAGGCAGACAACACAAAGGTTACTATAGTTTCCAGCTCCTTGGTGTATGATGGCTGAAAGGCTTTAGACATTGATCTTTTCCCATTGTGTCTCTGTGGAGGCTGTCCCAGGGTTTAGTGCACCCCTCATTGTGTAACACTAGACCTTGCCAGTCTACAACAGTAGGTCAAGGACAAATCTTTGCACTGGAAGACCAACAAGTTTCAGGCAGATCAAGGTGTGTCTTTCACCAAGTAAATTGTACTCCAAAAACAGTTGAAGTTTGATTCAGTGTACATCCCTGGGAACTGTCTGTAGAGCATAGATTCCTGTGCCACGGATGTGCTTCAAAATGAGCCTAGGCAAAAACCATAATATCTCTATCTAGACAATTTTTGTAAAGGCATATTCCAAAAGGAAGGAAACAACAGTGTCTTCCTCAATACAGCCACGCTGAGGATACATGTGGAGTGAGTGATACTCTGGGTATATAGGAAAGTTGTGTGTAAGGGTCATTCTCACCACCAGCCAATCGACACATTAGTGTTTGTTTACAACTTCTGGTGATAAGGCATTCTGGCAATTGAGTTAGACAGTCTGCTCAGGGAACCTTCTGATGGGATCAACCATTTCTTTCTGTCTTAGATCCTCAATGACATTTATGCTAACTGCTGCCTGACAGACTTGTGATTAAAGATGTCTTTCTGTATAAGCATCTCCAGAAGGTTCAGGCAATACAGCAGCTTCCAATGACTCAGGGTGTTCTGCAGTGAAGTGGCCAGACCTATTTTCATAACACCAGCTGCAGGTAAAACATTGGCATGCATTGCCATTTGCATACGAAGGGCCTACATACAACTTGATGCAGTCGCATGAATTCTGAGTAACTAAACAGGTTACTCTTAACTAAATGCAGCAGCAATGTCTCTGTGGGCTATTTTGTTAAATTATGGTGTAGCACTGTATGAGATAACCCATTTAATTGGTCTGTAACTATTTACTGTCCCTGGATTCACTGGATTCACAGATCCTTCTCCAGATGTCTTCTGGTTGGACCTCTTACAGGAATCTCAACCCTACATTTGAATCAGTATGGGCAGTTGGTGCTATCTCTGGTGCCAGTGCAATGTTGGGAAGGAATTCTAGTTTAGGATGCAGGCAGCTAATGTACAGCCAACAATGGTGGAGCCATTGAAAAATCAAGGACGGTCAAATGGTCAGAATTTGAAGGAGCTGGAGGAAAGTGCACAGTTAGGATGACTGAGCTATCGAGGAATTTGAAACCAAGAATGTGAACCTTAAAATGAAAGTATTGTTTAAGTGGGGACAACTTAGGATAGCAAGCACAGGGGTGATACTTGATTTGATTTGATTTATTGTCACATGTACCTAAGTATAGTGAAAAGCTTTGTTTGTGAGCAGTGCAGGCAGATCATAGTAAGCAAAGACATACAGAACATAAGGTGCTTGGGCAGAGTGAAGCATACAGGTTATGCTGCACGGAAGGTGCGTGAAGCAAGATCAACATTATTTGAAGTTCAAGATTGCATTCATTAATCTAATAACAGCAAGGAAGAAGCTCTTCTTGAACCTGTGGGAAAGGCTTCCGGTGCGAGCTAGGATTCGAACAGAAGAGTTTTGCATAGCAAATGTATGGAGTGTAAAACTTGGGAGTCAAAGAATGTAGGAACCGTCCAGTCTCAAGGTAATGAAGGTTTGCATGAGTGTTTCAGCAGCAGTAAAGCTGAGGTAGGTGCCAGGCTGGCTGTTATGAAGGTGAAAATAGGCAGTGTTGGGAATGGTGCCAATCTGAACAGAAGCTCAACTCAGTGTCCAATATGATACCAAATATACAAACTATTCAGTTTCAACTCAGACATTTAACAGGAAGACAGATGGAGTCAGTGACCTGGGAATAGACAATTTCACATTTTAGTTGGAGGAAGTGTTTTGCTTCTCCAGTGCTGGATGCCAGACAAGAGGTTTGATCATTTGTAAATAGTGGAGATTTCAAGAGCACAGTGATGAGGTCACAACAGCACAGAAGTGGAACCTGGTGCTGTGCTTTCAGATGATGTTGTTGAGGGGTAGAGTGAAGATAAGAAATGCAAGGGGTCAAAGATGAGATCATAGAGGAAAACCAGAGGTAACTATGAAGGCTTGGGAAGATAAGCCATTGCAGGAGATTCTATGGCTGTGATTTGATAATCCGTTGTACGAGATTCTGTGGTTGTGTTTTGATAATCCGTGTCAGGAGATCCTGTGACTGTGATTTGTTAATCCATTTCAGAAGATCCTGTGACTGTGATTTGATAATCCATTTCAAGAGATCCTGTGGCTGTGATTTGGTTAAGATGTTAGATTGGCACATGTGGTCCCCACCCAACTGGACAACAGTGTTGAAGTTGGATTACTGTAATTTACTACCTGACTCATGATGAGATATTGTTTAAATCTGAACTCTATATTGCACATGTGCAGGTAAAAGATTCAAAATCGTAATTATCTTTCTCAAAGTCTCCGTGTCTTTCAGATCACTCAAATTGCCTCACACTGTCTTCCATATACCCCTTCTTTCTTTCTTCAGGTCTCTTGATCTGAATGATTCTAAATCCTGAGATTGGGTACAGATTTTTTTTATTATTTATGATTATTTATGCTTGACAAATATAACTGGCTCTAAAACATTTCTTGATCTTATTTTTGTCTGCATCGCTGCTGGCCTTGCCACTTTTTGCCAGAAAGCACTTTCTATAACATTCCTACACACAGGGCTGGTGGAAAAATACAGAAGAACAGTTAATACTGTATTAACTACAATGTCTTTTTCTCCTGCAACCTTATTTACCCCTGGGAGCTGTCAATCATGTCAAAGGCTGCTTACAGGTCAAGAGAAGAAGGAGGGAATGTTTACATTTATCACAGTCACACAGGATATTGTTGGCAATGTCAGTGATTTCAGTACCATGTCAGAAGTGGAAATCTGATTGGAGGGATTCAAACATTGAGTTCCAGGAAAAATGGTATTGGTTTGGGATGCATAAATATAATCAAGGACTTTGGAGTTGGGGCAATCATTTGCAAGAATAGAAATAGTTGTGTTTTTGAAGAGAAATGTAAGGATGAAATATTTGTGGGAGAGGTGGACAGTACCGGAGACAAGAGAGCCATTGGGAGCCGAGAGTAGAGCTTAGATGGTCAGCAATTTAGTGGGGTTGGAACCAAGGATGCAAGAACTGGCTCTCACCTGCCAGAAGAACTTGAGGAGGACACGAGCAGAAATTGCAGGGAAACTAGAGAAGACTACAAGTAAGGTTCAGGGCTGAACAACAGTGACCTTGAGGAAAGACAAACAAATAATATGTTCCAACTAGGTCCCAGACGTCAAGATGGGATTGTCACTAGTGAGCGTCCAAGAGGCCTATTATTATGATTTAATCTCACAGGCTCCCATCACTTCTACCACTACTACCACCACCACTCTACACAACTCTCTTTACCCACAACCCCCACCCGAGGATAGAAACTAGATGGAATTTCCAACATGAAAATTAAAGCAGGTAACTGGTGATTCCAGTTCACCACTTGTTCCTCCAGACCTCCATCCAGGACATGCAAGAACAACATCTCAGGGCACACTCCATGGGCAGCACCATGCACACACGCCCTCCCTCTAGTTTGGCATCTGTCACGTGTCAGCCACATGACTTTACCATGGCACATCCCCAATTCACTTACAGTTGCTTCTACACTTTAATGATGCACTTTGAAGCAAACTGGCACCTCCCATTGCAAAACCATTGCAGGGACACGATGCAGATGAAAAACATTCAGCTTACAGTTTGGACCAGGCTGTATCTCGGGGCTGCTTCCCGGCTCTCTTAGCACTCACTGAATTAACACCTACCTGGATGCTCACAGTATCCCTGTTTTGCCTTGCCTTGTCTTGCCTCGCCTTGCATTTAGGGCTTTAGTCCGTAGGGGGCAAGGATCTCCGTGCTTTTGCCTTGTTTTGCCTACCTTGCCTTGCCTTGCCTTGCATTGCAGTAAAGTGCAAACCACAAAGCCAGGCAGATTGTCATGCTAATCAGTAGTCATTATGCAAGGGAGTAGAAATTCTGCTAAATGCCAAAGTCCTAAGTCAGTCTTAAACTTGCACCAGATACTAACCAGTTGCATCAATCAACCTATATTTGAAAAGAGAACAGTCGCTAAACCATAGCTTACACGGAATGTTTGAGACAGTATTAGATGAAAAAAAGAGGCATAAAAATGTATCAGAGATAGTAGGAACTGCAGATGCTGAAGAATCTGAGATAACAAGGTGTAGAGCTGGATGAACACAGCAGGCCAAACAGCATCAGAGGAGCAGGAAGGCTGATGTTTCAGGCCTAGTCCGTCATCAGATCATTTCTGATGAAGGGTCTAGGCCCGAAACATCAGCC
>NC_063332.1:121894720-121895181 GCF_021869965.1 Rhincodon typus | reverse complement strand
TGCTGTTTGGCCTGCTGTGTTCATCCAGCTCTACACCTTGTTATCTCTATAAAATGTGTGATCAGGTTCAAGAAATTCTGCCATACAGTGCCAAATTTATTAGAGATTACCATGATTTGTTTGTCCTCAGGAATTCTGGCCTCCTTGATCTCTTGAAAGAAGAATGTAAAATAACCAGATGGTTTGTGTGTAACAAAGCAAAGCTCCTGCTGCTATGGATTATGACTGCTCTGAATTTGCAGCAACAAGAAGCCAAGGAGTGTGATAATGAGGCATATGCTTCAACAAATACTATAATTGAGAAAAATGTGGAAAAATATGCAACACAAAAGGATTTAGACGTATAACCTCCATGGGACGCGGATACAGTTTACTTGGTGGCACAGAAATATCAGCATCTGGACGATTCCTCAGTAACAGCTGTAGGGTGAGTGGAACTCACTTTAACTAATGCACCATCC
>NC_063332.1:121825855-121894620 GCF_021869965.1 Rhincodon typus | reverse complement strand
CATCAGTTTAACTGGGACAAAGTAACCATAGTAACCCAAGCCAAACATAGGCACACACGTAAATTCCTAGACGCATGGTTCTCATACTTCAATCAACAAACATATAGAATTGGACCCCATATATAAACTCATACAGATCAAAACCGGAAACGACACTACTCACCATAACGAACCGGACAGTATAAATTCCAAGCAGAGTAGAATGACATCGCTTCTTCGAAGGCTCCACTCTTGATGTTACCTAGCATGGTGATGAAACGCCTGAACAAAAACAAGCCGGCTCGGCGAGAAGTCAACAACCTCACCCACAACCTGAGCTACAGATCTTTGCCAATACTTTAAAGGCATATAAATTGGCAAGAAAAATCAATAGGAGGATTGGGAACAATTTAGAAATCAGCAAAGAAGGACCAAGGAATTGATGAGAGTAAGCTTGTAGGGAATATAAGAACCGACTGTATAAATTTCTATAGGTATGTAAAGAGAAAAAGATTTGTGAAAACTAATGAAGGTCCCTTACAGTCAGAAATGGGGAAATATATAACGGGATACAAAGAAATGGCTGACAAACCAAATTCATACTTCATTTCTGCCTTCACAAAGGAGGACACAAGTAAGAAACCAGGAATGTTGGATAACACAGGGCTTTCCCATTACACCTAACAAACCTGCCTGCTGCTCTCATGTCTTTGTGTTATGATGATATTATGGCTTTAAGAGGTGTATTTTGTCCCTTTTTCCAAGGAGAGGTTTTAAGACTGAAGTGTCAGCTGTCTATTTGAATCCAATAAATAAACAGTTTGAAAGGGTCTGGGTTTTTTGTAAAAATTGGAACAATAGAAGCAGCCTGAATGGGTGGGATCAAGCTCTTATAGAACTAGAATTTTTAGTTTTAGTTTTCAGTAGCAGTTGTTGGGGTGTAAAGCTGGATGTGGAAGCTTTTCTCCCTCTCTCTGTTACAGGTAAAAGCTAGGGGCTCTCTTCCTGCTGCTAGAATTGCATATGAGACTAGCTATTTTACTGAATTTGCCTTTGTATGTTTATGGGATATTATTATATTAGACTAGGTAATTAGTAGTAGTTAATATGTCTATTATTTTGTTAAGCATTTTGATAGAGTTATAGTTAGCTTTTTTTTATTTTTTATTTTGACTGCATTTTAACTGTAGTGCAAAAATAAAGTGTGTTTTGCTTAACGCCAAGTAGTTTGACCAATCGAATTGCATCTGGAATGCAGCACCTGACAGATGCCTTTAAAATAAGAAAAAGTCAGGGTCTAGGCTATCTTCCTAATATATTTTGAGGGTGTTTGGTCTGGTCCATAACAGTGTGTCTTTGTATGAAGTTACAAAATGCCAACACCATGGGGTTTTCTCCTGCCTGGTGCTGAGCAGGTTACTAGTCTCTAGTTAGCCTGTGAGTGCCAATGCTCTGGGGCATTTCTTCCTCAGCCAGCTGTGGAGATATGACTAGGAAGTGCTCACCAGAAAGTGCTCCTAACTCTAATCCAGATAAAAGATCCCTAAAGTTTGCGGTATTGGAGCTGGAGGAGGTGTGCAGGAGGCAACCTTGCTGAGGCTGTCTCCAGGGCATCTGTCCTCTCTTCCTTGAATCTTGCAGATAACCCTCTTGATGACATTCACTGTAGACATCCTGCTGAAGCTTGCAGAAGACAAAACAGAGAAAGCATTGTAATCAAAAGTTCAAAGTTGTGGCAATGTTAACATTAAACTCAGAGTGGGTCAATGGGAGCATATCTTAACAATGAACAGTGCTTCTTACTTGGTTGCCAGCTTCCAAACTGTAGGGATTCTATGTTTCATGGAGATTTCTGCATTTCCATTGGACCGGTTCTGTTCTTTTCCTCCAAGGGCCAAGATTCTCTCCTGGTAGTGGGTGTGGAGATGAATATCTGGCACCCCACCACCCATCCTGGCTCTTACAGCCCTGTTATAGATCTTTCCTCCTGGAAATATAATTGAGAGAGATTGAGTGAGATGAAGTCAGGTGGACTAGCTGTTGGTGCTGGCACAGATGGGGAGGTGCCTCAAGTGAGTCAGAAGGAAGCACAGAGAGTTAGTTGGACATTGGGGTGAGTGGGAGTGAGTGAAGGAAGATGTTGCATACAACAGTGAGAGTAGTGGAGCATGGACCTTGCTGGTATCGGGTGCAGGAGCTGAAATAGAGTGAGTGTAAGGTAGCAGAGAGAAGATGGTGGCACCTATCCTGGCAGAACAGAGAAAGTTATTGAGCTTCTTCCTGCAGGGCCGAGCATTTCTCTAAATTGTGGAGACCGCGGTCACCTCAGACAAGGCTGGCAGAGCTTGGTATTGTGGCCTCTTCTGCCAGTTCCTTCTTTGCACCAGCTGTCCACCAGGACCTCCAGTTCCATGTACACAAAACAGAACATCGATTTCCCCTGGTGTGCCATGTCTGGGATGAAGGTTTGCAACCATACAGGGAGCTGTGTACTGTCAGTTCTACACCGGGTACGCAACAGCCATTTAAAAGTTGCGCTGGTCCCAGGGACGCCAGTATATTTGAGGATATCCCAGCTCTGTTGAATTATTAATATTATGGTGAGTATGAGAATTCGACGAGCTTTGGACATGTGGGGCACCACAGGGTTCCCTCTAAATTGCGCGGCACAGGCACACACATCCTCTCTGACTTTCCAAGCCTGGTTATTGTCATTGGATTGCCAATCATTGCATTGACTTTCAGTTCCAGAAGTCGCTGCTGTGGTATCAGAAACCAGTGCAGCCAGTGAGAAAATTAAAGGGAACACTGGTGTTCGATAGTTGGTAAGGCAAGTTTGAGACCATCACATGAGAAAAGTTGTTAGTCCTTGTGGAGAGAAATCCTCCATGAAACTCAACACAATGAACAGCCAAAGTATGAGAAGATTCAGTCCCATGAGTTTCCCACACTTGTTCTTTGAAATAAAGACAGAAGAGACAGGGATGTGGGCTTAAGAGGATGACTGCATTGCATTATCCCCCTTAGTCATTCCTGACTTCTCTGCAGCCTTTGATTAAAGGGAACATTGCTCTAGAGTCCCTGAGAATCTATCTCAAGCATTATTCTCTGTTTTTTTTTCTATAGGTCACACTTTGGCAAAATCATCTGTAGACGTGATATCAGCTTCCGCACATACTCAGCGCCCATCTCTACATCCTCATCATGCCTCTCATGTCTCATTGCCTGACACTCTTGGTGAGACTTCTTTTTTATTCATTCATGGGCTGGGGCTGTCGCTGTCTAGGCAGCATTTATTGCCCATTCCTAATTGCCCGAGGGCAGTTCAGAGTCAAACACATTGCTGTGAGTCTAGAGTCACATGTAGGCCAGACCAGGTAAGGATGGCAGTTTCCTTCCCGAAAGGACATTAGTGAACCAGATGGGTTTTTCCCAACAATCGATAATGGATTCACAGTCATCACTAGATTCTTAATTCCTGATATTTATTGAATTCAAATTCCAACATCTGCCATGGCAGGATTCGAACCCGGGTCCCTAGAATGTTGTCTGGGTTTCTGGATTAACAGTCCAGCGATAATGCGATTAGGCCATCACCTCCCTTAAGTCATCAATTGAAATGCAATTTCTTTCAATCATGTATCAGGAAGACTGAAGTTATTTTCTTCAACTGCTCACACTAATTCTGTATCTTTGCCAGCAATTTCATTCTTGCAATATGGCCATTGTCTTGGTATATTTTCAATCTCTGCATCTGAATCAACAAGTTCTGAGCTTCCCAGTCAGTATCCTCTCTAGTAGACAGACCGAGTCCTTCAGAACATCACTTCTTTCTGCCTCTGCCCTATTTCAGTTCATCTGCTGATGATACCATCATGGCTTGGTCATTTTTAAAACATGACTGACTCACGGCTCTCCTGGGTGCTTTTCCATCCCATGCCCTCTGATCAATTCACCCAGAACATTGCTGTTCAAATCTTCTCCTGCACTCACTCACCAATTCAACCTGCTCCTACATGGGCTCCTGTTGCCTCAATGTTTCAAATTTAAGATGATTTTCCTTGTACTTAAAAGACCCCTTGATATTGTCCCTTCTTATCTCACTTTCCAACTAGCTGCTGCACTTTCTCTTTTTGCTTCACGCTCCCACGAGGTCAGTACAATGTTTGTCAGTGATGACAAACAGTCACTTCACTTCATTGAAATCATATCTTGTACCTCAGACAAAGCTGACAGAGCCTGGTGATGTGGCCTCTTCTGCGAGACTTTTGTGAGCAAGACACCTGTAGAGAAAGAAGCTTATTTGACTCCAAAATCCTTGGCTGACACGATAAACTCCCGTTGAACCTTGGCTGGAAATCTGCTGTAGCAGCCGTGAGTGAGGTGAGGATGTGGTGTTGTATTAAGACCCTGCCTTATTTCTCAGTTACCTGTTAGGATGTAGCTTCCACCTGGCCCAAGCAATAGGCATTGTTTAAGTTGGTGCAACAAGGGCCAGGGTCTACCAACAAACAGTCCATGTCTTTTTGTCAAAAATATTTTTGGTCAGAAATCCAGAAAATCAGGGTCCACCTGAAAGTCTGTTTGGAGATCATATTGGCAGTCATCTGTAAGTTCCTTCCAAAGAGAGACACAGTAGCTCCTGTCCTGACCCAGAATTCTCTGTCTGAGCTTTTGGTTCTCTGTGTGGGTATGGAGTGAAGGGCCAAGGACTAAGATCTGTCCCCACATCATCAAACAACAACAACTTGAATTTTTATAACACGTTTAACACAGTTAAGCATCAAAAGGCAACTCACAGAAATGTTATTGAACTAAGTTTGATATAGAGCCACATAATGCACTATCGGGGCATTTGGTCAAAGGACAAAGAGGTATTAAATAGCTTCTCAAATGATAAAATGAAAGTATAGAGGAGGAGAGGATTAAGCAGGGAATTTCAGAGCTAAGGTCCCAGATTACTAAATGCATGATCTTTAATGGTGCACATTGGAGAACTGAAGAGATATTGCAGGATTTGAGAGCTGGGAGAGTTTGCTGAGATACAAAGGAGTTAGACCATGGAGGAATTTGAGCATATAGAGGAGAATTGTAAAACCATGGTGTTTCCAAACCAGGAACTAATGCAGGAAGATATGAGCGTAACAGGTTAGCTCATTCTACAGTTAAATCATGGCACATTGTCTTCATCCTGACAGCTTTGGTGGGATCAGCACTTACACCACAACGTGCCCCGTATCTATCATGGAATTTTGATGCCATTTTGCACATATGTATGCCAAGGATGGCAGGGAAAACATACATTGACAGTAACACATTTCTATGTCAAGGCAGAGTGAACCTGCTTTGGCAATTTGGTGGATGACCAAAAAATTCTTGAAATGTTTTCTTTCCACAATCTTCAACTTTTGCAGAAACTCAGCAGGTGGCACCCAAGTCTCACTGAAATCTTTTGCAATGGTTTCCCTTCCAAATGGGCATGCCCTGAGTGTTCTAACTTGCAAGTGAGGCAAGAGAGATTGTTCAATGTCTCAGAACTCATGTGTGTGTGACACCCTGTTTATGCCTGAAGAATACCAATTTTCTCATGTTAACTTTTGAATTACAAGGCAATTAATTAATGATTTGATTCACTTATTGTAGGAAAATGATGATGGCTCAACCAGCTGCAGATCCACATATATCCATTCCTAAAAACATATTCCGTTACTCCATATTGTGGATACAGGGTCATTTGGGTGATTAAGT
Source organism: Rhincodon typus (assembly GCF_021869965.1). Classification (NCBI taxonomy): domain Eukaryota; kingdom Metazoa; phylum Chordata; class Chondrichthyes; order Orectolobiformes; family Rhincodontidae; genus Rhincodon; species Rhincodon typus. The sequence goes on along the minus strand of NC_063332.1, from coordinate 121,888,893 downwards.
TTGGAGCACCCTATCATGATAGCTTCTTTTGAGGTTCCTGCCAATTGTGTTGCCAGAGCATTGTCAGGCCACGGCAAAGATAAGATCTTTTCAGAGCCTAAGAATGCAGATCCTTTAAGACTTTTGATGTTAATGATCCATGCTTAATCATTATACACGTTTCATCCATCTTCTTCTTTGTCACAATAATCCACTCCACTGCAGATCCAAACCTACAACATAAACTGCACAAATCTGCATGATATTGTATCACATTTCACATGAACAGTCTGTTGCAAATGCAAAACTGCAAGAAAGGATGTTATCTGAGATCAAGATGAAAGTACTTCATTGAAGTGCAGTAGCAGGAGATTTATTTGGCAGAAGCGCTTAAAATGTCACTATTTAATGACAGTGGGTATCTAAAGCAGGAGGTTGCTGCTCAGTGCCTGAACTGACTTTGTACAAGAACATGAGATCAGAACAGTTACATAATTTAGCAGCATTTCTGAATTTGCCATAAAAAATTCTAGGGCCACCTTTGTGGTTTAGAACCAAAATATTAACATTTTGTGGTGTTGACAGCTAAGTTGCTCACCCCCCCACCCTCCAATGCAATTGAGGGTCAGGCTGTAGAGACGTCTATAATCGTTCCTCAAGAATTCAAAAACCCTACAACCAAACCTTGCCTTGAAGATGACTTTGAATGTGGGTGGGCCAGGAAAGTGGTGGAAAAAACACTTAGAAATGCTCCCAAGTGTTTCCTCCTCCAGGTCCATTTTCCCAAAGTGGAATGCCACAATGGAAGTGGTGTATATGGATCTAGAAGGATCTGAAAAGGTTAATATTGACTGAGTGCAATAAGCACTACCCACTGTAAAAATGGGTTGAGGACTTAGTAGTATAAAAAAGTCTCATGGGAGACAGACCTAATGATATACCGCAGTCTTTGGAGTAACATGCAGCCTGTTCTTACAACCTGCAAATAGTTACAGAGGTGAAATAAACTACACCTTTTTCTCCTCTACAACACTTTTCTTGTTTGACAAGAAGATGGCTACCCTTACTCACATTAGGCCATGTAAGTCACAGATGAATCCACATACTTTGGTGTTATAGAGAGCAGTACTCACATTGAATGTTGATCAGCATGGAATCTGAAAATTTAATTTAGCTACACCAGACCCAACAAAATTGTGCTCACAGCCAATAGAAGTTCATCTATATGACCCAGGGTCATTGCTCTTATCACAAATGTGTGCAACGGATAACACTTCAACATGGGGAACGCAAAATTCTCAAAAACCTATATGCTCACAACTAGAGTAGAAAGTTGTGAACCAACCTCAGAATCAGACAAAATCTGGATAGAGTTAAATATCAGGAGGTTAAGGAAAAATCGACAGAAGATTTTACAGGGCTCCATAACCTCATAGCTGGGCTTGAGCAAAGAAGCATAATCTCCCGAAGTTAATTGTATTGCAATAAGTAATTTGACTCGTAGCGTTAATGAGATGGACAGTTATGTCAATGCTGGTCAATGCAGAAATGTTTTTCACTGCATCAGAACTGGTGAGAGTTCAGGTTCCAGGTGCCAACAACTTTGTGAAGAAAATCAAACAAAAATGGCAGCAACTAACCAGTATACCTCACTCAGAATAATGAAGCATCTGCAACTGAATTGAATCAGTTTCCAACACAACATAGTGAACAACCTAATCTGATGAATCCCAGATACACACTAGATACGGGGATGATGAAGACGGGATGAGTTCAAGTACAGTATTTTACCTCATTGCTTTCCAAAAGAAGAATCCTGAACAGTCAGAACAGATATCGTCTCAGACAAAGAGGTATCACAGTGAGGAAGTGAACAAATTATTTCAGCAATAATTTAAAGACTGCGGCTGACTGAGAATGTCCAAATTTCAACAGGTTGAAGCATGAGGTTTACCTACTTCAGCACAGATCTGCAGTTGGATTGAAATCGAAAACCCACTGGCACAATTTCCAGATGTGGTGCACACAATTCCATGCAGGACACCCCTAAGAAGGAACAAGCAATATCTAAAAATTCAAACTACTGCAAAGAGAAACAGCCTGCTCTGGCAGGGACGTCCTCCTAAAAAGAAATACAAGAGAGTATTCTCCAGCAGAGATCCTCAGATGACAGACACTTCAGAAGACAGTCCAAGACTTCTACCCAATAGATTACAATTGGGCCAAGAAGAGAAGGGAACACATTCAGAAAGAATAGTGAAACCATCAGATTGTCTGTACTTGAAAAGTAAAAGATTTGGGGACAGGTTTTGTAATGTTAAACTAACATTAAATGCAATTATATAAACCAATGTATAGCAATAACAATGCACACTGCAGCACATATGCCCTTAAGGAACCTACACATGTCGAAGATATGGGTGATAAAATATGAAAAAAGGTGAGCATGAAATCAAAGTGTCAGAAAAGTGACATGTTCTGAGATGAATGGAATTTCCCAGCATTGCATTGACTGTCAGTAGGAGACTAGAGTGTCACCAGTGGTGAAAAGAAATATCATATTAGGGAGCTGCAGGGTTCAAAGAGGTCAAGTTGGACCTGCAGGTCAATTCTGAGCATCTTCACAGTTCTGGATCTTGAAGTTTTAAACTGGCTTTAGAGACCATCATAAACGTTTTCACTTAAGGTGCCCCACCCTGAATCCAGGATCCCATTTCTCAAGCAGCACTCGTCTCTCCCAGAAGATGGCTCTTTTCCTCCGGGGCTTTCCGTTGCCCTCCAGCATTCTAATTCTAGCTGCTGTCTTTAGTTGGGTGGATGCAGAGGCTCAATTGACAATCCCCTGCAAGCGGTTGCTGGCACATTGCTGACCACCGTGGAGTTGGAATCCCAAAATAGTCCCAGCCCCTGAACATTTTATAAATGTAATGGGAGGTTGTGCCCACTTCCTGACACATGCCAGGTCCAGTGGTTAACCATGTACCTGGGTCCCTGCGAGGAGATGGCTTTGAGAAGGCAAAGTGGTGGACAGTGCCAGGTAGAGGAGATCCCCTTCCTCCCCATTTCTTCAAAGGAGGAAGTGGTGTTCTTGGCAGGTTTGCAGGATAGAGCCACAGGCAGAACAATGGGCAGCAAGAGCGAGAGAGAGAAAATGGCCTGAGGCCTCTGCCACTTCTTGACAAATTATTAGAGGGGAACTACAGACACCTCCAGCTGCTAGGTTAGGAACGAAAGAGAATAGTACAGATTCCCCCTGAGCCTGAGAAGCCCCGAGATGCTAGAGATCCTGTTCATGGTCTGGGCAGCAAGACAATTTTGGCTCACTTGCTCAAGGAGAAATTACAACAGAAGTGCTCCAAGTCCCCCTGTTCTCAACTTTGTTTCTTTGCCATGCTTAAGGTCCAGTTTTAAGCCCAAATTCTTATTGCACAGAGTGGGGATAGGAGACCGAAACAAAGGTTTCAGAATCACTAGCTCCTTCATTTGTCTGAACACAAGGAATTTCTACTCCCATTGTTTAACAAACAAGTCTTCAATTCTGTAGTCCAGGCAGAGGAGTTAAACCCCTCATCTCTTTTTTTTCCCTGTTTTGGAGTGTCCAGCAATAGCTGCCCACTGTAAGAGTTTATTTTCTCAGAATGAACTTTTTCATGAATATACTGTTATATTTGGTGTCAGTTGAATAAGAGATGACTCAGCTGGAACTTTTGTGCAATTTTTTATTCATTTGTGGGATGTGGGCATTGCCGGCTGGCCAGCATTTCTTGCCCATTCGGAGTTGCCCTTGAGAAGGTGGTTGTGAGCTGCCTTCCTGATCTGCTGCAGTCCACCTGCTGTGGGTTGACCCACAATGCTATTAGGGAGGGAATTCCAGGATTTTGACCCAGTGATAGTGAAGAAACAGTGAGATATTTCCAAGTCAGGATGGACTGGAACTTGAAAGTGGTGATGTTTCCACATATCGGCTGCCATTGACCTTCTAGATGGAAGTGATCGTGTGTTTGGAAGGTGCTATCTGAGGATCTTTGGTGAATTTCTGTAGTGCATCTTGTAGATAGTGCACACTGCTGCTACTGAGTGTCGGTGGTGGAGGGAGTGGATGCTTCTGGATGCAGTGCCAATCAAGCGAGCTGCATTGTCCTGGATGGTGTAACACAGTTGAATACCACGGGGTGGTGATTAGATTGTCTCTTATTGGTGATGGTCATAGCTGGCATTTGTGTGGCACAAATGTTACTTGCCACTTGTCAGCCCAAGCCTGGATATTGTCCAGATCGTGTTGCATTTGAAATGGACTGCTTCAGTATCTGAGGAGTCACGAATGGTGCTGAACATTGTACAATCATTGGTGAACATCCCCACTTCTGACCTTATGATGGAGGGAAAGTCATTCAAGCAGCTGAAGATGGTTGGGCTGAAGACACTACCCTGAGGAACTCCTGCAGAGACGTCCTAGAGCTGAGGTGACTGACCTCCAACAACCATGACCATCTTCCTATGTGTCAGGTATGACACCAACCACCGGAGAGTTTGCCCCCTGATATCCATTGATTCCAGTTTGTGGCTCCTTGATGCCACACTGGGTACAATGCAGCCTTGATGTCAAGAGCTGTCATTCTTACCTCACCTCTGGAATTCAGCTCTTTTGTCCATGTTTGAACCAAGGCTGTGATGAGGTCAGGAGCTGAGTGGCCCTGTCAGAACCCAAACTGGGCACCACTGAGCAGGTTATTGCTGAGCAGATGCTGCTTGATAGCACTGTTGATGACACCTTCCGTCACTTTACTGATGAACAAGAGTAGACTGATGGGGCGGTAATTGGCTGGATTGGATTTGTCCTGCTTTTTGTGTACAGGACATACCTGGGCAATTTTCCACAATGTCGGGTAGATGCCAGTGTTGTAACTGTACTGGAACAGCTTGACAAGGGGAGCGGCAAGTTCTGGAGCATAAGTCTTCAGTACTATTGCCAGAATGTTGTCAGGCCCCGTAGCCTTTGCAGTATCCAGTGTCTCCAATCATTTCTTGATATCATGTGGAGTGAATTGAAGTGGCTGAAAACTGTTATCTGTAATGCTGGGGTCCAGTGGAGGAGGCCGAGTTGGATCATCCACTCGGCAGTTCTGGCTGAAAATTCCTGCGAATGCTTCAGCCTTATCTTTTGCTCTTACATGCTGGGCTCTTCCATTTGTGATATTTGTGGAGTCTCCTCCTCCAGGGAGTTGTTTAATTGATCACCACCATTCACGACTGGATGTGGCAGGAGTGCAGAGCTTAGATCGGATCCATTGGTTGTGGGATCACTTAGCTCTGTCTATCACTTGCTGCTTTTGCTGTTTGGCATGCAAGTAGTCCTGTTTGGTGGCTTCACCAGGTTGAAACCTCATCTTCAGATATGCCTGGTGCTGCTCCTGGCACGCCTTCCTGCACTCTCCATTGAACCAGGGTTAATCCCCTGGCTTGATGGTAATTGTTCAGTGGGGGATATGCCAGGCCATGAGGTTACAGATTGTGCTGGAGTACAGTCCTGCTGCTGTTGATGGCCCACAGCGCTCCATGGATTCCCAGTCTTAAGTTGCTAGATCTATGTAAAGTCTGTCCCATTTAGCATGGTAGTCATGCCACAAAACTTGATGGAGGTTATTCTCAATGTGAAAGTGGAACTTTATCTCCACAAGGACTGTGCGATGGTCACTCTTACCGATTCTGTCATGGACAGATGCAACTGCAGCTGGCAGATTGGTAAGGATGAGGTCAAGTACATTTTTCCCTCTTGTTGGTTCCCTCACCACCTGCCGCAGACCCAGTCTAGCAGCTATTTCCTTTAGGTCCCGACTGGTTAGATCAGTAATACTGCTGCCGAGCCACTCTTGGTGGTGGACATTGAAATCCCCCACCCAGAGTACATTTTGTGCCCTTGCCATCCTTAGTGCTTCCTCCAAGTATTGTTCAACATGGAGGAGTTCTTTATTCATACATGGGATAAGGGCATTGCCGACCAGGCAGCATTTATTACCCATCCCTAATTACCCAGAGGGCAGTTAAGAGTCAACCACATTGTTGTGGGTCTTGAGTCACATGTAGGGGCCACACCAGATAAGGATGGCAGTTTACTTCCCTAAAGGGCATTAGTGAACCAGGTGGGTTTTTCCAACAATCGACAATGAGTTCATGGTCATTAGTAGATTCTTAATTTAGATTTTTTTCTTTATTGAATTCAAATTTTACCATCTGCCACGGTGGGATTCGAACCAGCATCCCCAGAACATTAGTTGAGTTTCTGGATTAATAGTCTAGCGATAATACCCCTCGGCCATCACCTACCCCACTGTGCATTGTGCTTTATCCTGTGTTACATATGTGCAGAAGATTCCACCCTTAATGAGTTCCCCTTGCCCATAATATGGCTTGTAGCCTCTGTTTGTAGTGTATTTTGATGGCACTACTGGCATATGGTCCATAATGTCGGCATACAGTGACTTTTTCTTCTAGCAGCTTATTATGAAGTAAAAAGACAGTATGGATTCCACAAGAGCTGTCCAATGCTTTGACAGTTTTGACACATTTCCTCTAAAATAGCCTAAAGCAAATAACTACCTTCCCAGTTTCCTGAAAAAATGACAACCGTAGTGGATCAGTTGAAGGAAAGTTAGCTACCAGAACACTTAAACAACCTGGACTGTTAATAGGAGTCTAATTACCTCTCACATACAAGCAGTTTAGTAAGATGTGATATTAATATTAAAAGTAATTCCTGGTGATTATCTATTTCAAATAAATAGCATTTAAACTGCAAAGAGATGTGTAATATAGGTCCAGTACAATGTAATCAATATGCTCTTAAACAGCATACTCCCTGCCCAATATTCAACACAGTTAACTCTGAATATTCAGTAGGATGTTCAACAAAATTGATCTGACACTCCCCATTTAGAACTACACCCAAGACAAGCTTTAAAACAACTTTGATGGCTGGTTTCAGACAAAGAGTATAAAGCAATCTCAGAGCTTGTAGGGACGTGGGATTAAAGCTACTGCTATGGTGGAGGATGAACGGCCTGCTACAGCATTATCATTTCTGTGTAATTATATGGGTATTAGAACTGGAGTAAAGGGTGTGATGTGACACTAAATAGCAAAGTGACATAAATGATAGTGATTTAACTACATTTGCGTCATGCTAACTTTGAAAGCCATTTGGTTTATCAGAGAAAGCAAACTGAACTATTACAGTCATTATTAGCCTTACGCAAATACTTATCAGTAGTCACTCCCTCAATTTTTACTTCCAGAAACACCCCAATTTCAGATTGAAGAGATCTGTGAATTTCCACAAAGCCGCTCCCTCTCCACTGCCATAACTTTGCTGGACTCCAACATATCACTACCAGTTACATAAGCATAGCAGAAACAGCAATGAGAAATAACCCAGTGCAAGAGATTTGTATTTTTAGATCAGGGGAAAGTATTTAAGTGCAAGTAAAATACTATGGCTGCTGGAAATCAGAACAAACACAGACAATGCTGGAGAAACTCAGCAGAGAGAGAAACAAAGTCAACATTTTGAGTCTGGTATCACTCTTCTTCAGAAGAGTTTCTTTTTACCACCATCAAATCACCTGTGTTACTGATTAAAAGAACAATTAATAATTGCTATCCAACGGGGGTAGGAAATAAGGGAGGGGACTAAATTAAAATGATGTTGGAGGGGGAAATAATGCTCTCCAACCCCTATGGTGCCCATCTCTCGCTGAAAACTTTAAGGGTATTGGTGGACACCAAAATGATCCCTCTCCATAGACACCTAGGCATGATAAAGGGGCATAGAAGAGGAGCAGATGGTCATGAACTACAACCCCCTTCATGACCCGCTACCTGGACCTGTTGATGACCATCTTGGCCAGGCCTAGGGGCAAGTGCTTAAGGAAGTCCTCCGATTTGGGTGGTATGGCGGCTCAGTGGTTAGCACTGCAGCCTCACAATGCCAGGGACCCAGGTTGATTCCAAACTCAGACAACTTTCTGTGTGGAGTTTGCACGTTCTCCTGTATCTACATGGGTTTCCTCTGGGTGCTTCAGTTTCCTCCCACAGTCCAAAGATGTGCAGGTTAGGTAGATTAGCCATGGGAAATGGAGGTTTACAGGGATAGGGTAAGGGGGTGGGGTGGGATTGAGTGGGATTTTGCTTGGAGCGTTGGTCTGGACTCAATGGGCCAAATAGCCTGCTTCTACACTGTAAGGATTCTATAATTTGCACACACCAGCCCCTCCGCACCAGGTAAACCATGGGGAGTTCCACGGATTCAAAAATGAATAAACAGCTAAACAGTCAAACTAAAGAATTACTTTTGAGACCAATTATTCCACCTTCCAAATGTTTTTGATTCATAAGGCAATTAATGAGTGACTGAACCCAGATGTAAGTCAAGGCCTCTGAAATGCCCATTTACCTCCCAATGGCATGCAAATCGGTGTCAAAATCACCAATCAATAACAGTGACCAGGCTCCGCACCTCCACCATGTTTGACCCTCCCTCACCCTTGCAGGCCCAAGCCGATGATGGTCAACTCTGAAGAACCTCAGCTTGTCTGGCCCATTTAGACTCAAGAAGCCTTCGGGGTTTCCCTACCAAACCTGTAGGGCTAACAGGGTCCATTGCTCCATCCACCCCAGTGCAGAACTAAGGAGTACACTAAGATGTAGTGTGAGGCAGAGGAAGAAGATATTGTTTTGAGACCACTTTGATGGCACAGGTGAAGAACTTTTTTTTATATAAGTAGCAGTTTCTCCACAGATGTTCATGATGTTAAGTTTCATTTGTTTGTGAGTCTCTATCCCCTCCATTTTCCAAATCCTTCTGCTCCCATTCTTTCCACAACCAATGCAGTCTCAGACATCTGGAGGAATATACAGCATTATAGAAAGAAGGTCAATTACCTTCTCCACTCAACCAGTGAAAAGGCCACCTTCTTTCCAATGTTTCCCATTCACTCTATCTTTTCTATTGTGCCCACCTCCCACCACTCTTTACCACTCTCAATACTGCTTTCAACATCTTCCATCACTTGCTACCACCCACAAATCCATGACACCATTAGCCCTGCAAGCTCTTTGCTCCCACACTTGATTGGGATATCTCCCCACCTGCTCCAAAACTAATAGCTGTGCTGCCCCACCTTCATTTCCCTTCATTCCTACCTCTTATTCCTGAAGCAGGGCAGTGCTTAATATGAAAGAGAGAGTCAAGACTCAACATTCAGCTCAACACCCTTATGTGGAGACGATCCTGACTCTGACTGTCCCAAGTAACAGACTAACTGTACCGAAGCACCTGGACTGGTAAGGGAGGCTGCCCTTGACATATTGTTCTAAGGGCTATGTCTTTTTATTTTTCTGCATTCTTGATTGTGGACTGAAATGCGAAAGGACTGGCTTAAAAGCCAAGGATTGTTTAAGGAATGCTGCACTTTTTAAAATTAAACGATCAGACGCTCATCACTGCCAGTCAAAAAACTTACCTCAACAGCCAGCAGATGCATAAAATATGCAGCGAGTTGCTCCTGCTGTCAAGATAGGCCTTGACAGACTTGGGATCAACTGTTTGGGTTACACAGAAATAATTTTTTCTCGGTGGACAGGTTGTCAGTTTTGGACTTCATACAAATGCCAATGTCACTATTCTGTCAGATCAGATATCATGACTAACGAACCTGAGACTAAAACGTACAAATATTAAAGTATATGCTCTCGGTACAATAAATCCTAAAATTGATGGTGTGCTATAAATAACATTGCGACATAAGCAGCAACAGGAATTGAAAATGTTTATGTTCAAAATCAACACTCCTCACTTTTCAGACTACCCGCATGTTGGTGACATGAAAAACAAGAGAAAAACTAGTTCAGAAATGGCCTGTTTTAAATCAACTTGTCAAAAGGCAACCAGTAGAAGATGTAATTGTGTTTCTCAGACTAATTGTGGAAACCCCACCGCCAAACAAAAAACCTTGTAAAATTACCTATTTTGGCATAAGAGCATTGTTTCATACTGTCAATGGGAAAGAAGTCACAAACTTTACTGGACTGGTGGGAACGTTCAATATTCTGTCCTCTAAAACAGAACAATCAATACAAATGACAAAGAGCAAGCAGAAATATTCCACTATCACAACTCAAGATGTGAAAAAAAGTCTAATCTACCAGTCAAACAATCACAGAAGGTGTCAGAAGACATCCAACTTAATTAACAAGTTGAAGTAAAAGGCTTGTAGCCTTCAACACGGATGTGTCAGCAGATTGAGAATAAAGACATGCTTGCACAATGTGGAAGTGAGCTGCATACAACGCCATGGAAGCCAGTTCAACAGCCACAAATTCAGCACACAGTCAAAAGAAGAAATTTCTTGTTCTGATCATCCAAGATATTTAAAAAAAACTATTCTTATTTTCAAGAAAAAATGAAAAAGCCTTATCCAGAAATCTAGGCTATGCCAAAGAAGAAAGTACGTGTTTCAACAGAATCTCCCATGTTTGCCAATCATGAGATTAAGGCCTCCCCAGCTGATATTACGGGGAATCTACCAAAGTTAGTGAAGAAGAGTTCCTCCACAGTTTCTCGGTGTGTGCTGGAGAAACACCTAGCACCTCAATCCGGAGGATATTACTAGATGATAGCAACATAGATCTATTAGAGTTTTCCATGTCTGCTTGTTCAACAATTAAGGCTAAAACTGCACCCTTATCCTTCTCTAGAAAAATTACAGTCTACTAATCTCCGAATTCACTTTCTTTGCAAACAGCAAATAGACCACAGTTCCCTCTAGTCTTCCAGCAGAGCAATGATCAACAGATCAGACTTGAAATCAATAGTGCTCAAGCCTAAGACCTGACATTCTTCCAAGTTTGACGACACTGTGTTCTGAGAAAATTTTGAAAAATAAGGACCACCTGCATTTGGGAAGTGAGAGATCTGGTGGACGATGAGGGAGAAGTAAATGTAATGTAGTGCATGATATATGTAATACGAATGTATAGTTGTTAACTATTGGGGAAGAAAAGCTTTGACAGTGATGTTGTGTAAGGTAATGTTTCTGAAGGAGCTAATGCTGTTGTTACATTGAGATCCACCAAGTTTGATGATGTCACATTGACTTTAATTTGATTTGATTTATTATTGTCACATGTACTTAGGTACAGTGAAATGTTTTGTTTTGCATGCAGTACAGGGAGATCATACCATACAAAGAACATAGAGTGATAGAATAGAGTGAAGAATACAAAGTTACTGCTGCAAAGAAGGTAGACAAAAATCAAGGTCAACATTAGATTTGAAATTTGAAAGGTCCATTCAGAAGTTGAATAACAGTGGGGAAGAAGATATTCTTGAACCTGTTGGTATGTATATTTAATCTTTTGTACCCTTTGCCTGACGGAAGAGGTTGGAAGAGATTATGACTGGGGTGGGAGGGGTCTTTGATGATGTTGGCTGCCTTTCTGAGCCAGATGAAGTGTAGATGGAGTCAACGGATGGATGGTTGACTTGCATGATGGACTGGATTGTGTTCACAACTCTCTGTAGTTTCTTACAGTCCTTGGGTAGAGACAGGTGAGTTCTGTATACATACCTGAAGGGAATAGATGTATTCTGTACAGGTCTCCTAAGAGCCCTTAATCCCCAGATCAGATGAGGTGACTCCAAGAATACTTTGGGAAATAATTGTGAAAATTCCAGAGACTCTGGCCACTATTTTCCTATCCTCCTCTGATACTGTGGAAGGGAGCCAGAAGATCGCAAATTTTAAATTCTTGTTCAAAAAAAAGATTGTAAATATAATCTCAGCAACTATAGGCTAGTCAGTATTATCATAGTGATGGGGAAGCTTTTAGAAATGATAATTTGGGACAAAAGTAATAATAATTTGGGCAAATATCAGTTAATTAATGAAGGCCACCTTGTACTTGTTAAGTGTACATAGTGCTACAAAGGAAGGTGCCTAAATGGAGATGGTGAAGCAGGTATACAAAGTTTTATCCAGTTCAGTAGGAACACAGAAGTATTCCAGCATTCACCGAAGTGCCAAATGTAGCAAACTTCCCTTTATGTGCTACTTCTGACTCCTGCTCAATTATAATAAGGGTGTGTATAAATAACGACTGTAGTTTCATTCATTTCAAAACTTCAACATCCACTCTGACAGACTTATGCACTGCACTACATTTTCTGATACGTCCAAGACAGGCAAAACACTAACAAATTTAAAATCGCTTTTAATTGTAAAAGTTGGCTTCATTTACATTGTCAAAAATGAATACCTAACCCATTGTCTCAATCAAGATTAGGATTGATAATTTACAACAAAACATCCATTTTTAGATTACATCATCAAGCTTATTATAGGATGACTCAAATCTTGGTTTGAATTCTCAAATAATCTTTGCAGTATTATTGTTAAAAAATCACAAGCAAAACTACACCATTTGTAACAAAATGCATTGAAGTAATAAAACTCAGTCCAATGCTTTTAAAATGTGTGTATTCCTTCTAGTATTTTTCTTCCCATTTCAGAACATGAAAGCTATTCTCAATTCATTTATGTTGTCATTCATATCAGCTACCTGAGGAGAGTTGCAATGCAAAGTGCTGCAGGCAATGCTATTCCACGGATCAGTTACTAAAGCTGCACATAACAGCATGAAAGCACTTCATCTGAAGTGGCCATCCGTCAGCTTCTCGGGGTCTTCTTGCTGAATATTCTGTCAAGCACATTGTGGTTGGCTGGTTTATTTGTTAGTTTCTGTCAAGAATCAAAAGCATGACTTTGGGCCATGGATTTTCCCTGAAGCAAGCATTGTAATAGTCCTTAACTATCTGAAGTAATTATTTTACGTGAAGCAATAATAATCAGCAACAACAGCAGACAGATATTAAAGGACTGACAGCTTCAGTTGTAAGCACAAAAATATTAAACTATTGAGGATTGTATTGTTACGTTCTGCTGAAACCAAAATGTTAGAGACTCAATATGCACTTTGATGAGACTGTCCGCAGCTTTCACTCAGCCAGTTTTAGCCTTGGCGAAATGGCAAATTGAAATGTTTAGTCCAAGCATTTCTACTGTATAGCAGTTGCTAAACACTAATGCAAGATTTAAAAGACACATTTGACTTAAAACAGAGGACTTGTGTGTTAGTTTTTCAAAGCACTTTGGCATATAATGACAGAATACGGCTCTGATTTCAAGCTTGGGGAGTTTCCCATTGGAGAAGGCAGGTGGAGAGGAACAATATTTGAGTTTCGCGCTAATTGTGTTAGCAGTGAGTGGGTGCCCGTCATGCCCCCTCAATAACTTTGGGCATGAATGGATGGAGTGGCATTAAGAGGATGCCAAACCATTTCTGTGATTGACCTCATTTGAACATACAGGGTCAGCTATCAACGTTTTATTGTGTGTATATAGTTCACCGATTAGAAATACATGGAATTTAGCATCACAACCATGTTACTACTTTGTGTTTCTGATTACCATCATGCACCCAGACAAATCGACAGGCTGGCCAGCTACCTGGAAGGAAAACCAACAGGCATATGACAGTCTCCAGTAAGAAGAATGGGGAAGGCTGGGGTTCAGGTTTTGGGGGAAAGTCAGGTGATTGGCAGGGAGGGGATGAGGGTCAGCCTGAGTGTAACTGACTTCATGGCTGGAGAGAGCTGGGGCTTGAGTGAAGATGCATTCAGCCCCAAAAAAAACTAAAGACATGCATTTAATAGAGCATATTACAGTTAATTAAGTCCATCCATGGAACCATAATGGCTACCAGGTTACGGCTACATCTATTAGCCCTCTCCTAAGGAGGTTGCTTCTAGCATCATGGGTAGGTAACTGTGGCTTTTTAAAAACTTCTTAAAAATTGTTAGAGCTGGGGAACAAGACTGTCCAGATGAAACACTCTTCATTAAGTTATTGTTAAACCTCCAAGTCTAACATCAGACATCATTTGGAATCTTTGCTCAACATGCACAAAGTCTTTAACATTATTGTGAAAAACTCCCTGAATGGCAAGACTTTCATTCTGGGGTCATGGGTGCAAAATGGATTCAGGCCATCTGTCAGTGGATATAGATCGAGGAAGCCACCAGGTCTGACAAGTGACAAGACAAGCTATTGTAAAGGACCACCTTAATCTCTAGGACTTCATCTCAGTTGTTTGCTCATATATTAGTCATTCTAGCTTTCACAACTCTTGTTTCCTAAGCCTCATCCATACCAATGCAAACTATGCCCCCAGTCCATCATGGATGATTCCTGATACCCTCCATGTCATTACATGCCCCACCCCAACCCCCAGAGGTCCTCGTGTTCCCCTTCCCAAATTATTACAAATTCATACCAAACCATCATTTTCCCTTCCAACCCCCATGCGAACTCACCCTGTATCCAAAGGTGGAAGTAATCAGGAGTCATGTTGAGATGAAATGCTCGATATGTCCATAAAAGCCTTCTCTTTATGAAGAAGTCCCATTTATGGCAGAATTATAGGTTGAAGAAAGCAATCAAGTATGAATATTGACATGATGTTACACCTCGTAGAAATGTCAACAAACAGCTATTGTAACTTTAAGATCAGATTTTAAAAATAACTCTCAAAGACAGCCTTTTTTTAAAAAAAGATTTAGGCATTACAGTAATTTCACAACTTGAAAGTTCAGCAGACCATATCCTGAAAGAGCATTTACATCTATTCTAAACTTCATAACTCCATGTTGTGATTTCAGGTTCTAGCCAGAGTGAAAACTCAGCACTAAGTTCAATTAGTTTGCTAAGGATAGGTTTCTTTCATGTTTGAGTTACACTTTGTCCGCTTTTCCATATTAGTGAAAATGGGATCTGTCAGAAATGGGAACTGGACACTGGATCTTGGTAGCATAAATTTGATGATCCATGGAATATTTCCAACTTTGTAAATATACAGACTTAGTTGTCATTCTAGTTGCAGTGCAAAGTTATGCAGTATGTAATCAATCCCTGTAAGCTAGAGGCACTCTTTGTGGACTACAGTGTGGCCCACACTGGAGGGAAGGATATTTATTCATGAGGCAGGTTGTGTGAGTTAGGAGATTGTCCAGTCTGCCACAGTATATTACATTTTATACCCAACATTCAGTCCAGTGAGAGTGAGTGTAGAGTGGATTTGGGCAGCCTGACACCAGAAACAATTCAGAGGCTTCCTCAGAGATTACCAAGTGCAGGGCAAGGCTGTTTACAAGGTCCATTCCAGTTTTCTTGGGATTTATCCCGGTTATTTCATAAATTTTAAGCCTTCAGACACCACCCTTCCCACCTTACCATCTCTCACTAGCTCCCCGTGCCACGACCTTGCTAAACCATGCCCCACATCCACATGGTTCCTTAAATCCCGCCATGCCTATATAATTGTTGCTTATGTCAACCCATCCACCCATCCATCTTTGCTATCACACCCTCAAAGCCACATAACCAATATCCACCATTGACACATCCTAGGAATTCTGGTGAGATGAAATAAAACAAAGCTCTAAATGTCTACTATAGCCTTTAACATAATACAAAATACACACCCATTCATGAAAGCTCATTAAAAATGTTAGGTTTGTATTCATAACCCCACATCAAAAACACCTAAAAATAGCTCGTAGCTTTTAAAGCGTCTTTGAGCTGTCAATCAAATTTTGAACCTACTAATTCCTGCTGTAATAATTATAGGATATGGAAGGCAACTAGTCATTAATAACAATAGGCCTTGGACAATGTCAACTGAAAGCTATTTTAATTACTAGAATGATTTTTTTTTCAACTCTTACTGAACCAGGCAGTTTATTATTTTTAATGGAGTGGGGATCTCAGCTTTTTATTTAGTGATCGCTGACAGACACAATCTTTTTAATGTTTAAAGAACAGAGCATTTAAATAGCTTCACAGCTTAACAATTCTACTGATCTTATCAGTTCTTTCACAAGCAGTTATACATACTCTAAAAGTTTATAATACAGTACAGATTCAGGTGTATGATACAGCAAAAATGGGGCCATTTGAATATAGTTTTGAGTTCAGGTGGCCCTGTTTAATCTGGGTTTCCCTTTTGTGTGAGTCATATGCTGACCCCATTCCGTCCCAGTGAAAATGGACTCGGTTGGAAAGGACTTCCACATCTAGAGCCCACTGAAAATCTCACACAGAAGTGTCAAGGCTGTGCAACATTTGCTTCAATAGTGTTACAAAATGGAGGTCGACACCCCTCCCCCTTCTGATAACTAAAACTGAAACACCCAGAGAAGCTTGCCTCACCTCATAATCTGTTAAAGGAAGTATGGAAAATGGTATAACCTGCCTCTCACCACCCCCACCCCCCAATCAGTTATAAAGGAGAGGTTAAATGAAATAAACTCCTAACAGTCACTCGATAATCATAATCAACAAGTAACAATGTATTCATCTAACAGTGAACAAATTAACAGAACTATTAACAAACTAAAAAATTCCCCCTCTACAACTAACTATTCCCAAATGAAACTCTAATGGTATGCTGTTCCAACAAATACAAGTCCCACTTATATAAACCAAAATAGTAATAAAATAAATTAAAACTTAATCTCTTGAAATTACAGCCAGGATGAACCTTTTGAAATGCTTCACTGTTCTTCAGTCAGGAATATCTTTCTCCATCAAATTCTTGGGTCAGGAATATTAGCTAAGAGTGCCGCTGTACCTTTAGTCAGATGATGGTTTTCTGAGAGCTTAGAGAATTCTGTGAGAGCCAGTGATTGTCTCTTTAGGGCTGCTAATTGTTAACTCTAACAGATGGCAGTTCCTCTCACAATGATTTTCAAATACCTTTTTTTATACCCTGATGACTTATTAATTTCTTACAATAGGATTGGTCTTATGTTGTCAAAACCATTAGATTTAAACTTAATCAGTTTTTAGTTCCTAAGTGCCTGATTTAAATTATTTGGCAGATTTTCAAACTGGTTGCCTTAACAACAAAACAAACCACTGCCTGGGCTGTTAACCAGGTTGTTAGCCTTTTGATACACTGTTTCAATTTCAGGAGCTCTCGGTGCACATGCCCATTTTTTATAATCTCCAAGCCTAGAAAAAAACACATCATCTTTTAAAGGGACCGCACACTCTCCCCCCCAACCCCCATCATTTTACAAACATCAAATTATAACGTCCTGCCTTGCAATCCACAAGTACTCCATCCCGACTTCACGATAGTAGTACAATCCTCTACTTAATGAGAGCTCTCACGCTGGTTGTGGTCCAGTTTAACCGATGAACATAAACACTTCAGACAATATGACAGCCATATGTACAGAGGGTATCTTCTGTCACCAAATCGTCAGCCTCTTGCATAATATGTAACATCAAATATTAGCATGGCTAGAAAACTGGCAAGTATAAAAATGTCACGGCTGTGCGTGATAGTGGGCACAGATCATCAGAATGTGTTTCTGACCTATACTAATTGAACACTCAGTGTGGAAGCCATACAATTCTTGGAGAAACTGAAACTTCTAAAGAAGCTTGTTAAAGGAATATTTATGCATTAAATGCCCTGGCATTAAAGAAAACCTGAAATGTGCACAAAAATGGAATCCTAGCCTATTTATTCTAATGGCCTTTGTGAAAAAGTTATGAATTTATTTATACCAGAAAAACTTGTTCCATTTATCTGCCTGATACAAGCAACTTTCACTTGACTGGTTTTACTTTTGCAGCCCTAAAGGAGTGAGAGGTAAGGTGATTAAGTGCAGCAGTGACTTTCACTGATGTAGGCAAGGGCATTCAAATTCTATCAGTTCTTTCAGGTCTTGTTTTACAGGAGATGAAAGCTCTGATAAAGTCTCCCTGAAGAAGTCTCCCTCAATGGTGCATTTGATGTGCTGGTCTTTTATCTCTGAGAGGTTAAGGATTCTTGGGTGAGCTCTTACTTCTTTGGTAGTCCTTTATGTAATCTCAATAGCTGCAGCTCAGATATCCCAATTCTCCTCTGGAAACAGGAACAAAAATTGGCCTCATGATATGGAGACCAAGAATTTTTTCCACAAGGAAACAGCTATTGTCTCTGGGACACTTACATTCATCTTGAGGGCTGATGACAGATTAATATTGGCACAGACACAATGATATGTCATATGCTCACTTATTTGACCATCAAATTATACATAATTTAGAAAGACTTGGAAAAAAATATGAAGAAGAAATAAAGAATATACATTGAACATATGCAGTTTGACCAGCTCTTTAATATGAGTTAGGTACTAATAATCACTGTGCTGTTACTTCATTTCAGGCAGCAATTTTTTCACACATAGCAGCGCTGATACAATGTTGATTTGTGTTAGTATTGTGTGAACATTGTTAAATGCTCCTACAAATGTTTAACCCAGTTTTAGTCTGCCAACCTCTGAAAATCACAGAACAATAATTACAAAAATGTTACCATGATTTTCAGGATGCTCATTTCATATACCATGGATTGTGAGGTACAAAACTGGACTGAGGAACAATAGATGGAGTTTAATTTATATAAATGCAAGGTGGGTCAAACCAGGGCAGGACTTACACCATCAATGGTAGGGCCCTTGGGAGTGTTATAAAACAAGGAGATCTAGGGTTACAGGTTCATAGCTCATTGAATGTGGAGTCACAGGTAGACAGAGTGGTGAAGAAGGCTTTCAACCTGCTTGCTTTCATTGGCAAATGCATTGAGTACAAGAGTTGGGATGTCTTATTGCAGCTGTACAAGACATTGGTGAGACCGCATTTGGAGTACTGCATGCAGTTCTGGTCGCCCTATTATAGAAAGGATATTACTAAACTAGAAAGAGTGCAGAAAAGATTTACTGGACTGGAACATTTGAGTTATAAGGAGATATTGGGTATGCTGGGACTTTTTTCATTGGAGCGTAGGAGACTGAGTGATGACCTTATAGAAGTCTATAAAATCATGCAAGGCATGGATAAGGGAGATAGCCAAAAGATTTTCCCCATGGTAGGGGAATCTAAAACTAGAGGGCATAGGTTTAAGGTGAGAGGGGAGAGATACAAAAGGATCCAGAGGGGCAATTTTTTTTCACACAGATGGTGGTGAGTGCCTGGAACAGGCTACCAGAGGGAGTGGTGGAAGGGAGTACAATTTTGTCATTTAAGAAAGATTTAGACAGTTACATAGATGGGATAGGTATGGAGGGATATGGACCAAATGCAGACAAATGGGACTAGTTTAATTGTGAAAACTAGATGGCATGGACAAGTTGGCCTAAAGGGCCTGTTTCCATGCTGTAGTCCTCTATGACTCTAAATCCACATGGAGTATAAAATGACCCTATGTTAGGATGAAAAAATCATGTTTTTACATTTACGTGGCATATATCTCAGCACCTCCATCCTTTTCTGCTAATAAGTTTTCTCAGTCTGACTCAGTCTGCCCATCTTCAAAGCATCATTTCCAAATTTCCACCTCATTAAGGCACATTCACAACTGTCGATGAAAACAACAGAAGCAAAGCTGATTTTTAATAACTACAAAATAACGACATATACAAGAAAAATAAGTTACCTCATCTAACTCCAATCATTGTTTTCAGATTGGAATTCCTCTCCTGCTTTAATGGATTTCTCCTGGATGCTGTCAGCGAATTCCTAGTTAAAATCAGAATAGACTAGTGAGTTGCTGACATGAAGCCGTTTCCTGAGTAAAGGCGATTTAACCCAGACTCTCTGAACAAATGAATGAAGCCATGTCGATGTCCTCACTCGGTCAGGTCTGCCTATCCAGGAAGTTGGGTGGAATAGGACAGCTCCAATCCTATCGCAGAACTGCAATCCTCTGGGCCGAATTTTACCTGAATTCAGTTCAGTGTCAATTTTGGCAAGTTTCATGGAGGGTTTCTCTCTGTGAGTTCCAGCAAAATTTCTCACACCATTTTCCAAAGCTTGCCACTTTAGCTATGTACCATGCCTCTATGCTGCCTACAAAAGGTATCTTTCTACATGAGACCTCCTGGGATTCTCAGCATCGGTGTCATATCTAGTCCTCAGTTATGCATCAGGTGAGATGTTGTTAGTCTGGAGCTGCTCTGCACAATGAATTGCCCCAGCTATTGGAGACAGAAGAAAATTGGTGCCCCTTTTTACCGAGTGGGACCTGGACAGCCTGGTGAACAGGATGATTTAGAGGAGAGCTGACAGCTTTCCTCCAGACCCCCAGAGGAGACCTTATCACCAGACATTACCAGTTTGCCCTAATGTTGATATCTGGGGCAGTATAATATCCATGGTCCCCAGAACACCCAGTAGTGCAGAAAGAAGGTGAATCATCTTCATCACGCTCACTCTTCTCTCTGCTGCCTCACACTCAGGCTATCTCTGCTACTAAAGCCTACTTCCCACCAAGTTTTATGCTTGACTACTCTCACGATTGAATGCAACATCTTCCCTCACCCACCGCAATACCCCACACCACTGACCCTGCATGGCCTCTGCACTGTCTATTCACTCCCTTGAAACATCTCACCACCTTCCCCCCACCTGCACCAATGTTCACTGCTGAGTCAGCCATTTTCCTCTCACTCAATCTCTCCCTTTGTCTCATTCCCAGAGAAACCAATGGGGTTGAAGAGCGAAGCTGAGTGGTGGGCTGCCCAACATTTGGCTCTGCACCCCTGACAATGAGAGGATCCTGGCTCTGGCCCAGATTGGTGAGGACTGTGACTGTTTCTGTAGTGATGCTGAAACCTCCATGTTCCAGCAACCAAGTAACAACCATTGTTGTTGCAGCATCTGCAGTAATTTGCTCTACCACTGTCCCTTACTGTGTTGTTTTCTTATTGCTGCATGTATGTTTGACATGTCTGGACTCCGACCTTTCTCATGGCACATCTTCTCTTTCATCTCCTACAAACATCAGTGGAATTTGCGTAGTCTCCATGGTCAAGATGGCGAGCTGAGGAAGAAGCCCCAGATCCCTCAGAGGATGCACCTGCAAGGCTTCTTCCTGCAACCTCCATCTGCTCAGATACTGACACCTTTTTAAGCTAGATTAGAGCTGGGAACACATGCTGGTGAACTCATAACTACCACATCTCCATAGATAAAGGAAGATATACTCCAGGTCACTGGCACATGAAGGACTGTTGTAGAACAGGCACCTAATCAGTCCAAGGCAGGGGAGGACAGCATGGTACCATCTGTTAAGAACTTCATACAAATGAAGAAAAAGGGTTGTCAAAGGCACTGGGCCACCTGACACAAAAAAAATCATAGTATCATACAGTGCAGAAGATGCCCTTTGGTCCATCGAGTCTGCACTGACACGTGAGAAACACCTGACCTTCAACCTAATCCCATTTACTAGCACTTGGCCTGTAGCATTGAATGTTATGATGTGCCAAGTGCTCGTCGAGGTACGTTTTAAACGATGTGAGGACACACACCTCTACCACCATCCCAGGCAGTGCATTCCAGACCGTCACTGCACTCTGGGTAACAAAGTTTTTCCTCACATCCCCCCTAAACCTCCAACCCCCCTCCCACCTTGAACCTGTGTCCCCTTGTGACGGACCCTTCAACTAAAGGGGAACAGCTGCTCCTTATCGACCCTATTCATGCTCTACATAATGTTTTACATTTGACTCAAATTGCTCCTCAATCTTCTCTACTCCAATGAAATCAAGTCAAGCCTAACCAACCTTTCCTCATAACTTAAATTTTCTAACCCAGGCAGCATCCTGGTGAATTTCCTCTGTACCCCCTCCAGTGCAATCACATCCTTCCTACGATGTGGCGACCAGAATTGCAGCTGTTCCCCTTGTACCTGCTAAAAACCTTTCTTTTCCTTTTCATTTTATTCTGAATATCTCTGGTCATCCAAGGTTCTCTGGCCTTGTTACTCCTTCTTACCAACCTACAGGAAACATATTGGGCTTGTACCCTCCCCATTTCCTTTTTGAACACTCCCCCCACTGCTCTTGCGTAGATTTCCCTACTAGTAGCTCTTCCCAGCATACTTCGGCCAGATCCTGCCTTATTTTGCTAAAATCTGCCCTCCCCCAATCCATTTTTTTTGCAATTTATCTATTTCTTTGTCCATAACTTTGTTATATTGTACCATGTTGTGATTGCAATCTTTACACCGTTCCCTCACCACCACCTCAACCAATTGTCTGGGCTTCACTCTCCAGAATTAGGTCCATAACAGTTCTGTTCCTTGTTGGAACCTTTACATATTGGCCTAAAATGTTCTCCTGTAGACATTTCAAGAAATCCACTCCATCTATGCCCTATGTCTATCCCAAGTAATGGTGGGAAATTTGAAATTACCTACTAGAATTATCTTTTTATAATTAGTTTTACCCATATCCATAAGTCGTGCACAAATTTGCGGCTCAATTTCCCACCAACTCTCGGGGGGTCTGTAATATACACCTAGCAATGTAGCTGCCCCCTTTTTTATTCATAAGCTCTACCCATAAAGCTTCATTCGAAGCCCCCCCCAAGATATCATCTCTCCTTTCTATATTAACTTACTCCTTAACCAATGATGTAATGCTTCCTCCTCTGCTTAGCCTAAAGATTCTACATCCCAGAATGGAGTGTTGCCATATTGCCCCTCCCCCAACTACGTCTCTGTGATGGCTTATATATCACACTTCCTGTGTCAATCATTGACCTTAACTCATCTGTTCTTCTCATCAAACTCCTGGCATTAAAGACCACCCATCCTTGCCTTACTCCTTTGCACATTAATAGAGCTGTACTCCCTCCGACTTAGTTGTTTTACTGTATGATTCTGCGCCCTTATTCTGCCGACAGTCTATGTCCCCTCCCTCTGCCAAATTAGTTTAAACTCCTCTCAACAGCACTGAGAAAGTCCCAAAAGAATGTCAGTCTCACTCTGGTTCAGATGTAGACCGTCCGGCTTGTACAGGAATGGTTCCAGTGGAATCTAAAACCCTACCTCCTGCACCAACTCTTAAGCCACACATTTATCTGCACTATTTCTGTATTTGCTGGCATCTGGCACTGGGAGCAATTCAGACATTACCTTGCTTTTCAGTCTACTACTTGGCTCCCTGAATTCGTGATGCAAGATCTCATCCTTCTTTCCACCTATATCATTAGTATCAACATGTACCATGATCTCTGCTTATCATGCCAAACCGTTCAGTATTTCCTGCAGCTGTTCAGTGACATTGTGGACCCTAGCATAAGGGAGGCAACATACCAGGTTGTAGGACTTCACTAACACTGCTTGTACCATACTGTTTCTGATATGCAAGTGTCTGGCTGCCTCCATGAACAGGTTGCCAATTGTCACTTAATGTCTTTTGGATACCACAGACTAGCAACCCGTCACTCCAGCCATTGTTGCAAGGTGACAGAGGGATGAGGAATCTTGACCTCACTATAGGCATCCCTTGCTCAGTAGGAGACAAGGCAGAGCCAGCCAGAGCAGGAAACATACTGATCGCATCCCCGCCCCGTCCCTCACAAATGTTTCCATTCAGAACACTCCACAATGTGGCCAAGCATTCTACTTCCATCTTGCCTGCCAACTTCAGCCTGCGGGAGTTCAAGCTGAAGAGGGTGCATCAGATCAGGACACTCATCATGTTTGGAGCCTCTGGCCACGAATACCATCATGGTCACCTGACCAAAACTCCAGAGCCAACATCTTTTCCAAGATGGCAGTGGCGGGAACGGCAACGTTCAGCTCCTGAGCACCTGACTTGGCTGCTCATTGGCTCATCCACATTTCTGCCCCATCCACATGGCTTTATCATTGTCTTTACAGCTCAGTGTTTTTTTTTGGTTTTGGCTGCCCTGGGGCCTCCTCCTGATGTCCTCCTATGGGAGGCCAGGGCCCCGCTTATCTCCATCCCCACTTCATCTTGGGTGGCAGTGTCGGAAGATGAGCCATGACTCTGTCAGTTGACTTGGAGCCGTGGTCGTGTTGGTTGATGTCCAGCATCAGAGGAGGTGCAGGACCTGTGTAGCGTGACCATCTCCAGCTCGGAGGCGGCATAAGTGGAAGCAACAGCGCCAGTGGTGACAGAAAAGAATCAAGTTGCCCGGAGACAATGTTGGTAGATGGTGACAGGATGAGCAGAATGGGTGAAGTCTACGAGAGGGAAAGATGAACGTTCCAAGCTGTTTCAGTTTCAGTAGCATCAATTTAATGTCATTTCATTCAGTACTTTATAATTTATACAATCTACTCAGCAATTTATTATGTAATCCAAGATGGCGCTGGAGCATGGCACATAATACACTTTTCACTGTACCTAGGTAGAAGTGAAAATATTAAATAAACCTAAATCTAAATCAACAGGCACCATATAGAGCTGGTCTTCTCCAAGCAAACTGCTGAGATGTAGAGGGCCAAAAAGGAGGAAGATTAAATCCTGTGGGTACAATATTGCTACAGGTGAAACTTCATTATAAATACGTTCCCATATTTGTAAATATATATTCATTGTACATCATCAGCAGTGTGATTGTATGTCATTCTAGCTGCAGTTACAAGAATGAAAGTACAGAGCCTCACTATCCTGAGGACTACACAATGTTTTATAGTCCGAGATGTAAAGTGAGCACCATGTGCACACTATGGGACCTTTCGAAATGATTATTGCTTTGGTGACCAGGGAAATCTTTCCAGGCTGCCATACATTGCTTGTGCATCACAGCCTTCAGTGAGATTCATTTATAGTGCTGCATCATGTGGTCTTGAAGCCAGGACTTGGACTCCACACAGTAGGAGAATGTGTACGGTTCACAAACAGCACTTAGCAATTGCAGCTATCTTTCATCTATACTGTGTGGACATTTGTTTAACGCTGTCACCCACTGAAGGGTTCCGCATCACAGGAAAGTGGAGGCCCCTATCCCACAGAGTAAAAGATTGTATCCCATGTCTCT
The DNA here is from genome assembly GCF_021869965.1 of Rhincodon typus. NCBI lineage: Eukaryota > Metazoa > Chordata > Chondrichthyes > Orectolobiformes > Rhincodontidae > Rhincodon > Rhincodon typus. The sequence continues at coordinate 121,863,949 of NC_063332.1, read as the reverse complement.
AAAAAGACGTACAGTAGTTTTCTTTCTTCATAGTTAGTTAGTGCAGTTAGATGGCTAGAAAGTGATTTATTTTATTTTATGTTGGCACAAACATCTATTGTATGGCACCAGAACAAACTTTATTTATCAAATAAATGTTGAAAATACTACACATTGCCAAAAAAGACTAATTTGGCTTTGCCAGCCTCCCACATAATGTTAAACAGTTTACATTGTCACAGTGTCTCCCACTGGAAATGAGACTAAATCTCATTATATCCGTTGGTGTTGTTTGGTTTGATATATTTTCTATCTGGCATGAAAGTCGACCGTCATTATTGAAAGGATTTTTCTAAGCTTCAAAGATCACCTTATACATGGACTACTAGGGTTATTTTACCCCAGAAATATATGAAATGATTAATCTATTTCCTTTCAATCTTTTAAATTAATGTTTGAGCTGTTCTTTGACATGAACAGTGCAACGTTCTTAGGGCTGTACAATATTGGAGGTGAAGTGCATATTTGCCAGAATGCTAATATGACATTTTGTGATATGATTTTTGTGTAACTAGGCAAACCAATCAATACTACAGGGCACAGTTTGTAGAACTAATCTCATAGTTCATGAGCCCTCATCCGTCACTTAGAGAGCATCTAACTTGTGATTGGGCACACAATTTATTCATGGTGTGACCATTTTATGTAAATTAAGTGAGCTATTTAAATCATTTGCAAGGTCAGAGTCATACATTTGTCATTCCAATTTGATTATATTACAGAAGTGCCAACTCAAGGCAGAGAATCTTCAATATGTATTGTGGTCAAATGGTAAGTGCTTTTTTTTTGAAGAAAATTCTCTCTTTCTTCTATACCATACTGTTCTGCATAAGGAGGTCCTTTGTAATTGCTGTATATCTGGCAAGTGAATGATTAAAGTACTAAGTATTTATGTCAGTGGCTTTCAATTAATCCATATGCCAGTATCGAGAACAGATGTAATTTTCATCATCCGTGTCATGATTCACATAATTAGTTCAGGTCAGTGGTAAATCTTTATCTTGCTTGTTAGTGTCCCACTGGGTTTTTGATATGTTCCTGGCATCTTCATTGAAAAGTCTGATGTTGGTTGTAAATGCCGCATGAGAGATTTACCCAGTTTATCCTTGTACAAATAATATACTGAATACTGAAGAACAATCAAGATTCTTTCTAAAAAGTAGTTTGTTCTGAAAATAATTTTATAGGTATGGTAAAAATTACTTGGAATCTAACATTAACCCAGAAAGTTTAGGCATTGTGATTTTCCAGAAAATATGTGCAATCATTACTCTACTAGCAAAATTTATCAAAATCTCTCATTGAACCTGCTTCCTTCTCTGTCAGGGAATATATCTCAGTGAAACTGAATTAGATAGACTCACTTAAAGGGACATAGCACAAGAGTGTAATTGACCTCCATAACTGAATATTTTTGTGCGTGTGGTACTCACTTGAACACAAAGCTAATCCTGATTTGGCCAATTCAGAACTTGATCACGGTGCTCAAACTCAATAACATGTTTGACAAAGCAGCCTTACAAGACCAGTAGTGTACTCAACTCTGCATATTGCTTCACTGCAATCCTTTCTAGTTTATAAACAATCATTCATTGCACTGGTCCATTATCTGATCATGAGTCCAACTCTCTTTCTCACTGAAAGTTATTCATTTATGTCAGTTCTGAGGAAGGGTCACCGGACTCGAAATGTTAACTCTGTTTTTTTCCTTCACAGATGCTGCCAGGCCTGCTGAGCTTTTCCAGCAATTTTGTTTTTGTTCCTGATTTATAGCATCTGCAGTTCTTTCACTTTTTATTCATTTATGTCAGTTTGATTTCATTAATTGTCTGAGATTTCATAGAGTTTTTGGCCATCTTTTAAAAAAATTTGTGAAATATTTAGAATGATACAGATAGGGTGGTTAAGAAGGCATTTAGCATGCTTGCCTTCATTGCTTAAAACTTTGCATATAGGAATTGGCATTTTGTTACGTTGACTTTGTACAGGACTTTAGTGAGGCCGCTTCCAGAGTACTATGTCCAGTTCTGGTTTCTGTCATAGGAAGGATATTATTAAACTGTGAATGGCAGATGTCTTTTCCCTTTGGTGGGGAATTTCAAGACTAGAGAGCTATTTTTTAAGGTGAGAGGAGAAAGATTTTAAAAAAAGACATAAGAGGCAATTTTTTAACAGAGAGAGGTTCATGTGAGGAATGAACTTTCTGAAGGAGCGGTGAATGAGGGTACAGTTACAAGCCAATGGTAAATCTTCACAGACATTTAAGCTTCAAAGACATTTAGGTAAGTACATAAATAAGAAATGCATGGAAGGGGAGGCAATGGCCTAGTGGTATTACCGCTGGACTGTTAATCCAGAAACCCAGATAACGTTCTGGGGACACGGGTTTGAATCCCACTATGGCAGATGGTGGAATTTGAATTCAATTAAAAAAAAATCTGGAGTTAAGAATCTAATGATGACCACGAATCTTGTCAATTGTCGGAAAAACCCATCTGCTTCACTAATGTCCTTCAGGGAAGGAAACTGCCATCCTTACCTGGTCTGGCCTACATGTGACTCCAGTCACATGTGGTTGACTCTTAATTAGGGATGGGCCTAGCCAGCGATGCCCTCATCCCGTGAACAAGTTAAAAAAAAGATATAGGCCAAGCACCAGCAGATGGGGCTAGTTTAGTTTGGGATTATGGTTGGCGTGGACTGGTTGGACCAAAGGTTTATTGTATGACTGTATAACTCTATATGAAAGCCATCACTTCAAATCTTTTGTTTTTAGTGAATATAAGTATGTATTTTGGGAACAAGTGCCGAAAATAGCAACATAATAATTTCCGTTAGCCACACTGTAACATATTGGTGAGGGAACAGAGGAAGAAATACTAATTTCACTCAGCTCCTCTGGCCAGGTATCAGTCATGGAGCCATAGAGTCATAAAGCACGGAAACAGACACTTTGGTCCAACCAGTTCATGCCAGCCACAATCCCAAACTACACTTGTCCCACCTGCCAGTGCTTGGTCCGTATCCCTCCAAACATTTCTTATTCAGGTACTTATCTAAATGTCTTTTAAACATTGTTACCAGGCGGGGACATCTCAGAGAGGGAGGGTTGAATTGATCTCCCAGAAATCCTTCCGCAGTCAGTGATATACACACTTGTGGAAAACAAACAGTCAGTGCACATTAGGCCTGTCTCTACTTAATTCAAATACCAATAAATCCTGGTAAGATAAATTGCAGTTTGAATTTGTTCTACCTTCCTGTTAACAAAAGGTGAAAATAAAGGAGATGCTCTAATCGATGCCTAATATTCATGATATATTTAAAACAGGAAAAATATATTAACAGACATTTTCTCCTTATCGTTTCCAGCAGATCATCAATACAGCTGCAAATTTTACTTTCATGTATAATTTGGCGATTTAAATACACCACTTGGAATAATTTCCCCCCACCATCCTCAAATATACATTGGATTCCACTTGATTCTAGATGTCATTACAACCTTGTTTCAAACAGGGGTAAAGTAGTTCTGGAAGTCATGTGGGAGTGACTGCCATTAGTAATAAGGTAGCATTTGACCAAGTATGGCATTAAGAAACCCTAGTAAAATTGAAGTCAGTCGGTACCAGGTTGGAGTGGGGAATCACTCCACTAATTTGCCTCATACTTAGGACAACGGAAGTCCGTTGGGGTTGTTGGAGGCCTATCATCCCAGACATAGGATATCACTAGGAGTTCCTTTCGGCCGGTGTTCTAGGCCCACCATTTTCAGCTGCATTGTCATAGACCTTCCTTCCATAATGCAATCAAAAATGGGGATGTTCACTGGCAAATGCACAGTACATTACCATTCAGATATTGAAGCAGTCAATGCTCACAGTCAGTAAGAATTAAACATCACTCAGGCTTGTGCTGATGAACGACAAGTAATATTTGTGCCACATAAGCCCCAGGCAGTGACTATTTCCAACAAGAGAGAATCCAAGTATCATCCTTCGCTGTTGAACGGTAATATCATTGTTGGCTCTCTGAATAGCAACAGCCTACAGAGTTAACATTAACAAGAAACTTAGGTGGACCTACCATATAAATACTGTGGCTAGAAAATCAGGCCATTGGTTGGGAACTCTGCAGCATGTCAATTCACCCCTGATTTCCCAGAGTCTGTCAACAAGGCATAAGTCAGGAGTGTGATAGATTACTATACACTTGCCTTCAACAACACTCAAGAAGCTCAACACCATCCAGAAGAAATCAACCTGTTTGATTGGCACCCCATCCACCAATTTAAACATTCAATCCTTCCAACACCGGTGTATGATAGCTAATATTAATGCCATCTACAAGGGCGCTGCAACAGTCATGAAAGCTTCTTCAACAGCAATCTCCACTTCCATGAAGAACAAAAGCAGTAAGCATTTTGAAATATCATCATCTGTGCATTTCCCTCCAAGTCATGCACCATCTTGACCTGGAATTATATTTCTGTTTATTCACTGTCACTGGATCAAACCTGGGAATTCTCTCCCTAACAGCACTGGGTGTAACTACACTGCAATGAAACAAGCAGGTTGTTTTATAAAGATACGTTACTCAGGTGGGGCTCACCTCCGCTGACATACAGAAGAGAGAAGGTGACTTTATTGCAATGTATAAGATCCTGAATGACCTTTCCAATAGTGGATGTAGAAAGGATATTTCCTTCTGTGCTCAGTCCGGAACAAGGGCACACTGTTTAAAATTAGGGGTCACCTTTTTAGAACAGAAATGCTAAGTATTCTTTTCCTTTCAAAGGGTAATGGAGCTCTCTGCTTCAGAAGGCAGTGGAAGTGGATTTTTTTTTGATATTTTGAGGAAGATTTAGGTAGATTCGTGTTAGGCAGGGGAATCAAGGATTATTGGGGATGGATGGGAATATGGAAAATGAAACACAAACGGATGAGCCATCATCTTATTTATTAGCAGAGTAGCCTCAAGGGCCAATTGGTTCACTTCAGTTCATGTTTGATATGTTTATAGATTATATTATGGAGGTAAAGAAGGCAGATCACCATCACCTTCTCAGAAGCAATCGGGATAGGCAATAAATATTGGCCTTTCTAGCCATATACCCACATGCTAAGATCAATTTGTTTTAGAAACTCTTTCATAGAAATAGATACATGATTAAGTTGGAAAGTTTAATTGTTAAGTATACAATTTCTAGTCTTCAACAGAAGAATATGCACTTTCCAGTCATGTGTTAATATCTAATGCAAGATTTTTATATGTTAGTGAAATGAACATCAAGTAATTTTTCAATGTTATCTCTGAGTTATGCTGCTGGTGGAAAAAATAAAATATTAACAAATATTTCCTCTTGTAAATAAAAAAAGTTCAAACAGTTTAATATAATGGGGGATTTAAAATGATGGTCACTTCTGAAAAGGTGGAACTTACAGTGGGTCAGAAACACATTTACAGTTTCAATGTACTTTGCCAAGTCCCTTGAACTTAGCCATTGTATTAGCCTACCTGTCTCTAGATGTCCTGGCCAATCAAAGAGGATGGTGGGTTGACATGCCAGCTCTGTCAGAGGTAGAATTCCTAATCAAAGGGACCTTAGCAGTGGACAGAATGATTGAATTGGTACATGGATTATTGAAACTGCAGAAACCACAAGAATTAAGAGAAGACCAGAAAAGAGTATGCACTGAGATTCCCATTCTTACTGGGAAGGCCTGCTGCAGAATTTGAGGGATTGCTTTGAGGTGAGTTCTCCTGATGATGGAAGGGAGAGGCCAGTGTAGCAAGCTAAGCAGTTGTGGATGGAAGTGGCCAAAGAAATCACTGGCAGGCAGCGCACTGAATGGATCCAGCACCTCAGGAGGGTGGAAATTGTGACTGGTGTTACACTTCCAAGCCCCACATGCTGATATCCCAGCATTTTCTGGTGCACAGATTCTCAAATCAGCATGCACTATAGCTTCAATCATTACAAGCATGGCCACACATTCCCCTCTGAACAGCCGCTATTTACACCCCCAATTATCCTCCTGTCCTTTCAACCATGACTCACATTTGTCCTCAGTGAACATTTTCCTTCTCTTCTATCATATGGATGCACCTCATAGAGAGGTAGAGAGCAATGGAGAAGGGGCTTGGAGGATTTGGAAAGGCCCTCCAAGTCAACTGGAACCTTAACATCCATTGGCAATGTGTGCCCACCTGCTCTCTGGGATGGAAGTCTAATTCCAGGAGACCACTGAGGAGATGCCTTGGGAGCCTGATTCTCTGGAAGACTCTGGTGCTCATACATGTGAAGACTTGATCTCTGCTCATGGATCACATGTTGGGGGCTTCCCCTTCTTGGAACAGGATTTTACTGTCCATTCCCTCTGTCCTGTGCAGCAGCATGTGGCTGAGGAGAAGGCAGCTGCTGCTATTCACGTTGGTGTTGCTGCTCCTTTTATCCTCATCTGAGATGCAAAGTGAAGTCGCATACATTGTTCCCAACCCACATTGAATACTGGCAATAGGGAATTTCAGTTGAAGATGAGTTTTCTTTAATTCTTTCATAATGTGTGGGTATTGTTTATTGGGTCAGGAATTATTGTTTGTCTCTAATTGCCCTTGAGAAAGTGGTGGTGAGTTGCCTTTTTGAACTGCAGCAGTCAGTGTTGTGTAGGTGTGGCCACAGGGTTATGAGGGAAGAAGTTCCAGGATTTTGACCCAATGATAGTAGAGAAACAGGAACATAGTTCCTGGTCAGTATGGTGTGCAGCTTGGAGAGGACCTTGCAGACACTGGTCCCCATGTATCTGCTGCCTTTGTCCTATTAACTTGTACAGGTCACAGATATGGAAGGTTATGTCAAGGGTGCCTTGGTGAGTTACTGCAGTGAATCTTGTTATAGTTCACAGTACATCAATTGATAAGGAAGTGAATGTTTCAGAGGATAGAGTTCCATTTAAGTAAACAGTATTGTCCTCAATGGTGTTGAGCTTCTTGATTGTTGGGGAAACTGCATTAATCTAGGCATGTGGACAGTTTTCCATCACATTCCTGACTTGTGCCTTGCGGATGACGGACAGGCTTGGAGAGGCAGAAGGTGAGTTACCCAGAACAGAATGTCAAGCTTATGATCTGCTCTGAGGACCATGGCCACTATCAGGCTAGTCCAGTTAGTTTCTGGTCAAGGATAAGGAATGTACAAAATTGATGAAAGAAGCTCTCAAACCTTGGAGTCACTCTGAGATGGAATGCTGCGAGCATCAACCACCAACCTGCCTATGGACGGAGCTGTTCAGTCTCACTGATCAAAGGCTTCACAGTCTGGTAGCTTTACTAAAGACACACTCCCCACTGTACGCTCACCTCAGTGACGCTGGCAATTTCTACACAATTTGGAAAAATCGGTCAGCAAGCTGTCAATGCCAGAATCCATGGTCAAAAATAAAGATAAACTTCAACCATAATATTTAGGTGCTATGCCAACAGATTTGTTTTGAAGCTTGCTGCTTGCATTCAAATCTACCCAAGAAAAGTTTGGAAGTAGGCGGGATGATTTTGCATCATGTATCAATATCATATACAGAGGTTTCAACTCCTCGTGCACACATGAACCTGCTTCCCTTGCCTGAAAATACATAAGATACAAAGATGTAGGAAACAATTTCCACAAGTGCACTTTTATATAGTGATGTTTGCAAAATACATTCTGTCCCATTTAACGATTATATTAATCACATACATATATAAATTAAAAATGTGAAATAAAAAAGCTTATATAAATTTTGACACTTGCAGGATAAATGTAAAATAAGAGCTGGATGAATAATGAACGTACTGTTCAATCATTGTCGTGGCCCTCCACTTTGTACTGTATTGCCCAAGCCCATTCATTCAAATTAGCTGGCAATTTGAATTTTATTTTCACAGAATCAAGGAACCATTTTTCCAGCAACAGACTTTAACCCTGCTGAAGATGCAGAAGTTTTGTTCTCAGCACTACAAGGAATGGGTACGTACCAACAAATATATTGTTTGCTATAAAAATACCTTCAAAGAAACAGATCCATCTTTGTCACCCTTTTAAGTCCTTTACCCTCCAACAAGACTGAAGACCAATCATTAATTTGACATATTTGACAATCAAAATAAAAACTTTAGTCATGTTTCTGGAATTATACCTTTATTTTTATACAGATGTTAATCTTGAAAATTTCTGAGATATTGAATGGTGTTGAGATATGATTTGGCACGGGCAATATTTTTTATCACTATTTTCAATAATGCCATTCCTTAAATGTTTGCTTTCTTATCATAATACCAAGTATTTCCTGACATCATGAATTTTATTTCAGGAATGAGTAATTTCAATAATTTGTCCTTTTGTACTGAGGGTCAGTATCAAAGACTTGAATCTTACAGCCGCCCAGGGGTGGAGTGTTAGCTGGGAGGGTTCATAAGATCAGACACCATGCAACGAGCAATGTTCCTGGCACCAACTCACCTACCCCCACTGCAATGTTACCCCCGCCAAGGGTGGGCTGCAGCAACTTACCAGCTCGCCCAGTGAAACATGATAAGATGGTAGCCCATGCTTTTTGGGTGACATGTGCCATTTGCAGGCCCACCTAAGGTATTCCTCTCCAATGTGTTTTCTCAATCCCTCCTGCCCTGTCCACTCTGGCCCTCCCCCACCACCCCTCATCCTTGCCACTGCTGCCACCTGCTAGCCTTGAAGTCCGGTTTCTCCCTCAGGCACTGCCATAGTCCCAGAGTTGGCCAGTGCTCCAGCTGGTGTTATTGGGACCAGAGACCTGGAGTCACTTGATTGACCAGAATCTCTCAGAGAATGGACTTCCTCCCTTATGGGGATTGAAGTTACGCCTCAAGCCAGTTAATGACTGGCAACTATCAAATAGCAGCAGGATAAGCCAGCCATATTGGGGCATGCTCAGCCCTGATTTTTTTAGACCTGGCTATCTAAATGAAATGCCAGCCTGCCACTCTTGGCATAGGTTCTATAAAGGGCCATGGGGATGATTAGGAGCATATGGGTCTTCAGGAGACATTGGAGATAGGTAGTTTTCATGATGGTATGAGAACTCAGAAGCATTAGATGGCATGAAGCAGCATAGGAGGTATGAGTGGCCATGGAGAATGAGAGGAATGAGGCTGAGAGCAGGAGAGATGTTTTCTGTTTTCTGTTTTCTGTTTTATCTTTCCTTCTGGAATTTTAAATGGTGATGGAGGCCCAAGGCAGGCTGTCTGCCCACAGACCTCCCTACATTCACCTGGTCTGACTCCCAAACCAATCCAACCCTCCTGACCAAAAATTGAGAGAAGCATGTAGGCATTTGGAAAGGTCAGCTTTGCATCTTATGATATCTCCGAACTCTGCACATCCTACTGAGGATCGGAAATCAGGGCCTGAGACTGGTTGTGAGGTCACAATGTCAAAGTTTACAGTTGACTCAAAACTTCAAAGTATTCTGAAATATAGGGGGATAGTGATAGACTTCAAGAGGATAGGCAGGTTGATAGGGCAAGCTTTTGGAACATTAAATTTAATGCATAGATGTGTAACATGTTCCATTTGGTTAGGAGAATGAGAAAGGTTAATATACAATAAAGGATAGAATTCTAATGGATCAGTTCTCACTCAACATAAATGGAAAACCTAAGGATTAGAGGCTTGCTAACTTTCTAGCCTTATTCAAAAAGAATGTTTTTTGTAGGCCAATTAATCTGACCCTAGTGGTGGGAAAATTGTCAGAATCAATATTGAGAAGTAGGATTAACCGGCGGCATGGTGACTCAGTGGTTAGCACTGCTGCCTCAAAGCGCCAGGGACCCAGATTTGATTCCACCCTCAAGTGACTGTCCGGGTGGAGTTTGCATATTCTCCCCGTGTCTGCGTGGGTTTCCTCCAGGTACTCCGGTTTCCTCCCACAGTCCAAAGATGTGCAAGCTAGGCAGATTGGCTATGCCAAATTGCCTGTAGTGTTCAGGGTTGTGTAGGTTAGGTGGGTTATAGCAGGATGGGTCTGGGTGGGATGCTCTGAGAGTCGGTGTGGACTTGTGGGGCCGAAGGGCCTGTTTCCACACTGAAGGGATTCTATGGAAATTATTTGGAAAGACATGGATTAATGAAGGAGAGTCAGTATGAATTTGTTATGGGAAGTTCATATCATATCATCTGAATTTAATTTTATGAGGAAGTAACAAGGAAAATTGAAGAAGGATTCCGACCTGAAATGTCAACTTTCCTGTTCCTCTGATGCTGCCTGGCCTGCCGTGTTCCTCCTGCTCTACACTGCGTTACCTAAGGAAAATTGATGATGATTGTAGGATAGATGTTATTTACATGGATTTTACTAGGTCATTTGTCAAGGCCCCACATGATAGACTGTTCAGAAAAATTAAAGCCAATGGAGTACAGGAGGAATATGATGAGTTAAATCCAAAATTGGTTCAGTGGCAGGAAATGAAAGGGAATGGCAGATGGATGTTTTTATAATTCTGAGTGGGTGCTCCACAGGGCTCAGTGTTGGGTCTCTTGCCGTCCGTGATATATATTAATGATTTAGACTTAAACATGTGAGGCTTGAGGGGGAAATTTGCAGACAACACACACATTTGCCGGGTAGTTGACAGTAAGTGGACTGGCTATTGACTGCAAGATGATATCAGTACTTTGGTTCACTGGGTGGAAAACTGGCAAGTGAACTTCATTCCAGAGAAATTCGATGGTATTCATTTGGGAGCAGCAAGCAAAGCAAGGGAATACACAATAAACGGGAGTATTGACAGGACCATAAGAGACCTGGGAGTGTAAGTCCACAGTGAAAATGGCATAACAGGTAAAGGAGGTGTTAAAGATGGCTTTTGGATGACTTCACGCATTGGGTAAGCTATTGAATACAAAAGCCAGGGAGTAGTGTTGGAATTATCTAAGACAGTAGTTAGGTGACAGAGGAGATTTACAAGAATGTTGCCAGGGCTCGAAAATTGCAGCTATGAGGAAAGATCAGATAAGTGAGGGTTACTTTCCTTAGAATAGAGGCTAAGGTATGACTTAATTGGGGTTTGCAAAATATTGAGGATCTTGATTTGAGTTTCTCATAGTTGAGAGATCACCTCCCAGGAGCACAGATTGGCGATATTCCCTATAATATTTATTATGCTGTGCAGATTTCCAAGATCCATGTGCATTAGCAGTTTCTACTACTGGACGTCAATATGTTGGCACGTCAATCGGCATGTGCAGAACCTCCCAGGAGCCACACAGCTTAGAGAGAATGTTGATGACTTGTAGAAGGATAAGTGGGGCATATTAAATAACATTTGCACTCAGTGGGGAGGTGGATGGCTGGAATTCACTGCTCAGTTTGGTGTTTGGGGCAGAAACATTCAACTAATTCTAAAGGAACCTGGATCTGCACCTGAAATGCTGTAACCTGCAAGGCTAGGGACCAAGAGGTGGGATGTGGAATTAGAATCGGCAGCTAGTTTATTCAGCTAGCACACGCACAATGGGCTCAATAGCTTCTTTCTGCGCTTGGACTTTTCTCTGGTTTGAGGACATGCAGCACCAGAGTGACCTTGGAATATATGTGCACACAATGTTGAATGTGGCAGAGCACAGACTGCGAGCGTGGCACATGGGCCCCTGAACTTTTTAAATAGAGTCATCAGCCCAAAAAATACAAACAAGTTATGATGGACATCTATAAAATGTTTCACCTCAACTGAAGCGTTGTGGCCACTTCTGGGCACAACATTTTGGAAAGGATCTGAAGGCAGCAGCTAAGGTGTATTTTCTGAGATTAGGACAAGGGACATCATTAATGAAGATGAATTGGATAAGCTGTGCTCCTTAGAGGGGAGATTTTACAGAAGTGTGCATAATCATCATGATCCTGAAAAGACTAGACAGAGTTGAGTTGAGGTGTTAAGAATCAGAGAACACTCATTTATAGTGATTGACTAAAGCATTAGAGGCTACACAAGGAAGAATTATTTTATGCAGCAAGTGGATAGGATTTGGAAAGTAAGCTTGAAAGTGTGATGGGGGCTAATTCAATCATGGCTTTCAAAGATAAAATGGATAATTATCTGAAATGAAAACATTTGCAGGCTGGGGGTGGGGGCGCTCTTGTGATGCAGTGATAATGTCCCTACCCCTGAACCAGCAGGCCTGGGTTCAAGTCCCATCTGCTCCAGAGCTGTGTAATAACACCTCTGAAAGGTTGAATAGGGGAAAAAAATGGAACTTGTGACAGGCAAAAACAAACATTTGCAGGGTTAATAGGAAATAGCAAAGAAGGTGCATTAGCTGACTTGCTTTCATACAGATCCAACATGGAAAAGATATTTTCAATGGTCTCTTCCTCCTTCTGTCTTAGAATGATTTGATGATCTCTATGATTATACATAGACAGGAAAATCAAAACACTATTTTATAAGCACAGTGTTTGAACTAATTAATGGCAAAAACATTTGTAAACTCTACAACATTACTATAATATAAATATCTTGAATATTACTTCACCAATAATTATGAAAACCTAAACTGTTTTAAGTTGGATCAATATCGCAGAATCATGCAAATTGAGTGTGATATTGTGCTTCTCGGGTACATTTGGTTTTTTCAATGTTATTGATTGATGGAGTTGTTTGGTTAAACAAAATAAATAGGCTTTCAGATGTGATTCTGGTCAAGTCCATTAATTATCACCAAGACAAATTTAAGGAAGAACATCAGAATCCATGATAGATTTTGTTGCTTACAAAAATAGCACTCTATGTTACATCAGTTACAGGAACTGTTCTGTTGAACCTCTTGAAGAAATAGCCTGAACATTACTCCAGATGTTTCATTAACGGTGGCCTGTTCAGCATCAGCTAGTCAGATTAAATGTTAGTAACTTCAAACAACTTAAATATTCCTTCAGTCTGTTTCCTCTTTTACTTTTGGAATGTTTTGGTATAAATAGGGAATATGAGCCTCATGGGACAAAGCAACAAGGTTGGTGTGTTAGGAGGGTGAATTAAATCTGTCAGTTCCAGAAAATGTGTCAAACAACTCCCACACTGTCAAATATAATTACTTCCCCAAGCTAACTTCTCCAGCAGTCAGATGGTGATTAATGGCATCTCTCACATCCCATTTCCAGCCCACACACTCCATTCCCAGAACAACTCCCCACTCAGAAGATATGCCAGAATTCACAAGCATCCCTATGCCCCATGCCAATTTTAAAAGTCCATTGCTCATGCAGAAAAGCACTATCTGTCCAGAGTTACTCTGCATGGTTCCTGACAGTTTTCCTGAACATTGCAAATATAGTGAATCAGCTGGATGCTTTGTAGACAGGGTAATGGTAGTCCTGCAGGATGGGAGTCCTGCATCAGTTCTACCAATTTCTCTCTGCTACCATACAATCTATCTCTATACCCACCTCCTACCAAGACTCATGCTCTACCAGCCTCACTATTGCCTGCAACATCTTCTCCACTCATTCTCATTCAACCCCAATCCTGACAAACCCATCATGCCCTTTGCACTGCCTACCCACTAGCTCAGAGCACCTCCCCACCTAATCCAACAGTAACAATCTGCCATCCACTTTCATTTCCCTTAATACCTGCCTGTCTCACATTTCAGAAGTAAAACAGCCCACAATTGGGGTGAGATGAGTTAAGACAGTTGATGTGCTGCTGTTATTTGGCTCATCACCACTCATAAGGACAGGACCTAACCCTGACTGCCCTGAGTAGGGTCTGGACTGACATTGGAGACTACTTGTGACTTACTGTGATGGGAACCCTTGGGTGAACCAGTTGACTGAACTAAGTACTGCAGTAATATGGGCCCAGTATCTCTGGTGAAAGGCCAAAGTGCATAAATGCTATGAATGGCAGGAATGATGCGGGCATCCAGGTAACTCAGAATGAGTGAGCACTAAGAGCAAATGAAGATGCAGCATGGTCCGGTCCATGAGTTGGGTATGTGACCCTCCACACATAGTATCCTTTCTGCAGCATTAATTGCTGCAAAAGTTTCTGGTGCGGCCCATTGTGCAGCATCGAAGTGCAGATTGTAAATGAATTGGAGTTATGCCAAGAGGGTTTCTTAGAGGCTGGCACATGTTGAATGCCAATGTCTTTGGATGTAGGGTGCATGTGGCATGTCCTCATGGAGCATGCCTTGGTATTTTGGTGCCCAGTTTCCAACATGGAGGTTACCAGCAACAAGCAGCAAATGCTCTGCCCATCATTACTCTGGTTTGCTTGTTGAAGTTTCCTGACATCAAACATGTTTCACAAGTATGAAAAGATGGGAAGCTGAATACTAATGAGGAAGTTGGGCTGTTAACAAGGCATTTAACAAATAATAAAGACCATCAATTAACATCTTGCTTGTTAAAAGCATAAGTGATGGTGTCGTTCACTCCCAACATCGAGATGGGCCTCACCAGACTTGTAGCCAGATTCTGCCACGCATTTTACCATGGCCCATGTCACTCAGATTCCTGTAACATACAACCTGTAGAGTTGATGGTGACTTTTTGCAGCAACTCTAAATACAGGACCAATGACTGGTTCATTGTTTAAATTAGTACTGTGTTTTCAATTGACCTGCCCCCTTTCCTCTTATTGTCATTGGTCCATAACTGCTCTAAGCATATTACGGCAACCAATAAATAGCAGGACATTGGAACAGGAACCAGAAACATCTTCAGTCACTCTCACTGTATCACCATTTCTTTATCAGAGCTGCGATGGAACCCAGTGTAAATTAGGTTTCCCTGTAAACTTTGTTCGGTGAGGGCCAATGACCTTATCAATCCTCGAATCTTGAGAGTCTGTCCATCCAAGTTCAAGCAATTCATCCATAGTTAGACCTTCAAATAGCTTAGTCACCATTTTACTTGCTGATTTTTTGTGAGTTCATAAACTTAGAAAGTGTTGCTCTGAGAACTGCTGATGAATTTTAAACAGAACACCAGGATCTCTTAGACACAATTTTAAATTCCTAAATCCATCAGGAAACTGACAGGATCAGGTTCAATACTGGAGTATGTTCCACTGAAGTCAAAGCAGAATAAGCCTGGGTGACATGAAAAATTTGCATTCCACCCGATCCTGTGGGCTTCCTGTCCAGCAAATTAAATGAAAATACCCCCATATTTCAACAAGTCAAAATACGTGCAAATTGAATGTAATATTGATTTCAAACTTCATGAAAAATTAGATTCATGTCTGGTCTCTCAGGCTTGACGGGCCATTGCCATAGTAGATCTCAGGCACAAAAAAACACACAGGAGATTATTTTATTAACAGTAACACCTCTTTAATAAACTAATTTGAAGTCTACAGGAATATCTGCAGACTGAGAGGTAATTACTTTTCTCCCTGTTCCACCTGTTTTTCTCTCTTTAATTCCCCTGCTGAAGATGTTAGTTCATAGCTGAGTTGAGTCTCCAAATAGTCAGGTATTCTTTGTCCAACATACACCGGTTAATTATTAAAAAAAGGAGTGGAGACTGAGCCAAAGATAAGTTTACCACAGTGCAGATATTAAAGCTAGGATTTAGCTCATAGGTGTGTCCAGGTGCCATGTTTCTCAATAGAAAAATATGGGAGTTAATTGTTTCATTTAAAAGCCCTATTGCTTAATATTATTTCTATTATTCCACTTCAACATTGAGAATGCAGATACTATTCTAGTAAAGGCAGAATGACTGCAGCAAAACTGCAACATCACTGAGATTGCACATATTTTATTGGAAAATGTGGTATCAGGTTCATTAAAGAAACACCCTTCAATTTGAAATAGATCAAGTTAATTAATTGGATTCATACTTTGGACTCTGGTAGTTGTTGTGTTGATTGCATTAATGAGGGAATTGCTTTTAACTTGGTTCACCTTAGTTATAAAATCATTATATTGATTGTGAACTAAGCAATTATGCCCACAAATCATTTCATGACAGTATATATTTAATATCAAGTGGTATTTAATATTCATTCAGACTTGACTGCCTTTTTAAGCACATGACAAACCATTGTAAATGACCCTTTTGAGTAAAATTGCTTTTAGAACTAGTTTGAATTGTGTACAGTGCACAGGAAGAGGATGAAGATTGTCTCAGAATCTTGCAAAGCTGGGGACTCAGCAGTCTTGACCCATTCAAATCAGGCTATCAAAACGTTATTTTTAATACCTTTTAGCTGCCCAGTGGCCAGCCAAATTAACAGCTGGGAGGGAAAACCAGATTACTGCTGGGGACCCTCAGGAAATAGCTCTGGAAATTGAATGGTCAGAAAAGCAATTGAAAGTGTGGAAGAAGCTCACGTCAGGCACTTAGAGAATTGCCAGACTATGAGCATTGATGTCAAAAATGAGATTGAAAGGTTAATGAACATCTAGCAGATTTGACAAACTGGATCAATTGTTGAAGGAGTCCATCAATGTGGTACCTTGCCAGTTCCAGCACATGTGTACCTGCCTCTTTCCATATACAGTTGACTATCACCATGGAAGACCAGGTCCTGCAAGCTCACTGTCTGTTGGATATATGCACAGACCTATAATCCATTCCTGGAGCTATAGGTGTTGAGCATCAATAGGAAAGAGAAAGGGCACAATAGGCCTCAACCTCACTCCAGGTAAACACAAAGTGAGTGACAACTAAGAAAGCAATGTAAGAGATGTAAGATGCACCTGTGGAGATGCCTAAGATGCATGTGTATTCCTGTGCACAGTCACCTGGCAGAAGCATTCAAGTCACATGTTGTTGAGCTCTAAAGTGAAGGCCTGAAGTGCTGAAATGGTGTGTGAGTTGGTCTGAAAACAACCGTAATAATGTGGTGAGGCTGGTGAGTTGAGGATCCAGAATTACGTGATTGAGGGGTGGAAGAGGATGTTTTCTATTTTGAGAATACAACACAGCCATGTGTCCAACATGAGGTCTTCATTAAGATGTCTGTGAAATTAAGATGGCTACTTACAGTGTGTGTGCCTCCGGGTAAAGTCCACATGACTACAGCTAACAAGTAAACACACTTATATGTGATTGTATTTTAATCTAAATATCCTACTCTTACACAAAATATGCATGCATTATCATGTACATTTTGAGTTGCCCAAGTCACCAAAAATATACATGACTGCTGTCATGCATTAGCAACTGTTTGGTATTCCAGCTAGTTCTTCTCTAGTCTGTTTATTTACAAAAGGCAAGCTTGATTTTTAAAGGGCTTGTAACTTGTTGTGGTACATATGTGGATTGTCAGCTCTTCCTTCAACATCTGCTTGTTAGAATGGTTCACTCCTTGGTTCAGTTTCAGAATCTTCTCAGCTGACTCTGCTGATTTATGCTGTTGCCTTGGACTCCTCTTTTCTTCAGCAGCATTAGCTGTATCTGACAGGTGATCTTTTCAGTTTGTGACTTCAGCATCAAGGCTCCTTTGTGTTCCTGCACTTGAATCCTCTGCACTCTTTGTCTGTTTGTTCATCAGTCGATGTAGCCTGCAAAGTACTGTAAACCTTTTCTGGAGCATTTAGGGTTATTAATCTGAGCTGTCAACTTGCTTCTGCTCAGATGAGTGGCTTTACTTTTGTATCTAATATCTAGAATTCCAGCTTTTCAGATTTGTCATAGTATTGGGCACTCAGATTAATTTGTCCTCCCAGAGTGAGTGCTGTTCCATCACCGAGCTCTCAACTTTACATTGTTTCACTTTTGGATTGCCATTTGGTGTAACTTTTCAAGGTCTGTGAAGCTCATAATGTTGGAAGAAACATTAGTATCTATCTGGCACTTCATATTCATTTGATGCTTTCGTTCCGCTGTATTGATTGCAAAAGTTACAAGCCATTTTCCCCTTTAGGTTTGAACCTTCTGTAATCATCTGAATCTTCGTCCAGCATCTCTCCAGTACATATGCTTGACACTGCATGTTTATCAATGGACTCTTTTTCACCGTAATCCCTTATATTGAACATGTACAGTACATGGGTAACTTTCATTTCGAGTTCAAAATATGCCTTCAAAGCTTTTTTAAAAAAAAGTCTGCCCTGTGATATTTCTGCTTTTCAGCCAGATTTAGAGTAGGAAATGTTTTGAAGCACTGTCTTCCCAATAGTGACAAAAGGGTAGCAACTTGCAATCATTCTAGCTTGCTCAACAAATCTGTTGCTATTTCATAATTCTGCATGGAAGAAATCTCAAGTTTTCCTTCATATTCACTGTCATTTGGACAGAGGTTAATTGGGAAAGCTGCAGTCATTTCCACTTAACCAGTTTTTTTTAACTGTGGCTTTCTTTGTTTTATTTTATTTCATTAACACTGATCACAGCTCTGTACATATCCATCTCCCTATTGGTAGCTGTGCTTTCTTACACTTCTACAACAGCCATCTCAGCACCACTTCTGACACTGTGTTTCGAGTGTACAACACAGCACTATGTTCAAAACTTTATTGAAGTGAACTTGTGATATTTGCCTTGTGTGTGCGTGTGTGTATGTGTGTATGTGTGTGCCTCATGATAGAGATCACACAACTACAGTAATCTGGGAAGGACATCTGTACATGGATCTTTCCCAGACGGGGGAAGAGTTGCAAGTGAAATATCCAATAGCCATTGCTATGTCTATATTTCCCTGCACTTATTCGTGATTTGAACTTGAGTGAAGGAAACATAAACTCAGATTTGATGATGTAAAATTTTGACACATAGTGAGGATAACCATAAAATACTCCAGGAGAATATAGATGAACAGAATGGACAGGTACTAAATTTACAGTTTTATAACAAAGTGTGAAGAAATACATCTTGGAAGAGTAAAAACAAAGAACGTAATGGAAATCCACTATAAAGTGTAAATGAACAGAGAGACCTAGAGTTTTAAATATCTAATCTCTGAAAGTGCAGATAGTTAAAACCAAAAAAAAATTGAATTGTGGTTTTAAAAGTAGAAATATTCAGTACAAGAGTAAAGCAATAATATTAATAAATTAATGCAAACTTTTGGTTAGGCCAATTTTAAGACACTATTTGATGTTTTGAGTTCCTCATCATAGAAAGGGCAGCAATAGAGGAAATGCAGTTTTGATTCAACACGATGATGCTTGCAATGGGAAATCATTATTATGAGCATAAACTGGAGATATTCAAGAAGACCATTTCTACCTCAGCAAAGAAGGGCGGGATGCTTCCGATCTGGTGACTGTCTGTAAAGTTTTCTGTCTTTAATTGTAGAAATTAGGGTAATTTTGGCCTTGGAAATGAAAGGAAATTAAATGAAGAGTACGTGTTCATTCCATATTTATTCTTCACTCCCACAATGCCCATGAAAATTGGGAGAAATGCATAACAGGCTGCTGATCTAATATCACCCATTTACAGTGTTGATCTTAGTTAAAATTATTGCCATTCAATTTAGTTTACTGTAAGGGATTAAGTACAGCAGGTATAACATATTCCTTAATATGCACTAGCTGGAGCTGTCAACACGTAGTGCAATGGGAGTGTTCCTGGAGCAGTTATTCCAGACTGTTTACTTTTGCTAATTATAAATTAGATCAGTTTCATCCTTTAACACAAGGGGAAATGAAATTTTAAACATCGCTGAAAATCACTTTCTGAACAAGGTGAAATTACAGAGACTAAATTCCCAAAGTAATTCTTCGTAAATAACGTAGTTTTAGAAGATCAAATTTCCATTCATGCACACTAGAAAGTGTGTGTATTGATTCTTTTATTTAAATTTAATGTAAAATAAACCACCCACTGAGGTGAAGGAAATAAATTATACACTGTTATCATGACACCTTTAATAGATGGAAAGGCTTTCCAAAATTTAGTTTTGAATCCTTATAAATGTAAGGTATATTATATCAAGAGCACAGGTCAGTCAAACAACATTATAAGAACTGAAATTTTATTACTTGAATTAAAAAAGCAATAAAATTATATTAGCTTTTGTTTTGTTTCTACTATTATTAATCACATCCATTCTGACAAGATTTATCTATAAACTAGCTAGTTTCAATTCAACTGGACAGTGCTATTAGTTTTTTAAAAACATTTTTGTTTTATTCTTTATTACTACTGTGCTTTTAATTTGTTAATTAGATATTATTTGCCAATCAAATCATCTACATTTCACTACCTGCATCTCTCAAATGCAACTTATTTGACAAAGTAACAATTAGTTTTAAACACCCAACATGTTATGTCTTTCAAGGCAAGTGATGCATTTTAAGATGTTTTGAATCCTTCAAAGAGTTAAAATGAGGTTTGAAGAATAGCATTTGGATAATGGAATGTGATTTTCTACAAAATGAAGGATTGAATTGATCAAACTTCATGTAATTCTGCATCACCTTACCTCAATGAATGGCATGCAACCATAACACCCTGGGAACAGTAGATTCTAACCTTGAACCAATAACCAAAGGTCATGTTACATATACAGTTGCGTATCTCCTTTTTTTACCCTACCACATTGAAAGGATCACTGAAATTTATTGTTGAAACTACAAACCCAGATTATCTGCTTAAACACAATGGGAGCTTTTTAATAGCAAATACTTCAAACAGATTAAGGATAGGGGTAACACTTGCTAGCAAAGACCTACATGCTTATCCAGAATGAATAAACGCAAGGAGCATTCCACATCAGGCTTTGGATCTCATTAAAATTAGACCAGCAAGCCATGGATACCTGCTATGAATTCATTGGCAGCTCACTAGTCAAGTTACTAGGCCACGTTTAGGTTTGGTCATCCGTAACACAGCAGATTTGGTGCTTTCAATATTCATGCAACCCAATTCTGGAAAGACAGGCATAATGACCTAAAAGTCGATTTCAGACACAAGCCCGGGATGCCTTACAGCTTTATATTAGGCATGCAATTCTGGCACAGAATATACAAATGCATGCAGCACATCATCCAATGTTTAGGCATCCTTGCACCATTACATGTAAATTAGCTTTTATATTTTTCTGCACAGTCTTGCAAAGGCAATAACTTGCATTTAGCCTTGTCTACAGCTATGTAACTGAGTGAAAGCCTTTGATTTTTAATTTAAAGAAGCAAAAATTTTATGCTCAAAATTACTGCAGAGTCTCTGAAATACAGCAGGATTAATTCTTTAGCAAGATATCATGAGTGAATGATTGTCGCATAATGCAAATTGATGGTATCCGCTGCAAAATATACAAGTAGTAGCGTCAAAACAATCCCTTAGAGCAGTGAGATCTCCAAATGTGATTGACAGGGAATTTGAAGACACTAAAAACATTGGGCTGAATCTTAATTTCTTTTTGGCTAAGTCTGAGTTGCATAATTTTTTTTTAAGGCAAGGCCTAGTGGGTTTTCTCATTGTAACTTACCAAACTCACCTCATTAATTACCCTCCCCCACCACATGCTGTACCTCAGTTTCGATTTCCTGCCCATCTTGGCATATGATATTCCTGGAACAACTCACCACTCAGCAGACATCACCCAAGATTAACATTCCTTGCACCCACACCATCTTTAAAAGGCATCTGTCTATCCAGATGGCACTGGCATTCTGAAGTTGCCATGCTCATCATAGGACAGAGTCAGAACATGGCAAAAAGAGAGGAAGATGGCAACA
The DNA here is from genome assembly GCF_021869965.1 of Rhincodon typus. Classification (NCBI taxonomy): domain Eukaryota; kingdom Metazoa; phylum Chordata; class Chondrichthyes; order Orectolobiformes; family Rhincodontidae; genus Rhincodon; species Rhincodon typus. The sequence continues at coordinate 121,842,255 of NC_063332.1, read as the reverse complement.
CTATGCTCTGACAGAGACCTGGAGATCCTGGTTGAGAGTGTTGTGCAAAGAAAAGGAGGACTGGCAGAGGAGGTCATGCCACCAGTCCCAGCCAACCTGGTAACAGGTTGCCATCTGAGACAATACCTTCTCCAGGAAGCAAAAGAATGGCCAGCATTGAAGTAAGAAGGTCAATTACCTTCTCTGTTCCCAGGGTAAGTGCCAAATTCTTCTGTCTGCAACTTTACACTCACTCCATCTCAGCTGCTGCACCCATCTCCTACCAAGGTTCATGCTCTGTCACTCTCACTATTGCCTGCAACAACTTTCATCACTTGCTCCACTACTCCACACCACTAGCCCTGCATGACCTTGGGACTGTCTGTTGAATCTCTCGGAACCCATCACCACCTTGTAGTTGTTCATTTGCTCAGTGGTGCAAAATGGATGCCTAAGCATTTGATACAATGTGCCACGTGTATTGTATATTCTGTGCCAGAATTGCATGTCTAACATAAAGTTGTAAGGCATCCTGGGCTTGTGTCTGAAATCGCCTTTTAGGTCGTTATGCCTGTCTTTCCAAAATTGGGTTGCACATATATTGAAAGCACCAAAACTGATATGTTAAGGATGCAATCAAAGACTAAAGACCCCATACCGATACTAAACAGAACTAAGTGACATACTGAATCCCATACAGCGAGTGCAATAAACATTACATTGGACAAGCGGGGAGGAAACTGATGACCAGGAGACACAAACACCCAGCTGGCAGTAAAAAGACATGACCAATATTCACTTGTCTCAAAACACACAGACAATGAGGACCATCAGTTTGACTGGGACAAAGTGGCTGCCCTGGGACAAGCAAACAACTGACATGTAAGAATTTCTGGAGGCCTGATTCTCAACATAGGAATCCCTTAACAAACACATAGAAATAGACCCTATACACAGGCCGCTACTGAAAAGCCAAACGGGAAGTGACAAGACCCACCACACCAGAGGATCATATAAATTCAGAACAGAGCAGAACAGCAATGCTTTGATTAGAGGTCACACTGATGATGTTGCCCAGAATGGTAACAAAACATCTGCAGACCACGGAACAACTGGCTCGGCAATCAAACGAACAACCACATCCACAACCCAAACTACAAATTTTTGCTATGACCTTCACCACCACTTTCATGTGGACCAGCACTAACAGCCCTGTCATGCACTATTATTTTACCGATTTCGTCCCCCCATTCATATCATTAAAGGAGAAGACAGCCCATAATTGGGCAGACAGAGGCCACATATATGTGGAAGGTTCTGATATTTGGATCCTTGCCAACTATGAGGAAAGAATCTTGGTTGTCACAAAGACTAGGACCACTCCTATGGGGAAGTCAAGACATTTATATCCTGCCAACCAAGTAAGTAGCATTCTTCCTTCCACTACAACTCTCACAGTCACCCCCCTGTCAGTCTTATTCATCGCACAATACTTCTAATGCTATCTCTCTTGTACCTTGCAGGTACAGCCAGCCTCCCTGCAAACTCAGGAGAAAAACATCCAGCTCCCCAGAAGCACTTTTCTGGACTTCTGATAATGAGAATACAGTGGTCTCAAGGGATGCATTAGCTTAGATACTGACGCCTTGTTAGGAACATTAGCGTAAGAAATTGTTGAAGCAGAATCTGTTGAGCACCTCACTGTGACAGCACCGCTGGTGGCTGAGGAAGAAACAGCCCAGACCGTTCACTCTCAGGGACTGCTGGAGACCAGGCTCCTGCTCAGGCCCAGGCAGGAGAGGAGTCTGTGGTGTTGACAATCAGGGACTTCATCCACATGCACAGAGAGGGGCAAGAGCAGAGAGCAAAGTGGGAGGCAATGGCCCTCATTGCAGCAGAGCAGCAAGTCATGTGACCTTCTGTTTGCATCCATGGACAGGTTGGTATTCGTCATGGAGAGCCAGGCCCAGCATCCTCAGGGTCTGCTGGAGAGGCAAACACATACACACACACACATACACACACACACACTCAATCACCCCATCCACTGGTCATTAGGGCCGAAGCCACAGCGACATTGGGTGAGGGATGGTGACCCCAGTCCAGTTGCCCCTTCCGCTCACAAGGAGACACAGTGGTGCTGGAAGGCACTCAGCCAGAGGTGGAACTCCACATAGAGATCCCTAAAAAATCTCTTCTTAGGGCACTCCAGAGGTTGTTCGGCCCACCTTGCCTGTCCTCCTCCTGTCTTTGGTGGTTCAAGCCAAGGAGGATCAACTTGATTCTGGCAAGAAAACCATTGGTATGTCTGGCCTGTTCAGACACGGGGTTCGCCCTACCAAACCTCCTGCACTAACAGTCTCCACCACAGAGCAGGCTTCCTCTTTCCAGGCATGGTGGGAGGCAGAGAAGAAGAAAACTTATTGACAATGCTTTGGTGTGGCTTGTATGTGACTCTCAGATTATGTATAAATGTTTGTTCTTTAACCATACATGAGGTTGTTAGTCTCACTGCATAGGCCCAAATGCATTTTACACCATCCAGCTTCACTTCATGGTCACAGATGTGGATCAATCAATGGAGGTCTACATTGAAAGCTGACTGCACCATCTGGAAACAGGAGATCAATGAGTACACATTGAGCCATTCTGCCACTTCTCATCCACCATCCCTAATGTTCATCTCTCTCTCTGCGCAGAAATGTGTTAATGAGTTGTCCAGCAGTGGCTGTGCCAGGGAGTGAAACACACAGACAGGATCAATGATGACCAGGGAATAGGCAGCCTGTGTGTCTGTGTCCTATAAAAAGTATGCCTCTGTGACCAATTTATTTCCCTTTAAAAGGTCTATCATTGGTGGGTTCTGCAGCCCCCTCCCACACAGGTTGAGTTGCTTACTCCAGCCACTCCGAGTGTGGTCACAATTTCTTCTCCATTGCTCATTTTCAATTTCCAACACAATGGAAAGCAACAGTGAGCATTTCTTTTCCAGAGGCTTCTATCCTCAGCTTGAAAATGCTGGTGAGCCCCCAAATATCCACACCCCTTCCTAGTAGCTCATCCAAAAAAATGCATAGGCTTTGCAGCTCCCCACGTCCCTAGCTAACCTGTCTACATCTGCTCACCTTTTCTACCCAGCCCCTGGCATACGAGATGACCAGACCAGGTGTGTCATTCACTGTCCCCAACACTCCTTGAAGTCAGGGTGCTGCTGAACATGGCCTATTACCCCTCCTGCATTACCCACTTTCTGACTGTGCTTTACTGTATCCTACCTTTGCAACTCATGCTGCCCCATTTCCCCACTCAAAATCATCCTTCCCTAGAACCTGAAGGCTTCAGCGCCAAAGAATTACCTACTGAGGTTCAGTCTTGTGGCAACGGCCACATTTACTTCCCTACCCCTTCTGCTTTATTATCAGACCTGGCAGACTGATTGTAGCCCATTCCCTCAACTAATCTGAACTGACAGCCTCGGACAAGTTAAAGTCAGACCCTGACTTTAAATATCACCAAATATGTCAGTTATAACCCCCAGGCTGGCCACTATGGAGCCAACAGACCAGCCATGACCCAATCCCTGATCGGCAGAGGGACGGATTCCCTGACCAATATGACTTGAATATTGCCAAGCCCCTTGGCCGGTATCAGAGGCTGCCCTTGACTTTCTATGCCAGGATGCCCTGACTGATAGGTGCCTCCATGGACTTCAGTGGGGACTGTTCCCTAAGACATTGAGACATGCAGTGTGTTTGCCACATAAGCTGCTCGCACATAGTACTGGTGTGAGACCGTGCCGTACAGCAAGGCTCACACTGCCATGACTGAGGACTGCCAAGCAGCAAGTCAAGCTGCCCAGCTGTGTGACTGCTGTAAATGGCACAGCAATGTAAGGTAAGGCATGAATATTGTGAGCAAGCAGGTAGGTGCTAAGTGAGGGAGCACTAACAGTGCAAGTGAGCAGCTCTGAAATACAACCTGGTCCAATCCATAAGCTGGATTTCTGACTCTGCACACAATGTTTGGTCAGATAGGAGGCTGAATATTACTGTGGTGAGTTGGTCAATCAACAAGGCATTCAACAAACAATAATCCCTCTTAATTGGCAATTCACCACTACCTAATGAGAAATTTGTCTCGCCACTTGTAAAAAGCATAAAAGATGAAATAAGATGCTCCCAACATCAAGATGGGCCTCACCAACTTTTCATCATTATTTTTTCTTTAATTTAGGCATGGGATGTGGTAGCTGCTTGCTGGGTCAGCACATATTGCCCGTCGCTAGTTGCCATTGAGAAGGTGATGGTCAACTGCCTTCTTGAACGGCTGCAGTCCATGTGTATCACCCACAACGCCATTACAGCCAGAATTCAGAATTTTTACCCAGCAATAGGGAAAGAATGATGATATGTTACCAAGTAAAGATGGTTAGTGGCCTGGAGGGGAATTTGTGGCGGTGTTCCTGTGTATCTACGGTCCTTGATCTTTGAAATGGAAGTGGTTGTGGGCTTCAAAGGTGCTGCCCAATGAGTCTTGGTGAATTTCTGCAGTGCATCTTGTAGATGGTGTGCACTGCTGCTACTGAGCATTGGAGGTGGAGGGAGTGGATGTGGTGCCAATAAAACAGACTGCTTTGTCCTGGGTGGCGCCAAGCTTCTTGAGTGTTTTTGGAGCTGCACTCATCCAGGCAAGTGGGGAGTATTTCATCATACCCCTCACTTGTGCCTTTTAGTTAGTAGATAGGTTTTGAGGAGTCAGGAAATGAGTTATTCACTGCAAGATTCCTAGCCCAGACCTTCTCTTGTAGCCACTATGTTTGTGTAGCAAGTCCAGTTGAGTTTCTGGTCAATGGTAACCCCAAAATGTTGATATTGGAGGATTGTGAATGCCATTGAATATCAAGGGAATATGATTAGATTCTCTTGTGTTGAAGATGGTCATTGCCTGGCACTTGTGTGGTGTGATTGTTATTTGCTACTTGTTAGCCCAAGCCCGATATTGACCAGGTCTTGGACTGCTCCAGTATCTGAGAAGTCACATATGACGCTGAAAACGGTGCAAGTTGCCACACATCTTGCCATAATCTACATCACACAGGCCTCTACAGGATTTCACCCATTGACACTGTCATTCAGATTATCAGATAATGATTAATTACACTGGTCCTTCTTTTAATTGAAACATGATATCTGGCTGATTGCTAATTAGTCAAAGTAATACTCTTATCTATCTCACTAGAATGTGGTAACACTTAAATCAAACCATTTGGTCTTTACAGCCTGAGCTGGATACTTCTCTCCATCAGTCCACTCGCATTCTTCAACTTCGTCATCATTCTTCACAAATGCTTTAATTTTCTTCTCGTTTTAAGTCAATTCTACAAGTTAATTATAAAATAATTCATGCATCTAATTCAGCAATTTTGTGACAAAGAATTTCATGCTCAGTCAGGTCTCTGTGTCAATTCGTTTCTCTAAACTCTCTTAATTATTTTAACAATGATTTTAATTTGATTCCTATTATGTGGTAGTGCCAGCCAATGGAAGTACTGTAATTTCATCCTTGCAAACTCATCATTTTTATTGGTTTTAGGACACTTTTTGACAAGATTACTTATACTAACATCTTCAAATCAATATACAAACATATTCATTTCTTTGTATTTTTTTCATATAGAATGCAATAAAGATGATCTTATTGAAATTTTGACCCAGTGCTGTAATGCCCAACGGCTCATTATTGCTCAGATCTACAGTGGTTCATATGGACAGGTATGTATTTTGACATTTCGCCAACATTTATTGTGAGCTAAAATAATCAGCAAGTTGAAGATCTCAGATTCTATTACAAACAGACAACAGCCTGTTAGATATCCTGCAGCCCTTTGAGTCACATCATCAAGTTACCAGGTAAGGAGTTCTTGACAGTCATTGAACTTATTTTCCTAATTTTACATTTGTAGATGGAGAGTGTTATCACTCCCACTTACCATTTAGACTGAAAGACACTATCATTAGGAAACTGGAAGCTGGTGATCCTATAAAAGTGCCATCTGATGGACTACAAAGCTTCTTTTTCTTCATCAGACCCAGATTCCCTCAGCACCCCTCCCCTGGTAGTGGGCCGGTATTTGGGTGCGATGCCATCAAATACCACCTCCACTGATATTTTACCAGGGGATGTTTTGGCTGTCTTACCCACCCTTGGCCTTAAGTGGCCAATTGAGAGGGGTACAGAGGCTACAGATCCCAGCTGGTAAAAAAATGTTACCCCTCTACGCCCTCCTGACTCATTCATCCACCCATTTCTCCAGCGTCACCCACACTGGCCCTGGCAAAACTCCCAACTCGCCTAATTTGGTTCCAAAGCTCCTCATTACCTGCAATTCCAGCAGTGGTCATCACTCCTAGTGGTGCTGCCGGAACTTGAGAGCCACATGATTACCCAGCAGCTCTCAGAGAAAGAGCTTTCTCCCATGTGGGAACTATAGTACCACACTCAATGAATTGACGACTCAACCACCGTAAAATCAGATCAGAGCAGCCCAGCAAAACAAAGGTACGCCCATCATAGATTTTCAAAAATGCAATCAGAGTCAACCCTTTCTTGTCCAGTTTTTGAATGCTGGTGTCAATATAGCAAGTGTTTTCTAACTATTCAGGGGAGGTGATCTTCACTAGCTCGGCCAGAATTTATTGCCCATCTCTAATTGCACTGGAAAAGTTGGTCATGAGCTTCCTTCTTGAACTACTGCAAGCCAATTGGTCTAGGGCCACCAAAAGTGATGTTAGAAACTGTGGTCCAGAATCTTGACACACAAACAGTGAAGCAAGTATGATTTATTTGCAAGACAGGATAGTAAGTGGCTTTGAGGGGATTTGTACGGGGTGATATATCTGCTGCATTTTTCTTTCTAGATGATAGTGGTTGTGTTTTTGGAAGGTGCTGTGCAAGGAGTTTTGATAGATTTCTGTGGTGTGTCCTGTGGGTGGTACACACTACTGAGCATCAGTATTGAAGGGAGTGAATGATTGTGGGTGCCGAGTTCAGTCAAGCGGGCTGCTTTGTCCTGGATGGTGTCAAGCTTCTTGAGTGTTGTTGCACCTGCACTTATCCAGGCAAGTGGAGGGTATTCCATTACATTCCTGACTTGTGCCTTGTAGATAGTGGACAGGCTTTGGGGTGAATAAGTACAATTTATACAAGATGGCCTTAAATTTAACAAGGCTTGAAAATGAGTGCAAGGACTGTGATTAACCTAGAACCTATACTGCCTGTCAATTTAAATGATTACAGCTTGCAGACAGCCCTATAAACACAGAGTGGCTGTTTGCCTCCGCATGGAGTCATAAAATCATTTGAGGCTGGTTCCAGCAATCCTGAACTTATTTTTTTCAGTTCATCTTTCATTCACTATTTCATGTGGCTGTGTAAACATGATAATTTAAAGAGGCTGACTTGTGGGCAAACGTTAGAGGCACTTTCAGGTTGCTGCATGGCCATGTTGCTAAGAGGGATGGTTAGCTAACAACACATGAAGCCAATCTGTCCAACTCTGCCTGACCTTCTCAAAGGAGCGGTATATTCTGGCTGGAACTGGTTCTGTTTTCAGAAGGAAGTGAGCAAGAAGAATGATGCAATAATATGGCAGGAGGCTAGCTCCAAGATTTTCTAATTTTATGCATTCAGCCAAAGTAAATACTTACAATTGCATTCATGAAGCTTAATCACATCCTCAAAGCAATTTGCAACCATCAGGGATTGACTTTCAAGTTCAGTCATTTTTAATATGTAGGCAAACACAGCAACCAATTTACACATGGCAAGATTCCATAAATACCAAATGGATAAACGACCAGGTAACCTGATTTACGCAGTTGAGGTTAAAGGCTGGGTGTTGATTATGACATCTTTTTTTCCCTAATACTCCCGTGGGAATTTTGACATTCAGCTGAGCAGGTGGACTGACTTTGGTTTAAAATCTCACCTAAAAGGTAGTAATTAGGATTCTACCACAGGCTTCAAGACCCTGAGATCAGGATGAAATGGGGATTCCCCAAAGCCAGAACTTGCCCGATGCTGGACCAGTTCAACAATTTTTCTTGAGGCAGCCTCCTATTGCCTGTTTCTGGACTCACTAGCCAACTGAGTACAGTGTGCGGAACATAGATCCTGCCAATCCAATCACCATGCTGAGAGCTCAAGAACTTTAGCAGGACAAGCTTCGCTGGGAAATGTAGGTGCTGCAGCTCAAAGACCAAGAGATTTCCATGGGGGAGGTGGCATGAAATTCAAAATGACAAAAGCTCTGTAACTAGGCCCTTCCAGGTGGCCGATTGGACAGGGGGTTGTGGGGGTGGTGGGGGGAGCGGGGTGGGGGCAGCCATTTCTACCACAAATCAGACACTCTCCCCCCTCCTCCCCACCATGCTAACCTTGAATCCCTACAGGATGCCCCCATAAAGTTAGCAGTCAGCCAATGTGGCACAGGCCTCTCCTCTGCTAGCAAAATTGATGTAATATTTTTGTGATAACAAGGTGTAGAGCTGGATGAACACAGCAGGCCAAGCAGCATCAGAGGAGCAGGAAAGCTGATGTTTCGGGTTGAGACCCTTCTTCAGAAAATTCTGAAAACCCTTCTGAAGAAGGGTCTAGACCAGAAACGTCAGCTTTTCTGCTCTTCTGATGCTGCTTGGCCTGCTGTGGTCATCCAGGTATACACCTTGTTATCTCAGATCCTCCAGCATCGGCAGTTCCTACTATCTCTGTAGCAATATTTTTGTATTCATTTTTGGGATGCAGACATCGCTGGTTAGGCCATCATTTTTTGCCCATCCCACATGGCAGAACTGAGTACTGAGGAAGGGTCACCGCACCTGAAACATTAACTCTGTTTTTTCCTTCACAGATGCTGCCAGACCTGCTGAGCTTTTCCAGCAACTTTGCTTTTGTCCCCACAACATTAGCTGGTTTTCTGGATTAACAGTCAAACGATAATCCCACTCAGATGTCACCTCCCCTGGGAGAGACATAGGTAATGCAGACGTAAAAGTAAAATAATGTTGGGCCAGGAAAGTCACCCTAATGAAGGCCTTTCATTATTTGAATATGCAGCCAATGTCTATTTGCCATGAAGTCAATCCGCATACAGGGAAATGTAGGTTTGTGCCAGGGCCCCAACCTTGTTTCCTATTTTCTTGCTATTTTCTTGCCCATCTCCCAAATCTACATCCCTGGGCTAGAAAAATCTGCTTGGTGTGTCCCTCAATGTAGCACTCCTTCCGTACATCATTAAGAGAAAAGCCTGGAGTCAAAATGTACAAAGCTGTGGTACATCTCAAATTGATGGGCTTCTGGCTCAAAATTGATGCTAATACCAACAGGGCCAATCTGACACTTTTAACTGTGATTACTGGAAATCTGACAAAAAATGCACTGTAGTAAATAGGTCTGTTTTCAGTGGGGTGCCTTTCGTCAGAATTCTAGCAATTTTTTCGTGACTTGTCGGCTCAAGATGTGAAACAGCTAGCTGTACTTTATACACTAAAGTACAAACAGCACACAGATTGAGAAGTGAGTCAGCTGCTAACTGTCAACAATGCAAATCAGCACAGCAGCAATGAAGTTTGAGTCATCAGGTACACAGTGCTGCTCATTTTATTCTGCGTTGAATAATCAGCAATTTGTGATAGCCCAGCTTCATAATTTAAACATGGTTTAAAGGTACAGATCAAAGCCGTCCTATTTCACCTTGATTTTCATTTGGCAAGATCAACAGACCACACTGCTTTCTGAAAACAGTGAATTGAAGAGTGTAGGTACAATGAAGCAAAAGCAGTGAATCTTTGTTGGTGTATCTTATTCAGAGATACGCACAACTCTCAGAATGGAAGAGAGATGGAGAGAGAGAAAAAAACGCCACATGAGAAATCGGAAGGAAATATTCTATGTCAAAATGCAAAATGAGGAAATTTTAACTTCTAGGCATTCGCAGGGTAATCCAATGTTGACTCCCACGCAGAGACAGTAAGAATATCATGTGGGAGTGGGTATTTCTGGGGAGAGGTCCAGGCTCCTGCTCCAGCCTGGAGATGAATTTTACTCCTTATGTCTGTAGAGGATTTTTTTTAGAGAGATGCTTCCAACCGTCAGCTATAAATTTGGAAGCAAAGCTACAGAACTCCATCACCTCACTCCCAAAAATGCCATTTTCTTACACTTTTTATGTGTCATCAACTGCAATTATTTTCATGGAAATTCACATACTTTTATTTCACTGATGTGAACAGACAGTAAGGACGACTGACAGGTTTGATGTGATTATGTCTGGCGATTTTCCTATACATTATTGTTCCCTCCTTAGCCTGTCCTTTCTTACACTTTTTTCTCATTCTATCTCCTGCAACTTTTCTCCTCTCGCATTTATCCCCTCTCCTCCTCACTCTTACTGCCTTTTACGTTCCCTCTTTCCCATTACTCTCTTCCTCGCCCTCAACCTAATTTTCCCTTCAGTGTCTAAGGCTGCTTGACTTGAAGAGAGAACTTGATCTTTGCAACACATTTGCAGACCACATGACATTGACCAGAGAGTACTAAGTTCAAATTCTTGTCAATCCCCATACACTGCTTTGGATGTTTCAGAGCTATGGGGGCGTGGGGATGGTCCTCTCCTGGGTGTGATGTGAGTAATAGTGAAAAATCTGGGAATTTATGGTTAGAATTGAAAAGAAAATCAGTTCTGCAATTCTGAAACAAATTTGCCCAATCTTCCCCTCAAGACTTAACTATCAACTTCAGAATCTCACCCCTGGAAGGTGACTATCTTATTTCCATGCACGTGCATCTCATTAAATCCCAATTCCCCTTACTTAACTCATTTCCAAGTCTCCTCCACCCAAGATGGCTCAAATTCCCAACATAAATCAGCACAGGCACCTGGTGCCTGCAGATCAACGAATCTTAGTATCATCTGACTGTTTCTTCACAACAGCACTGTCCCTGTCTGCTCCATGGCTGCCACCCTCCTCCGCCCTCCATCCTTGCAGCTTGGTCTCAGCACGCCACCAGCCTCATATTATCGTGGCTACCCTCGGACTAACTCATATACCATTCACCCCTTAAACACCTTACTTTATTGTTTGAGGATATACCTGCAGCATGTGCCAGCAGTTCACATGACAAAAATGAATGAAAGCTGGAAGTCCCTGACATTAGGATCATTGAATTCCTACAGTGCAGAAACAGGTCCATTGAATCCACACCGAACCTCCGAAGAACATCCCACCCAGATGCACCCCCCTACCCTATCCCGTAACCCTGCATTTCCCATGGCCAATTCACCTAAGCATTTTTGGACATTGGCAAGCACTTCCACATCTCCAGACGTGCAATTCTCCAAGAGAGGTGCCCAAGAGAACAGCTGCATAATTACTGAGATGCAGAGCAGAAACTTCCATGAAAAAAGTATTTTATTTGGCAAAACGCTTTAAATAAAAATGTGAAAATTCCGCCATACATTTCAATGTTTAAATACCTCTGTAAATTCTCTAATCGGTATGAACAATGCTGATTCATTGATGTAAAAATGTTACCACTTTTAAATATTTTAACAGCAATAGCATGATTTGAAAATATTCCCATTGCTGAAATATACAACATGTTTCAATATAGCATGAAACATGTTGATGAGGGTATTCATAACTTGCTCACTTCATCGGAGGAATCGTCAATGTATGGTGATCAAATAAATGTCATCATTGTATACTAATTGTGGAAATTTAAAGGGAAGGGAATATTCTGTGACAGTTACTAAATTTATGTTCATCTAATGTATGTAGGACGATACATTTGCTGACACAAATACCAATGATGATTGCTGACTGCGCAAATGCGAATGTATGCACACAATATTAAGCCAATATTTAAAAATTAAGAGGAAAGTTCTGCTTTGTTTACCAGTTTATATCTCTTACTCAATATGCTATTTCATTAAAATTGTCCCATTAATTGGCATTTAAACTATTTGTCACAGTATTTATGAGAGATACCGCAACGAGTACACATTCTCCTCGGTGTTAGCAAGTTGAGACCAATGCCTGACCAGTCATTTATTATGTATAATTTCCTATAAACAACAGATGTTGAAATATTTCGCAAAGGCAAGGCACTAAAAACCCTTCAGCATGATACAATTAACATATGCAAAGTGGTGATAACCTAAATTTTTATGTTCTTGTTCTTCCTTACCATCACCAACTTGTCCTCCTTGTGATTGTCGGGGAGCATTTTAATTAGTCCTCGTTCTTGTAATGGATTAATACTCTCATGGGCCCACTGTCAATGCCAAAATGTCTCAGGAATTAATTTTCTTTCAAAGAATGGTTTGGCAGTTGTTTGGGATTTCTTGTACTCACACAGAGGAATGAACTAATTATTTTCACCATTGCAAATTCATTTTTAACCCAGTGTAACCTTTTTCTTCCGGAGAACACATTGACTGCTTTATTAATTATATTCTAATGTACTTTGGATGCATTTAATTGCTGTCCTTCTGTGAGATGATTTAAAATGATGTACTAGTTGCTAAATTTAGTCCATTATAGTTCCTGCAGTTTCCAAGCCATTAATAAATGCTTAATACAGCATGTTGATGGTGCTCTAGTTAAAAATGAAACTGATTAGAATTTCCAGTGGCAATTTCTTGCAGTCTATTCTAGAAAGTTTTACTTACTAGAGTTCATCCTTAAAGCATTTTGACATGGAAAATCCCATAAATTTAAAATCCATGATTTTGTTCTGTTAGTAAATCAGTAATTGCATTTTATAGTAAATTTTTTTGTCATTTTTCTTTAGCAAGAAGAACTTACAGTATTATTTTTCACAAAATAGTTTTATTCCCGAAGAGCAGAAATATGAATCAAACAGCATTAAGTGTAGTATTAAAACTAGGTGGTCCATCGGATCGGGTAATCGAATGTTGCTATGGTTTTCCAGCATTTTTAACCATGCCTGAATATTTTACTATTCAATTCATTTAATTAGGGGGCTCCTTTTGAAGTCAAGGGAAGATACTGAGAGGCTTGTTTCAGTTTTGAATCTGTGTGCCACAATTCAGCATTTTAAAAGAAAAAATAGAAGCACATAGGACTTTAAATGAGAATTAAAGGCCACACCTTTTTCCTTCCACCTGCAGATTTGTGTTTGCATTTAACAAAACATATTAGAATGAATAGTAGTGCACCAGTCCCAATGGGTTCACAGAGCACCTGGGACTAGGCATATTGACAGATGTGATAAAGAAACCATTACCTTTGTCATTTTATTGTCACAAATAAATAGAGGCAGGCTACAGAGTGGTTGGGGAGGGGTGTGGGTGGCAGGAGTACATAATTGCTGAGTCATAATGTTGGCATGGAAAATGACAAGAGGCAACTGTTTAGAAACATGGGTAGATTTCCTGATATGCTGTGCCACCTTGTGGTAGAATTAAACCTGTACTCAAGAATCCCATACTGTGAACTTGAAATAAGACCAAGAAGATATTGTACCAGAAGAAGATCATTCTGCCCATTAAGTACACTCCTTCATTCAACGAGATCGTGGCTAATCGAATAATCCAAAACTCCACTTTCCTACCTTTTCTCTACAACCTATAATTTCCTTATGAGGAGAGATTATACAAATTAGGCCTTTTTCAGAGACAGAGTCATAGAGATTTACAGCATTAAAACAGTCTAACTTGTCCATGCCGACCAGATATCCTAAATTAATCTAGTCCCATTTTCCAGCATTTGGCCCATATCCCTCTAAACCCTTCCTATTCATATACCCATCCAGATGCCTTTTAAATGTTGTAATTGTACCAGCCTCCACCACTTCCTCTGGCAGCTTATTCCATACACACACCACCCTCCGTGTGAAAATGTTGCCCTTTAGGCCCCTTTTAAATCTTTCCCCTTTCATCTTAAACTTACGCCTTCTACTTTTGGACTCCCCCACCTCTGGGGAAAAACCATGGCTATTCATCCTATCTATGCCCCTCATGATTTTATAAACTTCTGTAAGGTCACCCCTCGGCCTCCGACGCTCCAGCAAAAATAGCCCCAACCTATTCAGTCTCTCCCTACAGCTCAAACTCTCCATCACTGGCAACACCTTTGTAAATCTTTTCTGACCCTTTCAAGTTTCACAATATCTTTCCTGTAGCAGGGTGACCAGAATTGAATGCAGTATTCCATTTTTTCTCTAGAATTTAGAAGGGCAAGAGGGGATATGATTGAAGTCTTCAAAATATTAACTGGAAAGGACAGGGTAGATAAAGATAAACTACTTCCACTGGTTGGAAATTCTAGAACCAGGGGGACTCGAGGGGCATAGTCTGAGAGTTAGGGCCAAACCATTCAGGATAGATGTTAGGAAGAACTTCTACACACAAAGGGCAGTAGATGTTTGGAACTCTCTTCAAAAAATTGTAGTGGATGCTGGATCAGTTGTTAAATCTGAGATAGATAAATTTTTGTAAACCAAAGTTTTAAGGAACATGGGCCAAAGGCAGATACATAGAGGTAGACCACAGATCAGCTATGATCTCATTGAATGATGGAAGAGATATGAGGGGCTAAATGGCCTACTCCTGTTCCTTTGTTCCTTTACCGATTAAAAATCTATCTTGGCCTTGAATATACTTAATGTCTCAGCCTCAACAGCCCTTTGCAGTTAAGAATTCTGCGATTCACCACCCTCTGAGAGAAGAGCTGAAAAATGGATTTTGAACATTTGAGGTAGGCTTTATGCTCCCTTCCAGCATCTTTGAAGGCGGGGCTCTCTCATAAATTCAGCACGCATACCATCTACCATTCTCATACCCATCCCTGCCTGTCTCCCATTTTATGAGGGGCAGAGGAATGAGTCAGTGACACAGGCAGCCCACTCATACTTAAAACTTCCAATTCCCCGGTCCCCAACACCTTATCTTTACCATGGACATCCAGTCCCTATACACCTGCATTCCCCATTCAGATGGCCTAAAGGCCTTCCGCTTCTTCCTGTCCCGCAGGCCCGACCAGTCCCCCTCCACTGACACCCTCATCCGCTTAGCCGAACTCGTCCTCACCCTCAACAACTTCTCTTTCAATTCCTCCCACTTCCTACAGACAAAGGGGGTGGCCATGGGTACCCGCATGGGCCCAAGCTATGCCTGCCTCTTTGTAGGTTACGTGGGACAATCCCTCTTCCGTACCTACACTGGCCCTAAACCCCACCTCTTCCTCCGTTACATTGATGACTATATCGGCGCCGCCTCGTGCTCCCACGAGGAGCTCGAACAGTTCATCCACTTCACCAACACCTTCCACCCCAACCTTAAGTTCACCTGGACCATCTCTGATACCTCTCTCTCCTTCCTGGACCTCTCTGTTTCCATCTCTGGCAACCACCTGGAAACCGATATCCATTTCAAGCCCACCGACTCCCACAGCAACCTAGAATACACCTCCTCCCACCCATCTTCCTGCAAAAATGCCATCCCCTATTCCCAATTCCTTCACCTCCGCCGCATCTGCTCCCAGGATGAGGCATTCCACTCCCGTACATCTCAGATGTCCTCGTTTTTCAAGGACCGCAACTTCCCCCCCTCAGTGGTCAAGAACGCCCTCGACCGTGTCTCCCACATTTCCCGCAATTCATCCCTCACACCCCCTCCCCGCAATAACAACCAAAACAGAATCCCCCTCGTCCTCACGTAACACCCCACCAATCTCCAGATCCAACGCATTATCCTCCGACACTTCCGCCATCTGCAATCAGACCCCACCACCAAAGACATTTTTCCCTCCCCACCCTCATCTGCTTTCTGGAGGGACCACTCTCTCTGTGACTCCCTTGTCCGCTCCACACTCCCCTCCAGCCCCACCACACCCGGCACTTTTCCCTGCAACCGCAGGAAGTGCTACACCTGCCCCTACACCTCTCCCCTCACCCCCATCCCAGGCCCCAAGAAGACTTTCCACATCAAGCAGATGTTCACCTGCACATCTGCTAATGTGGTATACTGTATCCGCTGTTCTCGTTGTGGCCTCCTCTACGTCAGGGAAACCAAGCGGAGGCTTGAGGACCGCTTTGCAGAACACCTACGCTCGGTTCGCACTAAACAATTGCACCTCCCAGTCGTGAACCATTTCAACTCCCCCTCCCATTCCTCAGACGACATGTCCATCCTGGGCCTCCTGCAGTGCCACAACGATGCCACCTGAAGGTTGCAGGAACAGCACTTCATATTCCGCTTGGGAACCCTGCAGCCCAATGGTATCAATATGGACTTCACAAGCTTCAAAATCTCCCCTTCCCCCTACCGCATCCCAAAACCAGCCCAGCTTGTCCCCACCTCCCTAACCTGTCCTTCCTCCCACCTATCCCCTCCTCCC
>NC_063332.1:121797850-121825755 GCF_021869965.1 Rhincodon typus | reverse complement strand
CCTACCTACTAACCTCATCCCGCCCCCTTGACCTGTCTGTCCTCCCTGGACTGACCTATCTCCTCCCTAACTCCCCACCTACACCCACCTTCACTGGCTCCATCCCTGCCTCTTTGACCTGTCTGTCTCCTCTCCACCTATCTTCTCCTCTATCCATCTTCTATCCGCCTCCCCCTCGCTCCCTATTTATTTCAGAACCCCTTTCCGCTTCCCCATTTCTGAAGACGGGTCTAGGCCCGAAACATCAGCCTTCCTGCTCCTCTGATGCTGCTTGCCCTGCTGTGTTCATCCAGCTCGACACCTTGTTATCTCTTCCTTATCACATACTTCCATTGCTACTTTACTCAAGGCAAAGGAACCCACCCAAAGCTGGTAACCCAGCAGTTTTTACTGGGTGAGCTGGTGGGACAATTTTGGTTGGGGATGGGCTTGTTCTCTGTGACTTTTAGAAGCACCCACCAAAATAATACCCGATCCTTTAGCTCTTCCTGCCCAGTCTCTCAACCCAGCTCTTTGGGGACAGGAGCTACGACTTGCCAATAGCTTAGATTTACCTTCTGGCTTCATTAGCTCCTGTGATTATGGCCTGTTGTAGAGCCAGCAATCTCCAACCTTGTGCTGCTGAGCCTGCAGAGCGGTCAGCCAATCTAATTGCCAGCTACTCTCTAAGACAGGGTTTCTTCACCAGATTGGAAAAAACGGGGAGTGGTGGCTTTGCCCTAAACCAAATAATGCCCTGCAAGCAGCTGGCTTTCCTGGTTGGTCTGTTGAGCAACTTTTCAGTCAGAGTTTGGTTTGCAGCAAACACAGGGGCCAAATAAATAGTGATAGTGGAACAGTGCGGTGAGATCATAGGGGGATGGGTGGCCACCTCTATTGATTGCCCAGTATTCAGGCAAGCCTACAAATACCAATAAATCATGGCTGCCTGTTTCAGGCAGAAGACTTGTTACATACTGAAATTAGCAATTATAGGTCTCAGTTCACAATTTTTGGTCATACAAGTCAGTTGATAGTGTACCATACATACTTTGTCTATTTTTAGTGAGGGTTGAATAGACTAACCAGCATTCTTTAAAGGGCCGTACAAGAATGAAAGAAACAGTGCTACTCACAAAAATATTGCAGATCACTGGGGTGTCTGTGTTTACCACCACGATCCTATCATCCAACTGACTTGCCACTTCCAAGCCCAAGCAGTCTATTGGCTCATCCTAGGAGCTGTGGTGTCACCACAAAATTAAGACGAGGTGAGCATAGAGGGAATGGGTAACTGCTAGACAATCAAGAAGGACCAGGCAGCGAGACTTAGGGGACTCCTGCACACTATCTCACTTACTGATTTTTCTTTCCCATTTTGGATGAGGCTCATCAGAGGAATGTAGCAACAGTCCAGCTTGTAAAACTGCGAATGGGTCAACTGCAGACCTGTGTGTGTCCAAGCTGAGGACAGTGCATTTGCCTGGGCAGAGCACACTCAGTGTTCTTGGCTCTCTAGAGATAAACACCATCAGTGTTGCTTAACCAAACCAAACCAGAATGGGCTGCACTGTAAGGTAGGCTACCTCTAACCGAGCTGTGGAACCTAGCTGCTGCACTTAGACATTGTAGGAGGGAAAGGAAGAAGCAAACCTCTAATGGCACACTGGTGGCCCAGGTAGTGTAAGCAGAATCCGATGTTTGTTGAACGATACTCAGAATGGCACTAAGTCTGTTTCCTCATCCTTCTATATAGCCCTTACTGTAATTCTCACACTGTGAGGTCAGACATCAGTTTGTACACATAATACTTGGCTTGTGAAGCTGCTGAACAGTGTGAGGACAATGGGAACATCGTATTTGGAAGGATCTCTAGCAACTAGGCACCATTTTCCCAGATGCACAGTCATTGGAGTGGCATCACTGATCTCAGTGGCCAAACTCTTGCTCAATTCACTGCTGGTCTTCCATGAACTGGTCAGCAATGTTTGGGCCTGGAAGATGTAGAGTGCACAATGAGGCAATGTATAAAACCCCCTTTACAACTGTCATCTCCCTGTTGCCTCCAGCCTGAAGCCCATCAAACTGATCCCCTTGAACAACCTAACCACATAGCCCCAGATGAAAAGTGTACATACCCCTGATGGATGTCTGTATATCTCCCTCACTGCGCCAGTATTAACCCCTGGACTGCCCATTAACAAGCCACAGGGATAACTGTGATCCATGACCCAGAGTGCTGAGGCACAGACCTCTGGATTGAGTGCAACTAAAACAGACACCTGATTATTTCCAAGCCCCTGGACAGATTCTGCTCTTGACTTACTGTGCTGGGACCCACTGAAAAATGGATATCGGACATTCAAAGCGGGCTTTATGCTCCCTTCTAGTGGATTTGAAGGTGTGCCTCCCCAGAAGGTGGACTTCACAGAGGACCACTTCGCCTAGACTTTGAGTCGTAGCTTTTTACTTGCTGCACATGCAGTGTGTTTGCCTGATGTGCTGCTGGCACATGGTGCAGTTATGAGATTGACATAGCAATGTGACGTATGGCAAGATGTCAATTCCCTTGACTAAGGACTGCTGACCAGCTAAACAACCTACCTGGCTCCATGGTGCCTGGCTCCATGACTGCACCAAAAGGCATGGTGTGGCATGACAAGGCAGGGCAGGGCAGGGCAAGGCAGGAATGCTGTGAGCACCCCAGGTAGGTGCTAAGTGCATGAGCACAAAGAGACCGAGCAAGCAGCCCTGAAATGCAGCCTGGTCCAATCTGTGAGCTGGCCCTTGCAGCAGCATTCCAACGCTAGCTGTCGAAGCACCCTGAAGTGCAGCTTTAATGTGCAGAAATCTGCTGCAAGTGGATCAGAAAGGTTCCATAAGGGTTCTGAGAGGCTGGCATTTGTTGGATGGTGCCCTGAAATGCTGTTCGATCCTAAGCAACATGGAGAATATTTGAATCAAGCAGTGAGCTGAAGTCACCAGGTATCTGCTCTGATTTCCATGTTGTGATTTCACAACTTCTAACTTATTCCACACATTTGATACAATAGGAAGCTTAATATTAATGAGCTAAATTATGGCATTAATATGGCATTTAACAAAGAATAATCCTTCTTAATTGGTACTCATCACTGCCTTGTGAGAAATTTGACTTGCCTCTTGTTAAAAGCATAGACCATATAGCAAGTTGGAACAAGATGCTCTCGACGTCAAAATAGGCCTTGCTGGGCTTCTTGTCCAATTCTGCCACAAATTGTGTCATAGTCCACGTCACTCAGATGCCAATTTTCTTACATTGCTTTGTTATTTCACACCTTCTGGAATTGCAACAGCTGTGGAACATTGAGGCATGTCATATTTTTTAACATGGTAAAAGGTAATATACATTTAGCTAAACAACATGCCTTAAAATACTTCACATAATAAATCAATCTGAATTGCAGTTGTTATATGGACAAAGACAGCTATTATTCTCCACTGGCAAAGTTTCTTTTTTAATTGAAGTGTGTTGGCTGAAAGTGTAATATTAACCTGGATATCAACAAGTTTCCAGATCGTTCCTTAGATCATTTTAAGGAACAGTTTTCATCCATCTGAACAATTGAATCAGGTAGAGAAAATGACATTCCATCAAAAGGACAGCACTTCTAACAATTCAACACCTCCCTCCGTACTCGATTACAGCACCAACAAACGATACATTTTATTCATTCATGTGACATGAGTGTTGCTGGCAAGGCCAGCAATTTTATCTGTGCAAACTCTGGTAATATAATTTAATCCACAACCTTCAGAGGTGAGACTGCTAAACTGAGCCAAGCTGACTAAAGGAAATAAAAAGCAAAACTTAAAATTCTAATACATACTTAATTTGCCTATGTGGCTGCTGTATAAAGCCAAGATGTCAAATATTCATCAATTTAAATAAATTACAGGTCACATAAAATTTAATTTTTTTCAAACATTTATTAAATATATATCAGCAAAGTGGTAGCAAGCTTACATTCCACACTCTGACCTTTCTGCGTGTGGAGAAATGACAAGTTGTGGAGCACAGCGAAATAGAAAATACTAGAGTTGATTATAATTTGCTATTCCTAGGGCAGTTTTATAGATTTCGGGAAGGTGCTCGTGTATTTTCTAGCAGACCTTTCATCATGTGTCATATAATGGAACATATCAGAAGTTGCTGTAATCTGATCTGACTGGGACTAACTGTTCTGCTGCAGCTAATAATGTATTTATACAGCACCTCCTAATGTAGTGCTGATTACACTGTCCGCTTCCATCACTTTATACTGGGAAGCAGCAGAGAAAACTCAAAAGACATGTTAAATTGGAGTGCTATCAGTCAGTCTTTGACCGAAGTCTGTTTCTACCTATTAAGAAAAGCTGATTATTCAGATCCTTTAATTGAATAAACATACTTGTACTATCAGAATTTGTCTAATAAGACAAAAGGTATATTTAGTACGTTCTTTTCTGGCTGATATTTTCATTCAGTTCTACACACAGTGGAAAATTTTTTGAAGATCCTGTTTTTAGCATATCTGTCCTAACTGGGTAGCTTTGTTTTTTGTACTTTGATGTTTTTGTTGCCATTATTTAAGTATTTCACTGTTATTTCAGTATTGCTAGAAACTATTGAATCAATACTCCAGTATGGAAGTAACATTAAACTGCAATCACAACAACAACCATTGTATTCCGTAGTGCCTTTGAACATAATAAAATATCTCAAATGCTTCACAGGAGCATTATAAAGTAAAATTGCACACCAAACTACATGAGGTGATGCTGTGGAAGCTAATCAAACACTTGGTCAAAGACATACATTTCAAAGAGAGTTTAAAGGAGAAAAGAGAAGAAGAGAATCTTAATAAGTGAATTCCTGAATTTTGGGTCTTGACAGCCGAAGCTAGAGCTGCCATAGCTAGTGCAATTAAAACTGGAAGAGTTGCAGAGTCCGAAATTAGAGAACTATAAGTAACTGGAAGTGGTTAGAGTGGATAGGAAAGCTGATGCCATCGATAGATTTAAAAATAAGGGTGGAAATTTTAGAAGTGAGGCCTTACTTGACTGGGAATCAATGTAGGTCACCAAGCACAGTGGTGATGGGCAATGGGACTAGAAGTGAGTTAAGGTGTAGGCATAGAGATTTCGATGATTTCAAGTTTACAGGGGATAGAATATGGGAGACTGACAGAAATATATTTAAATAGTCAAGTCAGGAGGTAAGAAGGTGTAAAGGAAAGTTTCACCATTTAAAGAGCTGAGGGACGAACTGAAGCAAAGTGGAAGTAGGTGGTCTTAGTAACAGCACAGATGCATGGTCAGAAGCTCAAGCTGGGATCAAAAATGACACCAAGGTAGCAAGCATCCTGGTTCAGTATCAGATGGTTGCCAGGGAAATATTTAGGGCTGATGACTAGAGAACAGAGTTATGGCAAGCACAAAGAAAATTAATTTGCACAATCAAATATTTAGTTGGAAGGAAGTTGTGCACATCCAGTACAGATGTCTGACAATTTGGCGATAGTGACATGGTCAGGAAAGGTGGTGGTGAAGTGAAGCAGGGTGTCATCAGCATACGTATCAAACCTAACACTGTATTTGTTAAATCATGACCAACATCTTGGTCAAAGAACACATTATTATGATTCTTATTAGCATAATTTCTGTATATGTGTTTGCTTAGCTGCCACAACAATGCCTCATGTGATTTGGTGTTTAATTTTACATTACTAACATGTATTAATTAAAAAGTGCAATTTAAAGTTTGCTGGATCTTTTCAAATGCAGAACATTTAAAGAAATAGCAGGTTATTTCATTTACCAAGAATTGGCACAGGTTATTGACAATTTGCAACTTGCAGTTAATTGCATGTTCGTCCTGATTGAACTTATCTCCTTTGAAATACAGGATCTGGTCACTGAACTTAAGGAGAAATTGTCTGACCATTTCAAAGAGGTGATGGTGGGTCTGATGTATCCACCAGCTTTTTTTGACGCTCATGAACTGCGGCATGCTATGAAGGTACAGTATAAATACTTCTGTATTTTCGTGAATTTGCATCATGGAAAGATTGTTATTTTTTAACAGCTCTTAACAGAATTACTTATTTAGCAGGATACTTACACTGAAATAAATGGTCTAATGACTCATTGGACTGGACTGTTTAAAAGGTGTTTCTGTAGCAAGATCAGACACTAACAGAACTTTCTTTTTTGGATTGTGTAAAATGACATTTACAATTAAAATTACAAATCTTTCCAACAATAAATGTATTGATATTCTTTAACTATTTCCAATTGCATTTTTTTAGCAAATATCTGCTCTCCTATTCAAATATTCCAATCCCTAATTTGCATTTGTGTGGTTACAGAATTGGGAAGATGAGAGTGAAGGAGAGTAAATGTATTGCCATGACTAAATTAAGAGACGTAGGGAGGCAACCTTGAATTTTAGGATTGAGGTCTGACTTCCGAAATCCTTCAGAAATAATGGGCTCTCCAGAACCAAAGTCACAATCCTGAACAAAGGCTAGAATTTTGTTGTCGGCATTGGAGGTTTCACCAGCTGACTGAAGAACAAGAAATGACCCGCATTTCCTCCCTTTGGGAAGTCCACCAAGCCACAAGCCAATCAAGCAGTAGCAAGGCTAGCAGGCAAGCTTTTCCCTTGAATCAGGACCCTGGTAGCTTTCACCTACAGAATGCTAGTGATTGATCAGAGGCCAACAGCTCTTGACCTCAGCAGCGTCACTGGGAAGACTGTTGCTGCTGCCAGAATGCCAAGCTCTGAAGTCCTAAATGTGTGTGTGTGTGTGTGTGTGTGTGTGTGTGTTGTGTAGGTCAGTGGTGGGGGGAGGGTGGAGGTTTGGTTTCAGGAGTTGATAACTATGGGAGAAGAGAGTCCGGGGCTTTTTCACCCAGAACCTAATCCGGACAGAGGTGTAAAGGCATAGAGGTTTAGATACACCTTCATCCCACCTAATTATGTGCCAATCTCACCTCCAAGCTCTTGACCAGCAGGAGAAATGATTCTGGAGCAAAAACAGAAGTTGCTGGAAAAGCACAGCAGGTCTGGCAGCACCTGTGAAGAAAAAAATCAGAGTTAACGTTTCGGGTCCGATGACATAGTGGAGAAATGATCCTGCCTGCTATTTTCCTTAATTTCCTTCCTCAACCCCACCCAAAGTACTTAATCAAATAAATCAAATCATCTAGTGCCCAAAACTACCCACAATGAATGCAGGTGATCTCAACTAGCAGTCACGGCTGGGCTTCAAATGATTATTCCTTTGATGATTCCCAAAAGTTCAATCATAAGAACCCATGCTCCGAATGAAGTTGTAAAAACATTCAAGTCTTGAATTTACTCCATCAAAAGAATATTTATATTAAACATAAATTTATCTAGGAAGGAGACTTAGATCTTCCAAAGTTGAATGAGATTTCAATGAGAAGGCTATGGTAGCCATTTAAGTGACAGGGATAACAACTTCTATTTTCTATACTCTGCACTATTTCATTTTATGTGCTTGGAATTATAAGGGTAATTTTCCAACTTTGCACTTCCAACAGGAACTCTTGCTTGTTGTCATTGTATACCAGAAATTCAGGTGGTGTCACCTCTCATCAACCAGCCTTTAATTTAGTTTAAATAGTTAGTATATGAATGCCCAATGTTTTTGATATGTGTTTCCAATAGGTGAGTCTAGAAGCATGATCAATAATTGACTTCTCATAATGAAGAGCTCACATAATTTTAACTTGTATAATTGTTACTCCTCATTCGGGTAGCACACTGGAAATCAAGCCCTGCTATTTCCAGAGTTATCACAGAAGGTAAAGCATTTAAAAGTATGAAAAATAGCCAATTTATCAGTCTTTCAAATCGAGTTTGACAGAAAGCATAGACCATAGATCTTCAGTCTCCAGACACTTTCACTTATTTGTAAAAGGCACTTAGTAACTGGTTTAAGAGATAACAAGGTGTAGAGCTGGATGAACATAGCAGGCCAAGCAGCATCAGAGGAGCAGGAAAGCTGACGTTTCGGGCCTAGACCCTTCTTCAGAAAATCCTACTATCTCTAGTAACTGGTTTACACTGATAAAATCATTGATTTATTAATTAAAAGACACAGGTTATAGGAATTGATAAGGGGATACAAATTGGACACGTTCAGGGCTTCAGATTCTTTTTCCTACAGAGCAGAATCACAGCTCTTTACTTTTCAGAGATCCGACTGCTTCTGCTCAACCATTCATAACCATAAACTGTTCAGATACCAATGATATATTTGTTGCCAGGCAGAAGGCCTTTGTGTTCAATAAGTGGTCACTAGCTCACAGACCAATCATCTCCTGGTTGCTGGCTAAATCTCTATTCATACACAGCCCCTGTCTGTAACTAGCCTTCCCCTACTGCTTAAACAAGCCATGATGTGGAGGTGCCAGTGTTGGACTGGAGTGGACAAAGTCAGAAGTCACACAACACCAGGTTATAGTCCAACAGGTTTATTTGAAATCACAAGTTTTCAAAGTGCTGCTCCTTTGTCAGGTGAGAAGTGGTGAAGACAAGCAGCTGTCTAAACAGCACTTAGAATGAGTGTCAAATTATTTGTTTTATAAAATGACAGTAATTTTTCAACAATCTATGGCTTTAAAACAAATTTTTATCCCATTTCAGTCCGCTATCAAAAACACACAGAAAACATTATATGCTTCAAGACTACCGCATCAATTTTCACTCCCACTTTGAGAGTGCAGAAGAAGCACACTTCCCACCTCTGCACAGCTGACCCAGAAAGAACTGACTCAGAAGTTCAGATTTTAATTTTAGGTCCCATATGTCCAGGGAAGTGGTTGACCCCAAAAGAACAGTCATTTTGAACTGCAGATGAGGGTTAGGTGCAAGGCTTTTCTCCTCAGGACCACAGCAGCAAGGTAAAACCAGTAAAACCAATAACAGCCCTCTTCTCTTCACTTATCATACCCTACCAGTTAGACTTACACACCATACCCATTCAGGATAATCCACACAACCACCTCTTTGCCACTCTATGTCCCTCCACTCACCCCATGCCCCCATATATGTGTAATGTCACCCTATGCCCAAAACCTTCCCCATACCCCCCATATGTTCTGGATACAACGCCACAATCACTTATTTTCCCTGTGCCAACTTATACCCAGCCCCCATGTTCCCCTTACCCTCTGTGCCAACCTCTCTTCTGATGTGTTCTTCTACAGGTTCTCATGAGTTTGTACACATTGTGGGAACATTCATATCTAGTTTAACAATAGAAGGGTGCCTGACACCATCCCTCGTGAAGAATTCCTGTAGCCTCCCACTAACCTCCCTGAAGGTGCTTTGCAAACCTCCAAATGTGCCCCAGAGCCATAGTCAAGAAATAACTTGCCACTCCAAAGAGATATCTGAGGTATCACTTGGCTATCTAAGAAAATGCACAAACAACAGACCTGCTTTGCTGTGCAGACAATTTCCACACTGTGGATATATCAAAATCAAATTTGAAAAGAGATTATCTAAATAGACAGCTGCCCCCATGAACTATGTGTCCCCATAAGTCCATGCATGGACTCTGGCCCACCCTCAATCTCAACTCCATGAAAACTGATGTGTGGTATATCAGAAAATTCCAGCTTTCTGCCCTGAAGATAACGAACAGGGAATTTATTTTCATAAAAACAAGCATTCCACTTGCCTCATGGATTGTCTTTCAGAAGGGGTTCAGAGTATCTTCACATTTAGGATTTTGCATTAATTTGACTGCTTCTTGCAGCAAGAATCCCACATAAATAGACCCACAGGTTGTTCCAGTCAATGACCATGGAACACTCCATGTAGTCACTGTAAAATCATCCCTTATATAAAAAGGCCAATCTCCAGGATCTTGTGATTTTCAGTTGGGCCTGCTGATGCCTCTCAAAGTTGCCTTTAGCAGCACATTTTATGCACCTCCCAAAGATGTGCCCCTTGATATATATACGCACTCTTAGTTATGACAATTTCTGGATCCTTGGAAGTTCACATGATATCTATCTTCACATATTGAACGTGGTTACTGCCCTGCCACACTAATCAGAATGGGATCACAGTTATTTTGTGTATATCTTACATACATGAATAACTATAACAACTCAATGGTAGTTAATTGCTTAGCAGGGCACAGGTACAACACCTCTGGAAGTTCAAGGTCACCCTTGTGCATTTGCTCACAGAGACCTAGCTACAAATGCCTGTTCTCTTGA
This sequence comes from Rhincodon typus, assembly GCF_021869965.1. Taxonomy (NCBI): domain Eukaryota; kingdom Metazoa; phylum Chordata; class Chondrichthyes; order Orectolobiformes; family Rhincodontidae; genus Rhincodon; species Rhincodon typus. The sequence continues at coordinate 121,815,492 of NC_063332.1, read as the reverse complement.
TCAGGGAGTAAGATGTACCCTGGCAGTGACACTAGGTTGCAGCATAAACCAGAGCCCATCTGCTGTGCTGTATGGATTGAAAATGTATGATTAGTTATCGCTTATAAGAGTAGAGCGAGTAACCATGCATTACAGCGCCGTACAGCAGCTGAATGGTGATTTAAAAAGCTATTTCACATTATTAGTTGTGTTATGTTGCCGAGTTGATATTTCACCCTGGCTCTGTGACTCAATGCTGCAATAAATTCAATAATTTGACAGAGAGCCCTGGTGAATTTAATTCAATGCCACTAATTAAATTTCTGAGATGATGTTAAAAAAATCTAATTGGTAGGTGGAAAAACATTGAAATCATTTATAAAAATTCCATTAGGTTCCTTCCACTAGATTCAAGGTCATATTCAGTTTAAACAGTTTTCCTCTCCTCATTATGATATTAGGAACTTGTTGATTGTCATTGATTATTTAAGGCCATCATAGATGATACTTGTAGCTTAAAAAGGCAACAGTGCCCAAGGTATTGTTAGATTTAGCAACAGAGAAATCGAGAATTATGGAGATGTTGGTACAATAATATGACTGTTTTGCAGATCCTGTATTCTGACAAATGAGTTTGTTTTCAAAATGTTAACACACTAGGAAATAAAAAAATTGCATTGTCAAAGTTTATGTTCCTGCAGATACTGCACCTGGCATAGAAATGAAAACCTTGTCCCTTGGAGGTTAAACATTGCCGACCAGCCTACCTGAAAAGTCGACAGTAAAATGACAGAGCCCTTACAATATTAGATGCACTTGGGATGTTAAAACAGGGACATCCTTGAGTCTGATTCACTGAATTACTGAAATAAATGGAAACTTGCATTTTCAAAGGGCCTTTCATTATACAACCAATGAAATGAACCAATGTACTGTAAGAAATGCAATAATCATTCAAAGATTGTAACGTATGTGTGTAAAGGAGCCTGGCTGAATTTTCTCCATTTGCACTCTCACCTGGATTGCCAATATTCGCTGTGCCTGGCAGTTTCTTGGCATGACTATTTATCTCTATGCTAATAACATGGATATTGTTAGACTACACATACTCATTTGGGAGAGATCTGAATTATACTATCTGCTCTCATTCTATTTGTTGAAATGAGAGCTTTGGGCATATGCAGTGCTTCAATCCCTAGCTGGTTAATTTTTAACCATGAGCTACATTAGTGCATCTAAGCATTTTTGAAATTTAACTTTGCACTGGCTGTACTTTCAAAGCCCCAGAGATTAGGATTAATTAAGGTGATCTCATACTATTTTGCTTCAGTGCACTTAGGAATCAGACCATGCCCTGACCATTTCAACTCACAACCACTTTCTCATCGATGCAATCTCAAAACCACTTTGCATCAAGATGAAAGTGGAGTTATTGTGTCACAATATATGGACCTAATTCAGGCCTCAGGATGTAGCTGATGATTTGACAGCAAGGATGCATATATTGTCAATTCCTGCTACGTTGTGAAGCTACACTTTTACAACCGCTCCGTGTACAATTAATTTTACAATTGTCCACTTCAGAGGGATTGAGTAAACTCTGTAGAATGCAATTGGGAATGGAAATTATAAATTTACACAATAAGATTAATATATTTCATGCATTATTATTGAGGGGTGATGACATAGTGGTAATGTCATTGCACTAATGATTCAAAACCCCAGTTGAATGTTCTGGAGGCATGGGTTCAAATCCCAAAATGGCAGTTGGTAGAATTTGAATTCAGTAATAACCTGAAACAAAAAAGCAAGCCCAATGGTGACCATGTAACCATTATTGATTGTCACAAAAACACATTTTGTTCACTAATGTCCTTTAGGGAAGTAAAGCTGCCATCCTTACTTAGTCTGGTCTACATATGACTCCAAGCCTACAGCAATATGGTTAATTCCTAACAGCCCTCTGGGCAATTTGGGATGAGCAATAAATGCTGATCTAGCCAGTGATACGCACATCCTATGAATGAATAGTAAATCTGAAACTCAAATGACATGGCTTTGAAATGCTAAATTTAAATCTGCTTCTTAAAGAAGAGATTGAAGACCTCTATACTATTTAATTCATCTACTCTTGCATCTTTCCTGATATAAAAATGATTAATCTCTTTGACTAGTCTCAAAACTTTTCCAGGGAACAGTATGAAAAACCAAACCAGGCATGTACATATTCAAAGCATTATTACATACAAGATAATGTCTATGCAATTTTTAAAAATTTTTGTTGCCACTTGTACAAATTGCAATATTTAATAGTATATTCATCCTTTCATGTTATAAATTGTATTTGTTTCAATATCAGATTAATCTAATTGGATTTGTGGCAGTCATTTTATGAACTGCTTTGTTCTTTTAAATGTAGGGTGTGGGCACAGATGAAAACTGTTTAATTGAGATTCTTGCCTCAAGAACCAACAGTGAGATCTACGCAATCAATGAAGTCTACATGATGCGTAATGCAATTTTTATAATTCCATTCAAGTTTTAAAATGACTGTCAGTTTAGTTTTACAGAAATTAAGATGGTGATTTGTTTTACTTTTGCATCTTGGGATGTGAGTGATGCTGGCCGAGTCATACTTTCTCCCCTGCTTAGCTGCCCTAGAAGTGGGCTTTCTGCTTGAAAAACTGAAATCCACATTGTGATGGTACTCCCACATGCTGTTAGGTGGAGAATTCCAGGATTCTGACCAACAGCAATGAAGGAATGGCCATATTTGTCCAACTTAGTTTTGTTCCTTGGAAGCAATTTGGAAGGTGATAATGTTCCATTGAAATTGTTGCTCTTGCCCTTCTACATAATAAAAGTTGCACGACAGGAAAATGGTCTTGAAATAAGTTTGATGAATTGCTGTAGTGCACCCTATGGATCATACATACTGCAGCACAGTGCACTGTTGATAGAAAACGATGGATATTGTGTCCAACCAAAACCAAGGTTATAAATGACATAAATTAAGATTTTGCAGTCGCACACCTTGGAGAGTTCACTTAAAGATTTGCTTACTAAGGCATTACTGTAGTTCATAAATTGCAAGGTTTAAAAATGATGGCGCTTCCAGTATTTTGATGTTGGGACTCAGTGGGTATGGTCTGCTGAAGTATATGGGGAAATATGGGATACAGTGCCAATGAGCTTTACAACATTCTCTACATAGGACAGGATGTACCCTGGGATAGTGGTGGAAACTGGCGGATGTGATAAAGGCTTTTGGATGTTTTACTAGCTTAAACATGCTATAAAAATGCAGATTTATGTCATTATCATTCTAAGGAAATATTTATGGCAGTCTCTGAGTAGTTCACGGGCAACAGGCCTCAAATGTTAGTGAGAAAGACTTGGGAAGATCGACTGAGATGAAAATACTCAGGCTCTGTCCTCCTCTGATGTCTGGGTTATTGTGGGTAAATTCACCTGCGATTTTTTTCTTATTACTGAACATTAGGACCAACATAACCAACTATTAACAGTGCCTTATCCACCATATACTCTGTGAAAATATATATTTCACACAGCTAATAACAAGTACACTTTCTGTTTTGCTTTTAGAATTTGGTGTACCACTTCAAGAGGATATTGATTCAGAAACATCTGGGCACTTCAGGGATGCCCTAATGATACTTGCACAGGTATCTTGACACTTACTTCACTCTGTTATTTTGGGAAATAAGTGTACTGACATGATAGGAAAAGCACTAACTATAACCAAGTAGCAACTTTGATGATATCTTAGATTGATCCAAAAACTTGGAAATAAGCTAAACGTAATATGCCTGCATGCTGTGGGCTTTGCCTCCAGCAGGATGTATTACTTGATGTGGCAATGCTTATATTATCCCTCATGGCAGAAGAAACTAGATGTGGACAATATGGTATTGAAAGATCTAGATGCTGTTTATTATAGCTGACTATTGTGTAAAAATAACACATTCATGATCACATAAGTGGTTAGGCTAGGATTATACCATTCAGTTACAGAAAAAGACTATGCAAGTGATCCCAGTAGGAACTGGTGTCTGGGACATTGCTACCCTCAGGTATGTGTTATGATACAGTGATGATATCATGACTGTGCCTTTTAAAGTTATATGATATATTGTGTCTCTTAAATGTATACTGACCATGAAAGGAAATGCAATAACTATAATGCTCAAGCAGACACTTTTATGATTTTTGTTATTTTGACTTAAATATTGGAAATTAAGTTAAATTTTATTGACTGAATCTTACTTATTTGGTTCTGTGAGATGTGTTGAGTTTTTAAGGATTTTCATCATGAGGCCTAGCAGACTTTCTCACTATATTACTAAACTCATCGCATTAACTACCTACCCTACCCAACAGCATCCCTTATGTCCAATTCCAGCTGCATCTTACCGTATGCCATTTCCAGAACAACTCAGCACAAAGTGGATATTCGCTGAAAGAGTGCATCATTGCGTTTGCATGATCTTTAAAAGGCTGCTGTGCACTCGGTCAAGTGTTGACAATCCAGCAATGTCTTGGCATAGCAGGCATAAAGCTGCATTGTTCATGGCACACAGCAGGCATGGCTGACAGTCCGTCGCACATACAGCCCTATTTCGTCACCCTAGTTGCCAATCAAACACCACGCCACACAATTTACCTGTCTTCAGCTTCATCCCATCTAAACACCCTCTCTCTGAGTCCACAAAACTCTTTCCCGAGTGCCCAATAGTTACCCACATGTTGTCATTGTCCAGTCAGGGAGCATCAGATGCAGGCAAGCATTCAGACAAAGATTAAACATAAGCTTTTATTGTCATCTGGAAAACAAAAGCGAACACAAAGGAAAGAACTACAGGCTGCAGTTCACACTAACAATATGACCTAAATAAGGGGCTTCCGATTTTGACAGTCCACGATGGTCTTCTGCATCCAACTTCCATCTAAAGGAGCCGGGTGTCAACCAGCTCCTGTCTGCCTGTAGGGGCCTGATGCAGCTGAGTTCTGTCATCCACAAGAAGAGCTTTCTCGTCCCTAGAGTCCTCATCCTTCTTCTGAGTCCTCATCCTGCTTCTGAGAAGATTGTTCATGTCCCCTGAATCGTCAACATCTAACATATCACATTATTGTCTGCTTCAATTGTGTACAGCATGCCTGGATTGTTTAGCATGCTCTGTCTGGACTATACTGGATGGTACCCCCTTGGAAACCAATTCAAGCAATAGAGTCAGATTGTCAGCAGACATATCATCTGCTCAAATATGGCCCTGGTTGCAGCATGTGTACTAACTTGGTGAAGGTGCCGTGACGACTGAGTGACCAACACATTACATCCAAAAGGAGTAGCTGTGCTCCTTCGCATCCTGGATCCACTTCAACTATTCAAATTTTCACAGCATTCATTAGATTCCACCATCATACTTACATGACTTATGATGCAGTGATGCTCCCCCCTCCCACAGCAACCTTCAAAGTGCCACAGGTAGTGAGCACCTTTTGGCCAGCATTTGCCTCTTTAAAGTTATTAGCTCTGACTCCTGCAAAACTGTGATGACAATGTTAGTTCAGCCAGCGCTAATAACCTGGTGAAATCTTGACCAACATTTGACACATAAACATGTTCAACCTGCATGAATTTCTTCTCTGTGAAAAACTGTTTGCAAATGAAATATCACTGGAGTTTGCAAATGTAGGCTTCACGTATTTGTCCCTTCAATATCCTAAAGTCCAGCAGATGTAGATCCTGTGCTTATGCTCATAAAAGAGACAATTAATTAATTGGACAGCATCTTCACTGAGCTTTGCCTGGTCACCAGTTACCCCCACACCCACATTCCACCCTTTCAGAGCTTCTATGTCTTCTTCCACCTTGCGCTACCCGACAAACCATTTACACCTACCAGCTCCCAGAAGTGTAGACTCACCACATTGAACCTCATCTCCAACTGTCCTCTCTGCCACTGAACTACATTATTATATCTTATTGATGACCACTTTGGTACTTGAATCTCACCATGGGGAGAGTATGGTGGTCGTCATTGCCAATAGCATCCCCGGCCATAGCTTCCATGCCCTTTGATGCTGTTCTGCATGCTCTCCAAACACCTTGAGATTACCCCTATCACTGTCCTTATGTTTACCTCCATAAACATTTTCCATGGCCAGCCTCAACACTGCCTTTCCTTTTGGCAGTGGTAAACCCCCACATCCACTCCAACCCACCCACTGTTACTACAGAACTCCCTTTGCACCTTCCTTAACAATCAAAGGATGGTCCCCCAGTACTGTAATGAACCCAGACCTCTGAGTGACTGAGTAGCGCCTACACATTTAGAAGGGACCCGAGGAATAACTTTTTCATACAGAGGGTGGTTCGTATGTGGAATTAACTGCAAGAGGGAGTGGTAGATGGAGATATAGTTACAATTTTTTAAAGATATTTGGAAAGATATTAGTTTAGTTTGGGAAACTTAGTTAGTATAGACAAGTTGGATCGAAGAGCCTGGTTGCGTGCTGTATGACTCTATGACTCTATAATGAGGTGAGTTTGGTAAGATAAATCAAGAGAACCCATTAGGCCTCAAGGTGACAAACCCTCTAAAAAACTCAACACAAGTTGGACTTAGCCAAAACTTGGAAGATTCAACCCAAGATTCCAATTTATTCCCATTGACGTCAATTTGCTTGGCTTTCTTAGTGACGACCACCATACTCTCCCCATGGTGAGATTCAAGTACCAAAGTGGTCATCAATAAGATATAATGATGTAGTTCAGTGGCAGAGAGGACAGTTGGAGATGAGGTTCAATGTGGTGAGTCTACACTTTTGGGAGCTGGTAGGTGTAAATGGTTTGTCGGGTAGTGCAAGGTGGAAGAAGACATAGAAGCTCTGAAAGGGTGGAATGTGGGTTTGGGGGTAACTGGTGACCAGGCAAAGCTCAGTGCAGATGCTGTTTGATTACAACTGCAGACCTTTTTTCTCAAATTCAGCTCTTTTGTCAATGTTTGGACCAAAACTATATTAAGATCTGGAGCTGAGTAGTCATGGTGGAATCCAAACAGAGCAGGTTATCGATGAGTAAGTGCCACTTGATCACACTGTCAGCAACCACTTCTATTGATTTTGCTGACGATTGGAGGTAGACTGATGGGGTGGTAACTGTCCAAATTATACTTGTTCTCTTTTTCCAAAAGGTCATACATGGGCAACTTTCCATTTTGTTAGTAGATGCCAGCGTTGTAGCTGTATTGGAGGAAATTGGCTAGGGGTGCGATTAAATCTGAAGCACAAGTCTTCAGTACGATAGCCAGGATGTTGACAGGCCCCATAGCCTTTACTGCATCTAGTGTCAACAGGCATTTCTTGATATTGTGGAAATAGCCAAAGACTTGAATCTGTGATATGAGGTTCTCAAGGTTATCCTGAGATTGATTATTCACTGAACATTTCTGGCCGAAAATTATTGCAAATGCTTTAACCTTGTCTTTGTAGTCAAATGCTGAGCTCTCATAGAAGATGTTAATGAAGCCTCTTACTCCCTTTAGTGGTGTATATTCCACCATCATTCATGTCTGGATGTATCAGCTTTATGGAGTCTTGATATGATCCATTGTTTGTGGGGTTACTTAGCTCCATCTATCATATGCTGGTTCCAATGTTAAGCATGCCTATAGATCCAGGTTGTATCCTCAGCAGTACAGTTTTCATTTCTCTGTGTGTCTGGTGTTGTTTCTGGCATTCAGTCCTACACTTCTTATTGAACCAGTGTTGATCTCTGACTCAATGGTGGTTTGTGTTGACCTATGAGGTTACAGATTGTGGTGGAGTACAATTCTGCTGTTGTTGATGGCCTTCAGCTTCAGATTTTTTTTAACCCAATATGAGCTCTAGATCTACTCTGAATCAATCCTATTTAGCGTTGTGATAATGCCACATAACACGATGAAGAGTGTCTTCAGTCTGAATATGAGCTGTTGGCTCCACGAGGACCGTGCAGTGGCCAACCATAGACATATGTATCTGTGACAGGTAGATTGATGGCCGCGGGGTCAAACAGTATTTTTCTTCCTTTTGTTGGTTTCATTACTACCTGCTGCAGGCCAGCCTTGCAATTCTGCACTTCACCGGGTCAGTCAGCAATGATTCATCTTGGTGATGGACATTGAAATTCCCCCACATCTCCAGAATATATTGCTGTAACTTTACTACTCACCAAGTAGTGTTCAAATGAAGGAGAAGTGTTGTTTCTTCAGCTGAGTGAGATAGGAGATTTTCTTGCTCATATTGATTCTAATGCCATGAGACTTCATGAAGTCCAGATTCAATATTAAGGATTTCCAGTGCCATTCCCTGTATACCATGGTGTCACCATTTTGAGTACATCATCCTGTCAGCTGAAGGTTTACTGTTCAGTGCCTGATGTAAGTTGTGCATTATATATGCCTTCTCTTCTCCCAGCCTGTCCAATGCTTCTCTCCCTCATAAACTCATCTGTCAATTGCCATTGTAGTCATGTTCCAGGACAAAGAATCTGCTGCATTATCAAGGTGTACTTAAATTTGTCATGACATTTTTACAGGCTTTAACTGATTAAATCCCACTGCAATTTTAATGTTGATTGTTCATAAGATCTTTCAATACGGTATAACAGTGTCCGACCTTCCTAAAATTGGCTTTCAATTAAAAGACCTTAAAAAACACAAACATTATTCCCTAGTGCAGTTCATTAAATCCTCAAAGAAGTAAAACAAAACAAAGGAAATGTCAATGTTACAGAGGTTCTAGCACCCATTAGACAACTGTTGATCATTTAGCCACCCCAAATATCACACAAGCCACGTTTGCGACGGTCTTACATTCAAATCTTGGCTGAACATCATTCAGTGGGGTTCTGTGGTGTGGCATAGAAGCAATATACTATCAGACACCTCTTCCTCAGCAACTGTTCACTATATAGTTAGGTAAAAAACATAAGCTGCTATATTGGTGAAGCACTAGACTCAGCTCAAGCATGTGTTGTAATATTGTCCAGGGCTAAAGGTTACCTTTTTTCTATAGTTTGTCAACAAGCATATTCAAAAAGCACCTTAAACAAAAACATTTATATTTCAAAATAATGATACTTTATTTAAACATTTTTCAAATATTATTTATTCTGAAAGAATTGTCAAACGTGTTTTCTGGTCAATTCTTTGTAAAAATGTGTGACCTAGAAAAAGATAATGCTCATAGGTCTCCACCAAAAACTATTAAAATTTGAGAAGCGAAGAGATACCTGACTTATTGATTTTTTTTTGTTAGGTTGCTGACCCACGCTCACTGCCAATGATATGTGAACATTGGTTGTGGCTATCCTAGAGTGGGATCAATAGTGGTCACCAGATGGAAGATGTCATATTCTCCTTTGCTTTCCAATGTCCTTGCAGATCCCAGCAAAGTAATCATTTTTAAATATACAGCTTTCTCAGACTCTGGGAATTTAGTTGTTATAGCATTCATGTCACATATTTTTGGCTGCAGCTCAGGGTGTTGGCTATTGTTTGTGTGCATTAGGCAATACTAGATCATTTCAGGTAAGGCAAGTAACATGCCATAACATCAGGAACCACTGGCTCACATTATTACGGCTTGTAAGTGTGTGCTGTGGATCAGTGCTCAATCAAATTGAAAACTCCAAACTGGTAAGATGTAACCAGTTTGGTTTGTTGGTGATAACATGTGTCTGTCCTAAAGTGACACTTGTGTCCTATCTTCTGTAAAATAGATCTAACAGGCTAAGCTTGGAGGAAATAAAAATACTGGGGGAACAGTTCCTTCAAAACAAGTTTGCTGTTAGTGGAACAAGGAAATTTAAGTTAATGTCAACATGGTTTCATTCACACACTGAGCAAAACCATCTCTCCTAGGATGATTTATGCATTAGCTTCCAAAACAGGTAAATAATACAACAGTAGCTAAAATCTTATACATTAAAATATCGAATAAAAATAAAGGTGTGAATTTGCATCTGGGTTCTCCTACTTGCTCATCATAACTGCAACAGAAACTAATGGACTCTTCACAATAATTACGTAAAGTGCATTTATACCATTCTGTAGGATTTCTGCGGCTCTTCTGCCGGATATTAAGAAGTGAATGAAGGTACACAGATCCTAGTGGCATAAAAAAATACAGGAAGACTTTGAGGGCCTCGCCATCTTCAGTCGTAATCATTTTTTACTGTTGCTTATTTGTAACTGGGATGATTCTCAGTATTACAGTAATCCATTGTTAAACTCATTTAAAACGTTGCTCACAAAGGAAATGATCACAATCATTTACTAGCAATTACCTTCAGAAATGAAAGCGATTCAGAACAATACAATGCCCAAGGTCATACTGCCACCTATTGGTGTGAAGGAGAGACTTTAAAACAGGATTTTAACATGAGGTAACAGCAAGCAAAGAGAGGATTCCTATGGCCACATATATTTATTTCAAAGGCAGTTAAGATCCATTGTCAGAGGCAAAAACATCACCAAAGCTGCATGTCCGGTTTCCACTTTTCATGAAAGCAGAAATGAAAGGAAAACTGAAATGACCACAAGTATAAATAAAAACAAAAGACATCGTTACATTGTATAATGGATCTAGACAAATTGGAAGATTGAATATTTTTGTTGCACAAGGATGATACAAAATCTGCGAGCCAATGAACAGGCTGGGTGTTTTCTCTTTTGAAAAGAGAAGACCGAGGGTAATCTAATACAGGTACTTCACCACAGGTTTGTTCGTGGGGTATGAAACTACCTCCAATGGGAAACTATTAAAAGTTCAGATTTCCACAGGGGTGACCACTTCAAGACATGGTTTCTACCCATAGAGTCAGTAAGGAGTGGAAATGGAGTGATAAGATCAATTGTAGGACTCATTTAGAGATATTCACAGCAACTATTACTGAGGTTGCTGGTAGTTCTGACAACAACTCTGCAATTCATGCCAAAGCCATCCACTCTATCACTGGGGAGTGTGATGCCATACTGGAGCAGGGCAGAGTCTCAATTCATCAATGCCAACCCGGATCCAATACTGGAGGTCATGAGAAAGAGAGAGAAGGAAGGTCCTTGTCCAGCAGGAAGACAGGAGGAATGCAGTTGGTGCATATTCCTGATCAACATCATCTGGCTCTGGCTCTGGCTCTGTCTCCTTTCTTCCTCCTTCACATCCTCCTCCTGCTTCTTCCCCAAAGAGTTAGTGCCTTCCAACTTCACAGTGTCATTGATGACCAAAACCTCTCTGAAGAGCTATTTTCCGGAGAATGAAGCAGACACCACCCGACTGATCCAGGCACCTGAATCACATCTTCAGAAACCATGCCTGTGAGCTCAATAGTGGTCATTCTGAGCAGATGGTATTGTTTACATTGACTATGCCTCTGTTAGAGCTACTGTGTTATTGTGTTTGAATGATGCCCATATTTAGAAGCCAACTTACAAATGAGCCAAGTATCCAGATGTTGTCACATGAGCACAGGCTCTCAGCTCTGTTACATTTGAGGCGCCAGGCTGTGTCTGGAGATTACATTGTTGTATTTTTTAGCTTGGCCGCACATTGGCCCAGCAGAAATCCTCAAGCAAAAGGAATGAACATATTTCATTTATGTTACATTTAAATAACACAAGCGCATAGTTAGATGGCACCTGTCAAGGGGTGAAACTCTTCAAGGTATTTCTTGTATGCTAGATTGCATCAATACACTTTGTGAGTGGAGGTCTGAGGCAACCTGGACTGCTGGATGAGAGAGGAGTCATGACACCTGCAAGCAGATATAAAGCAGACATTAAAGCAACCAACTGATTTCTGTTTGTGCAGCTTGCAGACCCATAGCAGACTAACCGCCAGGGCAGGCAGAGTCACAACATTGTTTACACACTGCACATGGAGTCCTTAGAGGAAAACCCTCTGAGAGGCAAGGAATGCATACAATACAGGCCTGTGTGAAAACTTTGCCTGATAGAGGACAGTTATTGTAAATTCATCCTGAGCTAATTAGTAATGTTACCACAATTAATGATGAGTATAATTCACAGGGAGCCAGAGAAGAGGGATATGAATATGAGGATCAAGCCATGGCTGCAGAAGATGCTACGGTAATAGAAAAATCTTTTACATATTGTCAAATGCTATCCATGGTTACTTAACTTATTGAACAAAGGATATTTGATGAGCTAATAGATAACATGACAATGAAAATTCGCTCTTTTAATTTTTGACATACTAGATCCTTTGGGATGCATGCCAAGGCAAATCGGGGGAGCATAAAACGATGCTGCAAGATATCCTGTGTAGAAAGAGCTATCAGCAATTGTGGATGGGTAATTAAAGATTCTATTGTTGGACTTCCTCTATGATTTTATTAGTAAACAAAAACCATGAAGTCATAAGAGTATGTATACAATTTGTGTCACAAAAGCAAGGATCAAACTAATTTTAAAAGAGCTCTTTAAATTTTCACAGGAGGTAAGTTATTTTTGCTGAAGAAAATCAAATATTATACCAGTGATAAGCTATATAAAGAAGTTGTATGTGCTTTTATTAGAATCACTATTACTTTAACAGAAAAATCTTGAAGCTCATGTGAATTTTGTTGCTTTTAACATAGCCCACCTTATACTAAACAAGAATTCCAGCCTTCCAATCTATTCTCTGTCCTTTCCTGTAGATGAAGGCTGGTTCACTAATGGCCATTAGGGAGGGAAACTGCCATCTTTACTTGGCCTGGCCGATGTGATTCCAGACCCAGAGCAACATGGTTGACCTCTGAGCATTAGGGATGGGCAATAAATGCCAGCCAAGCCAGCAATGCTCTCATCCTGTGAATGAATAAGAAAAACACACTAAAATCAAGTTTCACAGGTTCTAACAACCCTCTGAAATTTCGCTCAAGTGAGCACATATTAACTATTTGAAATGAAAAGGGGACACCGCAGCTGAACAGCTGTCATCACTAAATTTACATTCGTGTTTCAGTGTGGATGTGAATGAACATACAGACCTTTATCTGCCTAGACTGCTGGCAGAATGTAATACTGGTACCAAGATTTGCTAATGAACTATGATCAAAGCACTTCCATTTAACATTAAACTTGCAGTTTAGACTCAATTCTATCATTCCACATTCCTCATGATCTGTTTCCATAAGAGCACCTGCCAGGAAATTGGGAGAATGGATTTGTCATTTTCCAAACAATCAATTCTAATGGATGGAAGACAATATGCCTTGCACAATGATTCCCTGCAAAATGCTGCTTTGGGCATGACTGCTCACTGAGATTTTTGGAAACACAGATTCAGATCATTACAAGCCACAGCACTAGGAGGTTTTGTAGTACAGGATTAGTTTCATTCCCTCTGGGCCAAAAGCTCCAGGTTCCAGTCCCACCTCCATAATGAAGGCCATGGAAGGTGTGTCATGATGCAGCCAAACCAAATTGTAAATCTATCTATTATGCCTATGGCAAGTGGTGAGAATAGGAACACTTCCTGATCAGCCATGTTTATATTAAACATTCAGCACAATCAGTATCCCCATATTAAAACACTGACATGCAGCAACTTGCCAGAAGCAGCTGTAGTCCTTTTTCGGAGTGTTTACCACACAGGCACCAAAGCACTGCTGATGCTGTTTACATGGAGTTAACTGAACTACACGTGAGTACAGAAGAAATTGACCTTGTATCATATTTTATTTTTAAAAGTTACAAAAAAACAGTAATTCCAATTCTAAGGAGACAAAGTGATTGAATGCACTTTATCACTGTATTTTCCTTTCAAAATCATCCAAGGAATTAATTCATTACGGGCAACAGATCTGCTCAAGAGGTCTGCATGGGGTTCTTCAAGGACCATGGACCCACTTGTCACAGGATATTGACATAAGTCTCTTCAAGCTGTGCTTTACAAGCAAGCCCCTCCTCCTTAGTTTCTTCCTTTCATGTCTTTGACATATTTATTTTGAAGTTTGATGTTAGACAAGTGCATCACCATTTTCCACCCTCATGTGGCAAATTATGAACCATGGTACTGCTTTACTAATGGTGCCTTGCTGGAGTGCAACATTTTACAGCATATCAGAAACCATTCAAGACAGAGCAGTTTATTTGATCGGTGTCTGAATTAAACATCTCTTTCCTCCACCACTGTCACACCGTGGCTGCATTATTACTGTCTACAGTTGCAATGCACCACTTTATCGAGCTGGCTGTAATACCCTCCTCCCTTGAAACCTCATCCGCCCAGAAGGGCAAAAGCAGGAATACTGTGGGAATTTCTCTTAACACTATTCCTGACTAGGATTCATATTACTGCCTCTTCAAAAACACAGGGTTTATATTCTGAAATTCATTTCCTGATAGTATAGCTAAAGAAACACCATCACAAGAACTGCAGCAGTTCAGAGTTCTCATCATCACCCACTCAAGACAACTATAAGTGCAATCTTTCTCACGTCACTCAATCCTAAGAAAAAACATATTTTTGCATGATATCACAAAAACATATGCAATCTAATGATGTAAATTAAAGTTTACAACATTACTAAAAGTATAGGATCAATTTTCTAACTGGCTGGAACAAAACAAATACCAATTTCATAATAAACTGATGTAAATCAACTGCAAATTTTTAAATGTCAGAATGGTCCAAGGATATCATTTAAAAGTTTATGTAAATTTGAGAATCTGCAATGGCAAGTTAGAGCAATTGAAAAGATGCTGTGGGTGTTGCTTTAACGCTGTGGCCACTGTACTGACAACTTGCTGTGGCTTAAGAATATGCTGTAAGGTTTCTGACAGAGGAGAAAAACAAAGAAAAAACAAAAGTAATTGATCAAAAATGACTACAAAGATAAATATTATCTTCAGGAGTTTAAGAAAAACAGCAACTTACGACAACATTGGAAACTAGCAATGTAAAAAACGGCGCTGGCCCAACAGTGAAGAAAAACTTATATTTTCATTGACGTATACAAATGTTAAAGACGCAGGAGGAACAGCATGTTGCACAGTTAAAAGAGAATGATCAAAGTGAAAATGAGACTAGGGTAGAACTCTGAATGATTTAACAATGTGGCTCCAAGCAATGACCAGAAAAATCACTTCGAGCCAGGGGACCATACAATTAAATGCTGAGTAAAGAAGAGAGAGCCGATCATCATTATATCACTTGTTCAGCGTTTTCTTTTCAATGTTGTTATATTTAAGATTATTGATCATAATTTGTTGAGAATTAATATATAAATACAAAAGCATCAAGTGTGTAAAGTCCACAGAATGACAGTATGAGTGACAACTTTTTTCAAACACGTATATCGTTAGATATCATTGTGGCATTGCGTAGAGAACAATGAGCTGAGTGGGAGGCATCTACAATAAATAGGTGGTCCAAACTTATAATAACTGCCATGCAGCAATGAAGTCCATTACCAATGCTGACTCAGGGGTATTCGTTTTCTGATTAGGTGCTCTAGTCATGTTGGAATCTATGCTATGCAGCAGGAGCTATGAGCAGGATCTACTGGAAATATAAAAACCAAAAGAACTGCAGATGTTGTAAATCAGGAACAAAAACAGATGTTGCTGGAAAAGCTTAGCAGGTCTGGCTGCAACTGTGAAGAAAAGTTGGAGTTAACGTTTTGTGCCTGGTGACCTTCCACATAACTGATGGTAGCTAGGAAAATGTTGGTTTATATGCAGGTACCCACAGCCAACCAGTTATGCCTGTCTCTTCGTGGGGTATGTAAAACATTCCTTGTTCCAGTCCTATTCCAGCCCCCACCTACTTACTCTTTCTCTGATAAATCAATGATATCATCGGTGCTGCTTCCCTCTCTCATCCGGAATTGGAACAGTTCATTGATTTCACTTCCAATTTCCACCCTGTCCTCACTTTCACCTGGTCTATCTCTGACTCCTCCCTTCCCTTGCTTGACATCGCTGTTTCCATTTCTGGGGATAGATTGGCCACTAATATCCGCTACAAAGCTAGCGACTCCCACAGCTACCTGGACTATACATCCTCACACCCTGCTTCCTGCAAAGATTCCATTTCATTCTTTCAATTCCTCCGTCTCCAATGCACATGCTCTGATGAGGCCAACTTCAACATGGGAGCCTCCGAAATGTCCACCTTCTTCCTCAACCAAGGATTCCCCAGCACTGTTGTCAACAGGGCCCTCAACCGGGTCTGAACCATCTTTTGCACTTCTGCCCTCACCCTCTCTCTTCCCTCTTGCAACAGTGATAGGGTTCCCCTTGTCCTTACCTACCATCCCACCAGCATCCACTTCCAGAAGATCATCAGCAGTCATTTCCACCACCTCCAGTGAGATGCCACCACCAGACACATATTCCCCTCCCCTCCCTTGTCCACCTTCCGCAGGGACCGTTCCCTCTGGGACACCCTGGTCCACTCTTCCTTCACTCCCGACACACCCCTACAGTCCCACAGCACCTTCCCCTGTAACCGCTGAAGGTGTAACACCTGCCCATTTACCTCCTCCCTCCTCAGTATCCAAGGGCCCAAACGTACCTTCCAGATGAAGCAGCTCTTTAACTGCACTTCCCACAATCTAGTCTACTGCATTTGCTGCTCATAATATGGTTTCCTCTAGATTGGGGAAGCGAAGCGAAGACTGGGTGACCGCTTCACAGAACATCAACATTTTGCCTGTAAAAATGACCCTGAGCTTCCAATTGCTTGCCACGTTAAGAGACCACCCTGTTCCCTGGCCAACATCTCTGTCTCAGGCTTGCTGCAGTGTTTCAGCGAAGCTGAGCGCAAGCTCAGAAAACAACACCTCATTTTCCTCTTGGGGACCCTGCATCCTCCAGACTCAATACCGAGTTCAATAACTTTAGGGCCTAAACTCTCCCCCTACCCGACACACCAGGCCTTGTTATCACATAGTCTGCCATTGCACACTACTGTTAGCCACTAACAGTCTCCATTAACAGCTATTCACGCTCCTAATCAAATTGTTATCAACTCCTCTGTCTGTCCAACTATCGTTTACTCCTTACCTCCTCCCCCCACCCTGTCTTCTGCATGTAAACTGACATTTTCCTGGCTACCATCAGTTCTGAGGAAGGGTCACCAGACCCAAAACATTAACTCTGATTTTTCTTCAAAGACCTGCTGATCTTTTCCTGCAGCTTCTGTTTTTATGTCTGCTGGAAACATGACTATCCAATTTAATTGCCTCAAAAACTGAAACCATCAGATTCATAATTTGAGAAGGTTCTGTAAGAAGCCTTTTAATTAAAAAAGATTTTGGCCTGGATTTTAACAAAAAAAAGCAAAGTGTCAAATTCAGGGAGTTTCATCGAGAGATTCCTGTGAGCTCCAGTGAGTTACTGCACTCAATTTGCCATTGCACTCCTTATTATGTATGCACCATGCCTCCATGGTACTGTATCTGGTGCTCACTATTAGTAGATATACTAATGTATTTAAAGCCCAGCTGTGTTTCAGCGCAATCAGGCCACAAGTAGCCCTTTACAGTGAAAGCAGTGGGAGGGAAACAGAAAAGAAAAGCTTCTGAAAGCATATAAGTGGCATGGTTAACATTTCATTGGAAATAGAATCTTGCATCCATAAACTAT
>NC_063332.1:121780741-121797450 GCF_021869965.1 Rhincodon typus | reverse complement strand
GAAGGGTCTAGGCCCGAAACGTCAGCTTTCCTGCTCCTCTGATGCTGCTTGGCCTGCTGTGTTCATCCAGCTCTGCACCTTGTTATCTCAGATTCTCCAGCATCTGCAGTTCATACTATCTCTCCATAAACTATTGCTGTTTTACATCATCATCTAGTTGATCAATGGTCATTGTAACTTGCAGCTACAAAAATCAAGCTACTCAGGCTACCTCTCATTAGTGACCTGCTGAGTTTCAGCAGCAATTTCATTTTTTATGTCCACTCTATTCACTGATCATTACTTGCAAACATGGCAAGCTGCCTGGCTTTCTGTCTACACTAAAAGACAAGGAAAGGCAGAAGGACTATGAGGCTGGTAAGTTCTGAATGAGGGGATAAAACACACAAAGTCAAGGCAAAGGAAGGCAGAGATGCTGTGAGCACTCAAGTAGGCACAAAGGAAGTGAGCACTAGGAGAGCAAGCAAGGAACATTGAGATGCTGTGTGGTTGAATTCATGAGGTAGGTGCTGTCCCTACATGCAAAGTGTCATAGCAGCACTATTGCAATCCTAGATATTGGTGCACTCCAAAGTATAGCATTGTAATGGAAAACTGTATTGTGAATGGGTCAGAGATGTGCCATGATGATATGGTGCAGCTGGTATGTGTCCGATGCCAATCTCTGTGCATGGTGGGACGGAAGAGGGATGCAATCGCTACCCTTGGAGAATCCCTGATTTATTGGGGACTACTGTCCAAGATAGGGGCCTGAAGAAGCAAGTAGTGAGCTGCAATCTTCAAGTACCCCTTCTGACTTTGATTTTGGTAATTGTCACTGACCCATTTCTATCGGGCATGGAAGAGAGTAGAAAAACACATTTCACTGAGATGATACTGGGACATAATGGTGTGCAAATGGGTGTAAATAGGTCTCTCACCACTCACCACTGTCACTGAACTATATCAGTTGTTGGATCGGGATCCATGGCCTGAAGGATTCAGTGGCCGTCAAGGTAATGGCTGCACGAAACCTTTTGGCAACTGGCAGCTTTCAAGAATCTATATGGAGACCTATTTGGGATCTCACAACTCTTGACCAACAAGTGTTTGCTGTACAATCCTAACATGTTATAAGCAAGCAAAGCAGAATGTGATAGATGCTGAAAAGCTGGGAGAACAACGGCAGTCTTCCAATAAGGAAGATAAGGACATTGAGGAGGAGGAAATGCAACAAGCCAGACAGGACTCGATTATTACCTGGTTCCAGTAGATATGAGCTGGGGACAGTGATCAATCATTAACTGTAGACTGTTTACAGTCATAAGGCAAGTGATCCTGTTTATTCTCAGTAGCAAATGCAGCATTTCTTTGTTTACTGTCACCTTTACTGTTGCTAAACAAAAATGATCATTTTAAACTGAAAAGATGTTGGACAACAGGGAAAGAATAGCACACTCTTACTGTTCTAAGATGGTATGATGTTAAGGATCGATAATCAGTATAGGTTAGTTTTTAAATACCAATACACTTACAGATGGGGACTTGTATTTGGAATGAAATGGTAGCCATGCCACCTATGAACCCCTCTCATTACATGCACCGTGAAAGGTAACTCCTGGCTGGCAGTGCTGGACCAGGTGTACAGCTGAGCCTTAAGAATGGGGTTCTGGCAATGCAGACTGATTTCACCATTGATGACTGGAAGATAGAGTGAGCAAGACACCATTTAGGCATAGAGCATAGCTACTGGGGTGAGCTGGGGAGAACAGTTCAAGAAAATTGCTAGGAATCACAGTGAGAAACACTCCATGAAACTCACTAAAATCGACACAGCTGATTTCTAGTAAAATTCAGCTTATTCTTTTTCCTTCTGGAAAAGCTGAGAATGCTTTATGAGTTAAATGTTGTTATTCCATGATTAAAATGCATCACTTTCACTTTAAAATGATCTGAGTTGCAAAAATAAAGTTACATTTCCATAGTTTAACTGAGGTCAATAACTTAATTAGGTGTCATAATATTTTTAGCCTACACAGCCTTAACCTCATAGGAGTCTGCAAATCTGTATCTCCACTTTAATTATCTGATGAATTGTTGTTCTTATCTAGGTCAAATTTTACTCATGTCCGTTATATATATCAAGGTTGTTGGGATTACAGTGTTAAAAGACAAGATACTGTCCTTGCCAGCTTATTCTCAAAAGACCCAACATTAACCTAGGATGGGAATCCAGCAAAGCAAGGATCAAGGTGGGGGTGGGGAAAGGTTGGATGGGTCAATAACCTTCCTGACCTCAGCTATGTGAGGTCTGGACAGTTTTAACTCCCAGGCCTTTGTACATTCCCAATGCATTTCCCATCTAACCCTACCAGGAAACAGCAACTGGCTGACAGCAGGAGACAAGTGCCAAGGTCACCCGGCACTCTAGTAAATCAGGAGAGGATTTCAGGAGGACCTATAGGGAAAATAAAATAAACTACCTCTTCTTCCCCCTTCTAACTCCTACACAACCCTCCTGTTAGGTTGAATTGGTGGGGAAGCCACAACCAGTTCCTTGATCATGGCCATTGTTTAAAGCAGTTGTTCTCTAATTACATTATCAGAGTCTAATCTGCAGATTTAATGAATGACCATGCTGCCTTTCTGTTGGGCAGTCTTCCTGCTGCTCAGAAGAGCAGTTTCAAACAGACATGAGTGGTGTTAATTGCCCATCTGTTCTCGTTTCTGCCAGATGAGCAGGTTTAATATCATCGCACAAGGTATCTGGAACATGACTTTGTCCTTCAAATTCTGGAAATCACAGAGCAGTTAGAAAGATACAGAAAATCGTTTCACCATCTTGCTATGGTTTAGGAATCTGTAATGGAGCCATGAGTCTTCAAGTTGTATCCATTGTGCCATGAAACCAAGATTCTAATGAAAAACATGGAAGTCTCAGAGATTCAGCTTCTTCTAGTTCTCAACTAGCAAAACAGCTCCAGCGGATCCTTGAAGATCCCAGTATGGCAAATACGATGATGATGATTCTGCACACAACATTGAAGACAATTTGCATATTTATCAAATGAAACTAGTTTTATTTTTAAACGCAACTATTTCTCTGAACAAAACAGTCATGGATAGCACACAGAAAGATGAGAATGTTGCATCAGAAGGACACTTATGATTGTAGCTCTGTAGTTGCTAAATGGCCCTGAGGACCATCTTCACTGTTGTTCAATTGCCAGTCAAAGCCGAACTGATTTAATTATCAGCTGTATACCTAAATATAGAACATTTAGACTTCTTGATCCATCCTTGCCAGCCTCCATTTTAAGTACTCACTGCAATTTAATGAATGTGGTTTGGACTGGGTATCAATTTCATAAAATTAATGGAATATGTTCCCAATGCTCAGGCTTGAACAAGAAAGTTGCCTTCCTGCAGGATGAAACAGGTCAGCAGTTTTCAGGAGGACAAAGAGATACTCCACAGTAAGTGGAAATCAGTCCTTTGCAAGCCCAGGAGAAGTTAGAATGCTCATAGGACCCCCATCTGCAAGTGTTGTTCTGAAATCTAACTCATTCCAGTCGCACAAGTGATTTTATTTAAGTTGCTTCTTTCTTGATGTTTGGGGTCAGGTGATGCACAGGACAAATAGGTGGGGTGAAATCCCATTTGAATACCTCAGCAACAGACTGCAATTTCTGAAGATTTATCAATAAGATTTATTTTATAATAAATATGGTAAAATAACTCCAATGTGTAATTAAATGTACAGAAATACTGTTAAATATACTGTGAGATTGGCAAAATCTAGTTTAGTTTAGGCATATTTAATGAAGATGACAGTAAATAAATATCATGAATGATCTACTACTCTCTACCCAGTGTAAAATATAGGCAGAGTCTAATGGCTAGTATCAAATGTTCCTATTGTGGTTTTATCCTATTATAATGTGTGATTGGATTCAGTAAGATCTTAAATAAACGCAAAGCTTCTGGTTTATTTTTCTATTTACACTATGTAATTTGGGCTTGAGAAAAATGAGCACAGTCAGAAGATTATAGATTTCAAAGATAGGCAGATATTATCTAGGAAAGATATACATAAGAATCTGACATCAAAATACATTCTGTAAAATCAGATACCTCATTAAATGAGGGCTATGTTTCCACTTCAATTATTTCAGTTAATGGTAATGGTGACCTCATCCTTAATAGTTTTATCTTATTCGTTATTAGGCACTGAAGTTGTGCTCAACTATTTGTCACTGCATTCCATATTGTAGTTTGCACGTAAGTTCTGGCACTTTGACATTATGAAACCAGTGCAGGTAGATTATTAGAACATTGAGAAGCTTTTCAGCAATGTTTCATAATCTTTCTTGTAGCTTTTCAACAATTCCAACTTGCATCTGGCCAAGATATTGTGGATGTAATCACAGACTGCTATGATGGACACTTCCAGCAATTACTCATTGCAATTAGTGAGTGAATTATATTTATTAATTTACTAAATTGCTAAATTAAGGTTGCATTTTTAAAATTCTACTTGAAAATGTGTTAAACTCAAATTTAAAGTAACCCAGTCATGTAACTTGTGGTGATTTTTAAAATTTACTATTCTTAGAAGACAAAAAAACGATTCAGCAACAAAGCTCTTCTCAACAATAGTCAAATAGAAATTTTTTATGGCTTTTTTTTGTTGTCACCAGCATTAATTTGTAACCTTTTGTTTGACTTCTCAAAGTTCTGTGTGTCAGGGACAAAGCTTCCTATTTCGCATACAAGCTCAACAGTGCAATATATGTAAGTATTTTACATCTTTCTAAACTGCATTTTTGTGATATTACAGGTATTTTAAACATAGAATTGATTTGGCTGCATATTCAGCAGTGACTTCTATCTGAAATGTCAAAGTATTTCCAGTAACACCACCATTTTCCACAGGGAATAGATCCATACGTAAAATCTAACTTGAAGTAGATATCACTATAAGAATTGAATGATGAATTATTATTTTGCTGTAAATAACGTCATGTAAAATTAACCATTTTAAAAGCAGACTGATTACTGTTTTAGAACAGAAGGAATTTTCTTTTTTTCCTGCCTGTATGTTACAGTAAAACTGAATGCAGATACTCTGCAGACACTAGTGACCTCTACTGATATCAAATCAGAACATATTTTATGAAATTCAGTGCTGAAAAGTGTAAGGTGATACACTCTGGCAAGGTGAATGAGGAGAGATAATGCAAGTTGAAAGGTACAGATTCCAAGGAGGTGCAAGAACAGAGAGATACCATGAACATAGAACACAGAACAGTACAGGCCCCCAGATGTTGTGCCGACCTATTATCCTACTAAGATCAATCTACCCTGCATACCCTACATTTTGCTATCCTCCATGTGCCTATCCAAGAGTCGCTTAAAAGTCGCTAAAGTATCTGACTCCACTACCACTGCTGGCAGCACATTCCACACGCCCACCACTCTCTGTATGAAGAACCTACCTCTGTCATCTCCCCTATACTTTCCTCCAATCACCTTAAAATTATGCCCCCTCATAATAGTCATTTCCACCCTGGGAAAAAGTCTCTTACTATCCACTCTATCTATGCTTCTCATTATCTTGTACACCTCTAGCGTCACGTCTCATCCTTCTTTGCTCCAATGAAAAAAGCCCTAGCTACCTCAACTTTTCCTCATAAGACCTTCAGTCCAGGCAGCATCCTGGTAAATCTCCTCTGCACCCTCTCTAAAGCTTCCTCATCCTTCCTGTAATGAGGTGACCAGAACTGAACACAATGTTCCAAGTGTGGTCTAACCAGGGTTTTATAGAGCTGCAGCATAACCTCGCGGCTCTTATACTGATTTCCCCCTTCCAATACGCCATACGCCTTCTTGACACCCCAATCAACTTGGGTAGCAACTTTGAGGGATCTATGGACGTGGACCCTAAGATCCCTCTGTTCCTCCACACTGCTGAGAATCCTGCCATTAACTCTGTATTCTGCATTCAAATTCGACCTTCCAAAATGAATCACTTCATACTTTTCCATGTTGAATTCCATCTGCCACTTCTTTGCCCAGCTCTGCATCCTGTCAATGTCCCGCTGAAACCTACAACAGCCCTCCACACTATCCACAACTCCACCGACCTTCGCGAAATCACCAAACTTACTAACCCACCTTTCCACTTCCTCAGCCAAGTCATTTATAAAGACTATGAAGTTGGCAGGAAATGGTAACAAACCAGTTAACAAAGTATATGGGATCTTGGACTTGATAATTAGAGACACAGGCCTGTTTCTTGGAAGGTGACAGAGATCTAGTCTCATATCGCCCCTATTCAGGGTAGGACCCAAGATTCTACCCACAGAATACAAAAACCAAGACCTTATGCTAACCCTACATAAAACATTGATTCAGCCCAGCTGGTGTATTCTGTCCAATACTGTTGCATCAATCTTTAGGAACGATGTGAAAGATTTAGCGAGTGCTCAGAAGATATTTACTAAAATACGTCTTGGATTGTGATTACAGTTATGTGGATAGGCTGAAGTTGGAGTCCTTTGAGCACAGAAAGATGAGAGGAGATTTGATGAATGGGTATTTTAAAATCATAAATATTTAGATAATATGAAAGATCTAAAAATGTCTCTACTGAAGATTTGTGGCCAGACGGCACTAGCTTACAGTAAATCACTAAAGAATTAGAGGAGTCATGAGGAAACTTTCTTTATGCAATGAGCATTTAGCATTAGAAATGCAGCATCTGCTATGTCGGTGCATACAGAATCAATAATAGACTTCAAAAGGGGATTCAATAAAGATTTGAAAGAGAAATTATTGCAGGGACATGAGGAAAGAACTGGCGAGTCAGACTAACTGGAATATTATTTGAATGACCTCGTCCAAACTGGATGGCCCGAAAGGTCACATTTTCAGCTGTATTATTTGATACTTCTATTATAGATACTGATGGCAAAGCATGTCAAACATAAAGACAGGTTTTAAAATACCTGGAATGAGATTTGTGGAGTGTTTGAAGACCTTGGTGAAGATAAGACTACCAGGTCTGGATTTTGCACAGACAATGATTACTATTATGATGGAGTAAATTAGACCACAATTTGGGAATAAGCAAGTACACAAATATAAGTGAAAATTCTAAAGCTGCTTTCCAAATTTACCAAGTTCCTCTGCAAGGTGTGTTATAATACATTGCAACAGACATGGGGTCCAAATTTTCGCCATGATGAAAATGCTGGAAGAAGTCGGAATCCTAAGTCTACCTCAAACTCACCATCTCTAATTTCAGTGGTGGTGGGATTAGGGGCAGTCTGAAGTTAGTATAAGCACGGATCCTGGAGGCAGCTGGCCCTTTAAACAAGCAGCTGCTTCATTCAATCTTGATTTTGGAGTCCACGGAGAGTACAACCTGGAGTGTGGAAATTAGAACAGGTAAAAGCAGGTCTGTTCTTAGTGCAGTTCTTTTAGTTATCCATTGTACCTCTCTGGAGAGCTGGGATACCCCTTTGGATCTGGTCCTGGATCACTTTTGGAGGAAATACCTACCCTTGGGTGTACATGAAAACCCTGTGGGAGAGAAAAGGCACCCATTAGGATTATGAATTGTAGGCATGCTTTTACATTTAAAGAAATAATGTTTGTGGGACATGGTTTTGCTGGCAAGGCCAGAACTTATCGCACATCTTTAATTGCCTAGGAGAAGGTGCTGGCTTCTTGATACTTCAGCTCTTGGGTTGTAAGTATCAACTTCTCATTCTTCCACCCACTGGATAGAAACAAAATGCCAAGAATTCCCAACATAAAAGTCTGTTTTATGTTTTTTGTTAGATTGTATTCAAATTTTATTCACAGATTTCGTATCAGTTTCTTAGTCGTCTTTTGTTGCATTATATAATCCTCACTAACCTCAGAATTACTGCTATTTCTGGCAACTTTACAGGCCTTTTCTCTTAATCTTATACAGTCCTGAACTTTCTTTGTCGGCTACGGTTGACTGACCTTTTATTGAGCTTTTGCATCTTGAAGGACAGGCACATATTGTACATCCCGTTGTGAGCCTGCTATATTCACCAGGAAGAATTCATTTTGTCCCCTCTTTGTTCTCTTCTGTCAGCACATTTGTAGAGTGCTGTGGCCTATGTTTAATTTTCTCTGCTTCTACTGTAACTGTGACATAGTCTCTGCCTTGCCATTCACACACGTCTATAAAACTGGCTGGGCTCCTCAAATTCATTGATCATATCCTTCCTCCTTGTGCACTTGCCATTGACGCAGTTTGAGTCCTCATTTCTTCCACATAACTGTAAGTCTTCCGATGGAAGATACCATATTACTGTGGATGCATGCTTTTACTGGAAGTTTGGCTGGTTTCCTACAATGGGCTTTTCCCTTTTTTCAAATTTTTTTTCTAATTTTTCCATGGGCTCCACCTCTCCCCAGTACGTATGGCCACTGAGCATCTGTAAAAGCATGGGTCTGGCAGGCCTCAAGTAAGATGACCTCCCTTAACGTCCCCTGTACCATTGCCATTACAGAAACATACCTGCATTGTGACCAGGGTTGGGTGCTGAATATTCAATGATATTTGACAATTAGGAAGGACAGACAAGACAGAAAAGGAGGTGGCAATGCGCTGGTAATAAGAAATGGGATATGTACATTCGCAAGGAAGGATCTCAGATCAGAAGACGAATGCATGGAATCTGTTTAGGTGGAAGTGAGAAACAGCAAGGGGCAGCAAACATTGATTAGAGTTATTTGTAGGCCACCATGTAGTAGTGATAGTGTGTTGCATGGTATTAATCAGGCAATGAAAGAAGCATGTAACATGTGTGACATAGTTATCATGAATGACTTTAATCTGCATATAAACTGGCTAAATCAACTGAGCAACTAAACTGTGAAGCATGAGTTTCTGGAGTGTGTTACTAATGGGTTTCTAGCACAGTGTGTTGAGGATCCAACTGAGGACATGTTATTTTATATCTAGTATTATGTAATGAAAAGGGGCCAATTAACAATCTTGTTGTAAAAGAACATTTACAGCTTAGTAACCACAATATGGTAGAATTTTACATTACATTTGGAAGTAAGGTAGTTCATTCTGAAGGAAGGATATTAAATATGAAGAAGGTAAATTAGGAAGGCATAAGGCATAAATTGGCCAAGGTGGATTGGGAAAATACATGAAAAGGTATAAAAATACATTAAAAAAAACATGGCTTTTGGCAACTATACATTTCTTTAAGGTGCAAAAACTTAAAAAAGACCAGTCAACCATGGAGGACAAAGAAAGTTCAAAACTGTGTAGGAATAAAAGAAAAGGCCTGTGAAATTGCCAGAAACAACAATAATTCTGAGGTTTGGGATGATTATACACTATGACAAAAAGAGGACCAAGAAACTGACAAACAAAACATGGTGAATAATACTGGTGAATAAAATATGAATGCAATCTCACAAAAAACATAAAACAGACTGTAAAACCTTCCATAGGCAAATAAATAGGAAACATTTGGCTAAAACAAATGTGGGACCATTAGAGACATAATGGTAAATAGAGAAATGGAAGAGAAGCTAAATAATTACACTGTATCTGTTTCACTGCGGAAAATAACAGAAACCTCCCATAACTAGCGATCCAAGTGATTTGAGAGAATAAAGAGTTGAAGAAAATTAGCATCAATAAGAACGTTGTTGTGGAAAAATTAACGAGACTGAAAATTGATAAGTTCCCAGGATCAACATTCCCCCTAAGCTGCACGACTGCCACTCCAAGGTTCCAAGGTTGCTTGCACAGTGATCGACATTGGCACGCTGACTGCAGCATCAACTTCTGTTTAAAAAAAGTCACTGACCCACACAGACCTCAGAAGCCTGTGCAGCTAGGAAGAAAATTAGAGGGAGTGCCACCCACGTGATAGTCTCCATCCTAGAGTATTGAAGGAGGTGGCTGTAGAGATAGTTGATACACTGGTGACTATATTCCAAACTTCTACAAATTTTGGAAGGATTCTCGAGGATTGAAATGTAATAAATTTCACCCCACTACTCAGGAAGCAAGCGAGAGAGAAAACAGGGAGCTTTAGACCTATTATCCTTACATCAACAGTTGACAAAATTATAGAATCTATTATAATGGATTAGATAAATCAGATAAACTTGTTGATAGTGATCTGACTGGCTGTATTCAGCATAGATTTGAATGTACTTTACAAGCTTGCTGGAGATTTTTTTGAAGATGTTAGTCATAAAGTTGATAAAGCAGGCCTATATACAGATTTTTAGAATATTTTTGATACAACGACTCTCAGGAGGCTGTTTAGAATGATTAAAGCACATGCAATAGGCGGTAATGGACTGGCATGGAGTAATGATTGGCTAACAGTTAGAAAACAAGAATGGAAATAAATGTGTCATTTTTGTGCTGGCAGGCTGTGACTAGTGGGATACCGGAGGAATCAGTACTTGGGCACCAGCTTTTCAAAATATATATCAATGATTTGGATGTAGAGACAAAAGCATTATTTCTAAATTAGCAGATGATACAAAGCTAAGCAGGAAAGTGTATTGTGAGGAAGATGTAAAGTGTCTTCAAGAAAATTTAGACAAGCTTAGTGACTTGACAAGAATATGGTTGATGGTACATAATATGGAAAATAGAAGGTTAATACTTTGGTAGGAGAAACAGATGTGCAGAGAATTTCTTAAAAGGTAAGTGTTTGGAAAGTGTGGATTTGCAAAGGAAACCAGGGTCTCCTCATCAATAAGTCACTGAAAGATAACCTGCAGATATCACAAGCTATTCAGAAGGCCGATTACAAGTTAGTCTTTATTGCAAGAGGATTGAGTACAATTTGCTTCAATTGTATAGGAATCTAGTTAGACTACACCTAGAGTACAGTGTGTAGGTTTGGTCTCCACATCTAAAGAAAGATAATATGCGATAGAGGCAGCGTGATGAGGTTCACTAGATTTGTTCTCAGGTTGGTGGGATTGTCTTATTAAAAGACACAGAGAAAACTGGACCTGTGTTGTCTAGGATTTTGTAGAACGAGAGATGATTGCGTTGCAACTTACAAAATACTTGAAGGGATAAGATGCAGGTAAAATATTTGTTTCCCTTGGTTGCTGAGTCTAGAATCAGGAGGCACAATTTAGGACCAAGATGAGAAGAAACTTTGTTATTCATAAGGTTTGGAAGGTTTGAACCTTTTGGAAGTCTGATAAATTTCTGATTATCAAGGGCATACATGGGTAAAGGGACAGGGTGGGTAAAAACTATTGAAGTGTTTGATTAGCCATAATCATGTTGAATAGGGAGGCTAAATAGCCGACTCCTGTTCTTATGTTAGGTTCAGTAAAGCTTTGTGCTGTTCACTTAAAGCATATGGTAGCAATGATGGCAAAGGCAGGAGGCATGATTACTATCTGCATAATCACGTAAAAGGAGTGATAAGAAGATGATAGGTCATTTTACATCTCCTGATTTCTATTTCTATTGTCCCAATCAGATGAGAGCAGATCTGAAATTTACCATAACTTCTTCAATGGCTGGATTTCAATAAATACATGTAAATATCATAAAAGGTATTAGAATGATTATTTCCATCCATCTGAAGCAGAGTTATGGTATATTTTTAATTGTTGCATATACATCAGAATTATGCAATGGCTTCAGAGTCTAATACCAGTAATTAGATTAAAATAGGGAAGTCTGTCTATAGGCAGAGTATTCTGTTTTCATTGGTAGTGAGCCTGGAGACAGGAAGAGTAAGTAATTAAGTGGGTTGATGACATATCTGAAAATGGCAAAGAATACATCGGAGGAATGATAAGACACCTTCCTGTCTTGGCCAGAATTAAGTTTTGGACAGGAAGCTTCATGGTCAACCTTCCTACTAAAAACTGAGATCCCCAAGTGACCAATTAAGGAGTCTATGTCCCAAGCACCAATATTAATCATGCTACAACCTTGTGGACCCTGGTCACCTTGGGTGTTTCTTGATCAAAGACAATCATTGTCTGTGCAAGGAACTGGACATTGAGAGCCAACTCCTCCTTCTGATTTGCATGCCCCCTTTCCCCATGAACCCCAACCACCAAACCCTCCCATGCCCCAATGCTTAACTATGGCCTCTGTCCTTCACAATCATTGGGCTCCAGAGGTTGTCCTTCTGGCAACAGCATGATCTCCTCGGGAGTTTTTGAGCTCTGAATAACAGGCAGCTCTCGTTGGCAAGCTTGGGATCTTGATTCCAGGGTCAAGTCCACTGGTGGTCTTTCCATCGTGATTAGTTCATTGTTCACCTTCCCAAAAAGAGACATTGCAAGTTGCCAGCTACCAGGGGAGACCACAATGCCACAACCCCAAAATATTCCTGCTACTTCCAAAACTGAGATATCCTGGAGAGCTTGCAATAGGTTATGTGCTACCAGATGACAATAAGTTCTCCTCATGAATGCTAAGGCCTGATATAAGTACAAATCATCCCTCCTATACATTCTTTGTGGCATTTTTAATACCACATTCCACAAAATTCAGCTTGACTATTTTCAAATAATTATATGGTTTTACAATATAATGGCCAAAACAAAACAAAACTGTACCAGCACCGTGATGAATGTTTTGCAGAAGTCCATTAAATAACCCAGATTATCATCATTTTACTTAGGAATTTGGCTTTCACAACAAAACAGTTATAAGAATCTTGATTTCAAGAAGTGAACTGGATCTGATGAATATCAAAAGAAATTACAAGGAGCGATATGGGCATTCCCTACACCATGATATCAGGGTATGGCTTATTCATCTTTTATGTCACATCTAAATACATTGGAATCAAGCAATATCTAACAATCTGATTTCGTGTATTATTAATCATGAATCTGGCAGAATAACCCCGTTGGAATTTGAATAGTAATAATAGGCTACAAATAGAATAAGAAATTTTCCCATAAATCTTATTCTCAAATCTCAATACTTCCTTTTGCATATCTCTAAAATGGTATCACATCAGGGGAAAAACTTTTTTGCTGGTATCTTAATAACTTAAAAATACATCATAGTCAATGACTTACTTTTGAGATACAGAATCTGTTGTTATACAGGCAACAATGTCAACCCAATTTATCCACTTTGTGGACCTTCATGCGACAATGATAAGTAGCCAAGATAATTACTTTGGGTAATGTCCTTTAAGGAATGAATGCTTATATTATTTAATAGGAGGATAACCTTAGAATCTTTTGTATCCACCAAATCAAGCAAAAATGGCCTCAGTTTAACATCTTCGGGGAAAGACAACACCTCTGACAGTGCAGCATTCCTTCAATACTGCATTGAAGTGTTGGTTTATATTATGCACCAAAGTCAGTAGAGGATTGCTTAGACCCAGGAAGTTTTGATTCAGAGTCAGTTCCTATGAGACAAGTCTGAAGTAGTGGACATAAATGTCACATTATGTGGGACAGACCAGGAAAGTCCTGGTTGCTCCACAATCTGTACTGAAATGGATAATCTCATTCAGAAAGTTCAGTGAAGATTAGGCTTAAACTTTCTCCCTGAGATCTAAAGGAGCTCTCTCGTTCCTTTCAGCCTCATCAAGGAAAGGAAGCATTTACCTTTCTGGGAGTTTTCTGGCCCTGGGTATTTTTTTCAGCTAGGTTGATCTGGCAGAGAAGCTTAAAGAATATACTAGGCTGGCCTCCAGTTAAAACAATAGAGAGGGCCCCTGGGGTATTCTCAGAACCTGATGAGCATAGTTTAAGGAGAGTATTCGCTTCCAGTGCGTCTTCCACTTGCCTGTTCGAAAGACCAGATCAAGAGCAGACCCTCCATTAAAATAACAGAATGTGTGCAGATAACTCCCACAAGGCATCTAACTGCCTCCAGCATGGTTTTCATCAGGCAAACAAGGTTAAATCAGCACTAAACTGTTTTCAACTTTACTAACACCTGGAAGAGTAAGCTTTTTACAAAAAGGTGATTAATAAAAGCAAAATTTGATTTTACTTCTGATTTTATAGCCACAGTCAACATATCCACTTGAATGATTAAAAAAAAATACAAAAGATTAAAAGAAAACTTACAAAGGGTTAAAGGGATAGATTGTTTCTGCATGACACTCATCACGTCCACATCTTGCACATGCAAAAAAAAAGTTGAACCCTTAAGATGAGCTGCTGACATTTATGTTTACATATTAAGAATTTACATATTAAGAATATACATATATAAGAATTTACACATGAACATTAACGGGACTATAATTTGCATACTTAAGATTTATTTTGATCTCTTGCAGCAATATGCATCAGGACACTATGAGGCAGCTCTCTCGGCAATTTGTACTGGTGATGCTGAAGATTATTAAATGAAGAAAGACAGTAAAAGTTCTGAAATCTCAAAATCCAAGCCCACTTCAATCTTTAATAGAGATTGAAGAGTCAAATTATTTTCTTAGAACATTACAATAAACTACACAAGGCTAATCAGTTATAATAGACATTCTTTTGTTGATCAATAGAGCATCTAGAAAGAGAAAAGTACTCCAACACATTTTAAAATTGTACCTTAAGATGCAATTGCTTAGTTAATTGAGAATAATTCTCATACTGCAACATAAGATCAGCAGTAACATTTCAACATTCACTGCTATGATCAATTTAGTGTGTGCCATCTATGAGATGCGCTACAAGAATTCACCAAGGCTCCCTACACAGCACCTTCCAAACCCACAACCTCCACCACCAAGAAGAGCAAGGTCAGCAGATACATAGGGACACAATCACCTGCAAGTCCCACTTTAAGCCACACACCATCCTGATTTGCAACTATATTACTGCTCCTTCACTACTACTGTATCAAAATCTTGGGAATTCATCCGTAAAAGCCATGTGAATGTGCATAAACTACATGGCCTGCAGCAGTTCAAGATGCCAGCTCAGCTTCTCAAGGACAATATGGATGAGCAATAAATATTGACCTAGCCAGCAACATCTATCCATAAGTAGTGAATGAATACAAAAAAAACAATGGCTTATAATACAATGGCTTAAGATATTGTAGCAATTTTTAAAATGTGTAACATTTTTAAAATTGCAATATCAAAGAAACTGTAATGAAAATTTCCCTGTTCTTATCTCAAATGTGGCCACAGAATTCTTAATGAATGTAAGGGTTCCGGATTATTCATTCTGAACAACAGAGTATATTACCAAAAGGTTCTGAAATCTGCTACAGTGCCTTGATTGCCTTTCTTTTTTGCGCTGGTACCTTTGTAGATCTAGTTACTTAGCTGTTTTAACAAAAACAATGTAATGGCTGCAACAAAGTAAAAAACAATTGCTCTTCAATTGCTTGCAAGACATTTCTTTGCTGTTCTGCAAATAAATTATAAAAACTTTATATTGTAAATGCAAAACATTTTGCATAAAAGATTCAGTAACATTTATGTCATCAACCAATTATGAATCAAGAAAATATCCGTCATTGATGGAGTACAATGACCAGGTTCGTTTTGTAGACTCTAAGATTAAGGATATCAGGAGAAATATCTTTACTGAGGAGGTGTTAGAACATGGAGTGCCATGAAGAGTGGTTGAAATAGAGATTTTAGGGAAGTTATTAAGAAGAAGGGGAAGATAAAAGACTAAAGGGAAAGAACAGGAGGTTTTGATTTTGATTGCTTCAGCAAAGAGCTGTCATAGGGTGATAGCTTCCTTCTGTGCTGGTAAATTTCTATGTTTCTGTGTGATTCATTTCAATTCTGGAAGTTGCACATCTGCAGAAAATACTTCAATTTTCCTGCTTAGCTGCTCAGCAAAGACAGAAACTTCATAATAATAAAACCTCCACTTTGTTAAGTACTTTTTGTGGATTTAAAAGCACAATACTTTTGAGATCATGTAGCTAATCTAGTTGGTTAGTTTCCAGATTCAGAAGGCTTGGAACTTTGCATCTTTCCTGAGTGATACTGCGGTGTAGATTAAAGAGAGACCCACACACATCTTTGAGCGGCTCCAGATACTTGTTAATTAGTTAGGTTTAGAAATATGCGGAAGCATAACAAGGTGTTGTCTGACTGAAGGAAAGTCATCTGTCGGGTGCCAGGATTAGTAAAGATCATTTAAAAGTAGTACTACCATCACAAAGTATTATGCCAAGTTGCATTGTGAAATATATTTATTTTATCCGAAGTATCTTAAAACTGAGAATAGACTATTTCAATTAGGCATTGTGCTGAATGAGACTAACATATGCTCAACTGCAGGAAGCCATGACTGACTTACACCTTGTGAACAGAGAGGGAACTATAACAAACTACTCAGATCTTGTAATATGCTACACTCCCTCCCCACTTAATAAAATTATGCATTAAAATGTAAAATAGTGCGTGTATATAATATCCAGAATACAATGATTAAACTAACATCAACAAAATCTGACTTTTAACAGTCTGAGTTGCACATTTCTTTTTACTGTAACCGCAATCAAAGCATATGTGATCAATATGGCCAAAGTGATTTACATGCAAACATTTGTTTAACGTAACATCAATGTGTGTTCAACAACAAAAAAAAAATCACAATTTGTCAAAAACTAATGAAGAAAACAACTGAGATAACAAGGTGTAGAACTGGATGAACACAGCAGGCCAAGCAGCATCAGAGGAGCAGGAAAGCTGACGTTTCGAGTCGAGACCCTT
>NC_063332.1:121673454-121780341 GCF_021869965.1 Rhincodon typus | reverse complement strand
AAGCTATCTGAAGACTTTCTCATTCTGTCTGGGTATCTCCTTCCATTTGCATTGGCTTGACCTTGCCAAATCAACATTTCTAATCTAAACATCAGTTCTAATTACCAAATCCTCATAATGGTTGGGACAGTTACATAGAGTGGCTTAATCAAAGGCCCTAGCCAACTTTGCTCTGTTGCTGGATTTTGTAACACTGGCAAATATTCAAAATTTTATTTTGTTTTCCCTTTCTTCATTTCACTTCGGTCTGTAGAAGGAATTTGGATAATAGGTTTCACTGGTCTCCCTTTGCCAGGTTTAAACAAATTAAACCTTGTCTTGAGTGTGGTTAAACATTAACTATTAAAGTGAGCAACCTGCCCTGTGGGGATATTCTGTGAGAGAACAGAAACTTGTCTCACCTGTGTCAGAGAGAAATACAAAATTTTCTGTCTGGTTTGTCACCTAGCAAGTACTTTGCAAAGATCTCTTCACAATCTATACACTTCTTTTTCTGCAGGACATGAAACTGCTAGCTTCCCCTGTTGCTCAAACTTTCAAAATACTCTATCTTTCAAATGTGTCATGTGGCATATGAATTTCAATGCCAGTGTGATGCTGGTTATCTAGACTACATGTCCCAAAGATTGGCAATTGTATCAAACAGCATATCTATTTGGCTGTTTGCAGGAGGCAAGATACTGACAATACATAGACTTTACTTGCAAAACACAAAACATGCCCAACTTTGGACATCATTTGCTAAATCATCCTGAATGTGCAAAAAATGCTGAAATTTAATTTAGTTTTGCCAGTCAAGCTCATAGTGTGGTGCACGTGTGCATACTGGAAGCTTACTATATTAATACCAGGATCCTCTTCTTCAGAAATATGAAGCAGCAATACACACATTGTGAATATTTCAATTCAGCAACCAGGTTGCAGCCTTTCTCTGGTTCATCGCTCACAACTATGCCTTGACCAATCAGAATCTACTTGTCTGATTTAAAACAAGCATGTCAGTTAACTGTCAATCATCATGTAACTGGTACATTCTCCAAGATAATGCCTCTACCAATCAGAATTCACTGGCTAAACAATCAGCAATTTCTTTTTATTTAATATAAAATATTGTTTTCCTGTTGTTATTTAATGCAAATTGTCCTGATATGTTCCAGACAAAAAACAAAATGTGCTTTAACAAAATGTGTCATTTTTTCAGTGACACTCAATCACACAATACTTAACATAGGCAGTGATACACAGAAATTTTTGTTTTTTTGTTTTTCATGCCACAGGCAATATCTTTGCTAGTACCTGCTTCTTTTGTGTCTTTAAGATGTACCAATGATGTACTTTCAATTTCCTTCTTGGATCTTCTTTTTCAGTCATTACATTTCCACATTTAGCCATGTTCCAACATTATTGACTTGACTAGTCATATACAACATCACCTACCATACCATGTCTCTTTCTTCATTAGTTGAAACAATCCTCATTGTAAGTCCATTCCTGCTAAGTACATTTTCTTAATATAAACAGTGCTAAAAGGAGACGATAAGTTGAAGCTTCTCATCTTACATGCATCAACATTTTGTCTCCTTTTAGCAACATTTAAATTCTGTACTAACAAGCATATATTTTCTTACTTTCATATGGTTTGAGCAAACTTAGGAAATAGAAACAAGGTTAGGCCATTCAATCTCTCAAGCCTGCTCCACTATTCAATATGATCATGGCTGATCATCCAACTTAATACCTTGTTCCCACTTTCTTCCCATACCCTTTGATCTCTTTAGCCATAAGAACCATGTCTAATTCCTTGAAAACTTTCAATGTTTTGGCCGTGACTATTTTCTATGACAGAGAATTCGACACTCACCATTCGCTGGGTGAAGAAATTTTTCCTCATCTCAGTCCTAAATGGTCTATCCCATATCTTTAACCTGTGAATCCTGCTATTGGGAACCTCCTTCCTGTGTTTACCCTATCTAGTCCTGCTGGAATTTTATAGGTTTCTGAGATTCTTCTCTCACCTTCTAAGCTCTTGTGAATACAGTCCTGACCAATCTAGTCTCTTGCCATATATCAGTTTTGCCATCCCAGGAATTAATCTCATAAACCTTTGTTGAGCTCCCTTGATAACCAGAACATTCTTCCTCAGAAAAGTAGAACCAAAACTACACACAATCCTCCAGGTGTGTTCTCACCAAGGTCCTGTACAATCGCAGCAAGACATCCCTGCACCTGTACTCAAATCCTCTTACGATGAAAGTCAACATACCATTGCCTTCTTGCCTCTTGCTGTACCAGCATGCTTAGTTTCAGCAAGGTAAGCAATATTGCTTTATGATTTAACCTTAGTGCAAAAGGAATTAATAAACACATTAAAAATGACCATAAAAAAACCCTAAAACCCACTAAAACCTTCAGTATTTCATTTTGTAGTACAAAAGCCAACAATGAACCTTCCTCGTTGGTCAAAGGATATACGGGTGATGTAAATCCTCATGAAGAAGTTTCAGAAATTCTTCCCTCTTACCTTTTACTCTAACATTATTCCAAGCGATATTTGGTTAATTAAATTTCCCTGAAATCATCACTCTTTGTTTCTTGCACAAGTAAGATTTCCTTACACCTCCGTTTGGAGTCCATAAAAGACTCCAGTAACATGCCGTTTTATTTATTCCTTCATAGATGTGAGCATTGCTCACAATGTCAGCAGCTGTTGCGCTCCCCAGTTGTCCTTGAGACGGTGATGGTATGCTACCTTCTTCCACTGTTGCATTCTATTTGGTGTAGATGCAGCCACAATACTATTAGGAAAGCAGTTCAAAATTTTTGAGCTGATGATAATGAAGGGACTATCAACATTTCCAAGTCAGAACGTACATTGTTTGGAAGGGAACCAGCAGATGATAGACTTCCCATGCATCTACTGCCTTTATCAGTTTAGGTGGCATAAGTTAGAACCTTGGAAGGTACAGTCAAAGGAGGTTTAGCCAGTTGCTGCAATGCATCTAGCATATGGAATATGCATATTGTGTTTGTCTGTGTCTTTCTGTGTGTGTGTGTGTGGATGGTGGTGGTGGGGTATAAGAAATAGACAGTTAAGGATATGGATGAGGTACCTGTCTGTTTCCTCTCCACCTATCCTCTCCTCTATCCATCTTCTATCCGCCTCCCCCTCTCTCCCTATTTATTTCAGAACCCCCTTCCCCTCCCCCATTTCTGATGAAGGGTCTAGGCCCGAAACGTCAGCCTTTCTGCTCCTATGATGCTGCTTGGCCTGCTGTGTTCATCCAGCTCTGCACCTTGTTGTCTCTGCCAATTATGTAGGCTGATTTGTCATGAAAGAAATTAAGTTTCTTAAGCGTTTCTTCCAGGAAAGTGGAGACTATTCTAACACACTCCTGATTTGTGCTTTGAGGATACATGTCTAGTTTTGAGTCATTAGATCTGTTCTGAACATATCTCATTTAGAATTGCATGAGTACCTACAACATAGTAAAGGATATCTAAAATGTTAAAGCAGGACTTCACCTCCACAAACTACGTTCAGTACTATCGTGGACAGATAGTCTATAACTTGTAAATTAAGGAGGACATGAGTTAGCACGAGTAGGTTTTTCTGTCTTGTTGGTTCCTTCAACGCCTTATGCACGCTCAGTCTGACAGAAATGTCGCTCCGGACTTAGCCAACTGGATCAGTATTACTGTTAATGGCCTACTCGACGATTGCATTGAAATTTCATACACAGACTACGTTTTGAGCCCTGCTACCCAAGTTTTTAACATGGAGCAGTAATTTATTAGCTGAGTGACAATGGTATCTGGTAATCAGTAGGAGATTTCCTTGCCAAGGTTTGACTTAATGTCATGAGATTTCATGAGGCCTAGATCAATGTTGGTGATTCCTAGGGCAATACTTTCCCAATTGTATAATACTGCGTCATTACCTCCGGTGGATCTACCCTTGTCCATGTAGCAGGACATTCTTAATAATTTTATGGAGGTACTTTCTCCCTCCTCATTATCCAAGGCCTCACATACAACTTCCAAGTGAAGCAGCAATTTACCTGCACTTCACTCAATCTAATCTACTGTATTCGCTGCTCACAATGTACCTACATTCTGTCTGCAGAAATGAACCAGAGATTTCAATTACCTGCCATTTCAACACATCACTGTTTTCCCTAGCCAACATTTCTGACTCAGGCCTGCTGCAGTGCTCCTGCAAGGCTCAGTGCAATTTGGAAGAACAGCAGCCCATTTTCTGCCTGGGGACCCTGCAGCTTTCAGGACTCCATTTCGAATTCAATAATTTTAGGGCCTGAGAGCTTTCTTCTATGTCCTTTACCCATCTACAGACCCCAGGCCTTGTTATCACATAGGGTTGCTTCATCACAGCCAACACACCTTCATTCACTAAAGGTCCCCATTCACAGCTTTTCTTTCTCTTTGGTTCATATTATCCATTCCTTTGTCTGCCCAACTGTTGTTATTTATTGCTCCCTGGGCTCCATCTCCACCTATTGTTTACTCCCTTTCCCTCTGCCCCAGCCCCTGTCTTCAGTATATATACAAGCTTTTTCAAGCTACAATCAGTTCTGAACAAGGGTCACTGGACTCTGCTTTCTCTCCACAGATGCTGCCAGACCTGTTGAGTGTCTCCAGCAGTTTATGTTTTTCTTTGAGATGTTGGATGTAAGATAGAATTAGATAAGAATGACTATGTCAGACTGTGACACAGCTCTCCCAACTTTTGCGCAATCCCTCAGATTTTGGTACAGAGGAGTTAGCAAGGGGGAACTGAACAAAATGCGCTGTTGTCATTTTCAAATGTTTGGGTCAATGCGAGGTGGTCCATCCAATTATATTCATTTTTGAGTTTTCTATAGCTTTTTGATACAACCATTGGCTTTTTAGGCCCTAACCATTTGTTGCATGAAAATAACACTCATAACACTTATGCTTCTCTTACCAACTACTTAAAATTTGTGTTCTCTTGTTCTCAATCTTTTCGTGAGTGGGAACGTTTTCTCCCTATTTGCTCTTTCCAGATCACTGTCAATTTTAAATATTTCAATTAGATATTCTCTTCTTCATTTCTGGAACCATTCTGGTAAACCTCTTCTGCACTCTCTCCATTGTCTTCACATCTTTCCTTAACTGTGGTGCCCACAACTGGACACTGTACTCCGGCTGCGGCCAAAGTAATGTTTAAGTTTAACACAATCTTCTTTCTCTTCTATTGCATGCTCCCATTAACATAGCATGGGATACTGTACACTTTATAGACTGCTCTCAAACTGCCCTACCATCTTTAATGACTGATGCACACATACACTCAGATCCTTCTTCTCCTGCATCCCCTTTATAATTATACCCTTTGTTTTATATTGTCCCTCCATGTTCTTCCTACCAAAATCTGTCATCTAAAACTTCTCTGCATTGACTTTCATGTGCCATCTATTCATCCACTCTACTAATTATGTTCTTTTGAAGTTCCACACTATCCTCTTCATAGTTTACAATGCTTCCAAATTTTATATTATCTACAAATTTCGACGTTGTGTCCTTTACACCAAGACCTAGATTATTAATATGTATCAGAGAAAGCAAGGGTCCTAAAACTAATCACTGGAGAAAGCCACTACAAACCTTACCACAACCCAAAAAAAAATCCACGAACCCATTACTGTCTGTTTCCTACTATTCAACCAATCTTGTATTTATGTTGCTCCTTTCCCTTTTATCCCATGAGCTCTAATTTTACTTTCAAGTCTATTGTGCAACTCTGTATCAAATGCATTCCTGAAGTCCATATACACTGCATTAACAGTATTGTCCTTACTGATCTTACTGTTAATTCTTCAAAAAACTCCAGCAAGTTAGCTAAATATGATCTAGCTAACAACAACACTTCTATACTGCCTCTACTTAATTAACCCATATTTTTCCATTTAATTATTAATTTTGCCCCAAATTATTGTTCTAGCCATCAAAGCTATTGTTCTAGCCATCAAAGTTATACTGGCTGGTCTGTAGTTGCTTTGTTTATTCTTACACCCTTCCTTCAACAAGTACATTTGAGTACAGAATATTTGCAATTCTTGAGCCCTCTGGCGCCACCACTGAGTCTAAGGAAGACTGAAAAACTATTGCCAGTCCCTCCACAGTTTCTATTTTCACTTCTGACGATATTCTTGGATGCATCTCATACCGTCCAGATGCCTTGTCAATTTTAAGTATAGACAACTCACCCAATGCTTCCTCCTTAACTTTAAACAATTCCAACAAGAGAACCTCCTCATCTTTCATCACGGCCTAGGTAATGTCTTCTTCCTTGGTAAACACAGATTAAAAGTATTCATTTAGTGCTTCAGCCACACCATCTGCCTCCTTTTGTAAATCTTTTTTCTGGTCATTAATTGGCTCCACTTCTCTTTTTGCTATCTGTTTACTATTTATATGTGCTTTAAATGTCTTTGGGTTTCCCTATTATGTTAGCAGTCAGTCTCTTTTCATACTCCCTCCTTTTATTATTTGCTTTTTCACCTCTCCTCTGGACACTTTGTATTCAGTCTGGCTCTCAAATGTAAATTCTATCTGACAATTGACATCAGAACATCTTTTCTTTGTGATCATAATATCTACTTCTTTCACCATCCACTGGGTTTTGGATTTGTTTGCTGTACTTTTCCCCTCAAATGGATTCTATCTTGACAGTGTCTGAGCCATTTCCTTTTTGTTCAATTACCATTTTCTTTCCAATCTTTATTCTTATCCCATTGAATTTGGGTTTCCCAGTTACTCTGGATTATTCATTATTCTTTTCCATAGTTGCCA
Source organism: Rhincodon typus (assembly GCF_021869965.1). Classification (NCBI taxonomy): domain Eukaryota; kingdom Metazoa; phylum Chordata; class Chondrichthyes; order Orectolobiformes; family Rhincodontidae; genus Rhincodon; species Rhincodon typus. The sequence goes on along the minus strand of NC_063332.1, from coordinate 121,773,510 downwards.
TAAACCTTATGACACAGTGATCACTGTCCCCTGAATGTTGTCCCACCGAGATCTGACCTGATGTGCTTATACAATAACCCATTAAGTTCAATACCAACTGGTATTGAGACAAACTTTTAATTCCAGATGTAAATTTAAATTGGACCATTTGAACTCTGGAGCATTAGCCTGGACCTCAGGATTACTAGGCCAGTAACATTACTACTTTATTACTGTTCCTGTGCTGCTTTCTGCACTTGCAGAATACTTCATTCAGTGACTCCAGGTCTTCAGATCTACCTGCTGCCTATGACCCTGTGCCGCTGCTTACTGCACTGAGAGGCAACTACTGCAATGATGTATCCCTCAGTTTCTCTGAGCTGTCCTGCAAACTGATAGAGATGCCTTCTCTCCTCATTGTGCACTTCAATTAAAGGCTAATCCACAAGGGCTCATCTCTCTTGGGAACATCAGGCTCTGCTGGATGTATAAGGACTGATGGCTCATGACCCATGTGCCTCACTCATTTAATTAGTCACAGAGTTATACGTCATGCAAACAGACTGTTCAGTTCAACCCGTCCACAACCAGATATCCTAAACTGAGCTGGTCCCATTTGCCAGCATTTGACCCATAACCCTCTAAACCCTTCCTATTCATGTACCCATCCAGATGCCTTTTAAATATTGTAATTGCACCCACTTCCACCACTTCCTCTGACAGCTCATTCCACATACTCACTACACGCTGCATGAACAAGTTGCCCCTTAGGTCCCTTTTCAATCTTTCCCCTCTCATCTTAAACCAATGCCTTCTAGTTTTGGACTCCCCCCCCCCTAGGAAAAAGACCTTAGCTATTCATCCTATCATGCCCCTCATGATTCTATAAACGTCTATAAGGAAGTTGTCATACAATCACGATCAATTAGGAATTATTAGTGACCAGAAAAACCAAACTTATGCTGTTAATCTTTGTAAAAACCCCCAAAGAAATTATTGAAATGAGAAGAAACTTAATTGTTAAAATGAAGTGCAAAGGTGATTGTTGGTGCTCAACAAGTTTTATGATCCTGAAAACTTCTTTTTAATTGGGGAACATCAAATATATATATATGATAGTAACTTTCAATACATTTTTTTAAAAAGGGTTAGAATATTTCAGCTTCTGTCTCAATCTGTGTGATGCTCCAATCTTTATTTTGCACTTTGTAAAATTATATTACAAAGTTGAAGTTAAACTTTCTATGAGATAGTAAGAACTGCAGATGCTGGATTCAGAGATAATACAGTGTGGAGCTGGAGGAATACAATTGGCCAGGCAGCATGAGAGGAGCAGAAAATCAGATTTCTGAAGAAAGGTCCCAACCCAAAATGTCAACTTTCCTGCTCCTCATTAAACTTTCTTTATTGTTTTCAGAATACATCAATGTGACTAGTTGTTTATCTTCTTTGATGACATCTCCATTGTTTGATACCCAGAATCCCTTACTGTGGTTCTAGACTCAAAATTAGATCAGCAAAGGCAAAATCCATTCATGTGCTCATAAAGTCTAATATACTCAGAAAAAAGCTAACAATGTCAAAAAATTGTTGCATGCAGATTTTGACATTGTTAGTAATTTTTTAATTCTAATTCCTAGACTCATGAGTTTTCTACAGAGGTGAAGAGACACTAGAACATTAACAACTGTAATGAGCAGGCTAACAGTTATTGATATACTTCTCTGTGAAAGGTACTTGTGTCCTTTGCTGTGTACTTACCTTAAAATGCAACATTTTTTTCAAACCTTTCCCGCATACTTACTTTAAAATGCAATTTTTTCAAATCATTATGAAACAACTAAATGTTCTCGATTACCAATTCACAATACACACTGCATTTGTAGCTATCAAAAATGGATTCAGTATTAGCTGAGACAGCCTTCCTTTTTTGTCAAATAATCATCTTAAATTCATTCAATCCTGATGGAGGGTTCAGGCCCAAAACGTCGACTCTCCTACTCCTCTGATGCTACCTGACCTTCTGTGTTCCGCCAGCTCCACACTGTATCGACTCTGACTCCAGCATCTGCAGTTCTTGCTATCTCTAACTGACCTCATCACCTCTGGGGACTTCCCTCCACAGCTTCCCACCTCAGATTCAGAACCTCATACAGCTCATTTCTATTTCCTACCCAAACTCCATTCATAGGCCAACTTGATAGACATATTGTTTCAGCCCCACCAAACCGATTTCTTCCTACCTCAACTCTTTTCTCTATTTGTCCAGTCTCTTCCCAGTTAAATCCATGTCTCTTAAAATAATGGAGGGCATCAGCAATGTTTACAATTTAAAATTTTCTTGTCCAGCTGTTCACCAAGGACACCCAAACCGTTTACACCTCCATCTTCCACCAGGTCAGTCTGAAAGCTCTATGTTTCTTACTTTAACAGAGGCCCAACCAGTCCCCAGCAATGCACCATTCTCACTTCAAAATGTGTCCATTAATACAAAATTCACTCAATTAATAAGAGTTGCTAAAGGCACTCATACAAATCTTACCTTACAAAAAGGCAGATGTAGCTATATAAAACATGGCACATTTCAGTTCTAATTGGGTCTTTTCCCTCACCTCTTTTTCTAATGATTGTATTGTGGTCACATCACATTTCACCCCAAGTTGGGGAAATTTCAATATTGTTTCATATTTCGAACATTCTCTGAGTTTGATATGGTTCATCTCCAACTCTTCTTTTTCTTGATTTTCTATCTCATTTCTAGCAACAGGCTATCAACTAGTTCATAAGAGAAGGGCAATGACTTCCATATCTACCCTGACTTTACTTACTCACACCCTACACTATGTAAAGACTGCATTCCATTCTCTCAGTTCCTCAGTCTCCTTTACATCTGTTGTGGTTATGCAATCTTCAACAAAACTGCTTCTGAGATGTGTTGATTTCTTCCACCATAGCCCCCAGCCCCCATCTGTTTTCCAGCACATTTCCTATACTTCTGTTCTTACCCTTACCCTTCCATTCCATAACCATGATAGAGTTCCCTTTGCCCTCATCTTACAACCTACCAGCTTCCATGTTCAATGGATCATTTATCATCTTCATTGTGAAGCCACTAAACACATTTTCCCCCTCCCCTCCTCTTCCAGAATTCCAAACAGACCATTCCCTTCCTGAGATAATGATCCACTCCTTAGTCACTTCTGTCACCTTGTCCTCTTCCCATAGCACCTTTACAAGTAAACACAGAAGATGCACTCCTGCCTTTGCACCTCATCACTCCACAATCCAAGCTCCTCCCAAATGAAGCAGCAATTATGCATATTTTTCTCAATCTAGTCTACCATACTTGCTGCTCAAAATACAATCACCTTTACATTGGGGGAACCAAATACAAGATTAGGTGACTGCTTTGGGGAACACATCCATTCTGTCCATCAGCTTGACTCAGAACTTCCAAGTGTCTGTCATTTTAATTCCAAACCTCTCATGATGACATTTCTGCCTACAGCTTACTGCTGTGTTCCAGTGAGGCTTAATGTTTGGTTCACAAACCTAGCCTTCCAAACTGTCATTTTAGAGCCTTCTGGAATCATAGAATATGGAATTCAAAAATTTTAGGTTTCGTGATAACATTTAGTTCCATTCAATTGCATGCAAATGAGACTTAAGTACTTGTTTTTTTTTATTGAAGTTTCCTACCATTTAACAGCAAATTACTGCTTTACTTTCATTTTCTAAAATCCAGAGTGCACCATTTAGTGACAATTATGTACATGTGTGATTGTAACAGAAATCTCTTATCTCTCCCTCTCTCTCTATGTATATGCACATATAATAGCAGTTACTGAAATAAACTACACGTGAGTTCATGAGTTCTATTCTCATTATGGTTGATAGATGCTGTACTATGTCATGATACAAATTCAAACTAATATGTCATTTTTGTACAAGACCTGTAAATGCAGAGTGCACTCAATATTTCCTTCTTACTCGCTGTTTCTCCTTCCCTCTTTCTTTTCCTTTCATTAGCCTCATTATTACTTTGTCTTCAAACATTCCTGTCCTTCTCCTTCTTTTCAATGGTTGTCTCTTCTACACTTTTAAATTGTTTACCCCTTTCATATGTTACACTGAAAGTTCTGCTTACTCACGCTCAAAGTGTTATATTTGCTCCTATGGCATGAATTTAGTGAGTGGTCCTTCCAGCACCCTTACATGAACATTACAAAGAAAACCAGTCTCCCGTTAGTAAAAGGCAGCAGTACACCCTGAGAGAAGAGGAGGACAATAGCAAAAGGATGGAATAAGTGAGTTGAATAAGGATCTAAAGAGGGTAGGCAGAGAGGTCTGCTCCCTTTATTTCCTTACCGATTCACTTAGGGTATACTCTCAGGGTATACTGTTGCTCCCTACTAATGGGAGACTGGTTTTTTTTGTCATGTTCATATACTACTAAATGTATATGTGTCATATACTATTAAATCTTTGATGTAGTTGCTCATGTTGTTTTACAGCAATCCATGAACTACAATATGTGTTGGGGGCTTCTCGTGGGAATTAGGTATAAATTTTGGTAGATTGCAGTCAGTTTTAATTGTATTACCAACACTACAAATTGCATAGAATACATCTGACTACTAGATGGTCAAAAGTCATGAAAGGAGAACTGAGCTTCCTTACAGTATTAGGTCTGTGAAGGAAGTCAGACAGGAAACTGACAGAAACAGAGAAAGCTGTTCTCATTCGCGGACTCAACTACAACTACAGAGATGCCAACAAAACTGAATTTCTAGCCACACTGGAAGTCACACTGAAGACCAACAGCATCAATGAAGTAACACAACAAGCCATAAGACCGACAGTGATCCCGACACTGACCAGATAAAGCGAACTCAACACAGCTGAAAGGAAAGCCCTAGAATGACAGAAAAAGGACAAGAACATCACAATACTACCATCAGACAAGGAGCGCATGACAGTAATACTAAATAAACAGGACTACCTCTCCAAGGCACATGCACTACTATCCGACGAGAACACGTACCGGCAAGTGCAGACAGACCCGACACCACAACTGGGCAACAAGATTCTCAAAACACTAAAGAGACTCAGACAGACCGGAAAAATCAACAAAACAGACTTCTTAAGAATGAAACCTGAAGGAACTAACACCCCTTGATTCTACAGCCTGGTGAAAAACTTGCCCCTTGGGTCCCTTTTATATCTTTCCCTTCTCACCTTAAATCTATGCCCTCTAGTTTTGTACTCCCCCACCTCAGGAAAAGACCTTGCCTATTTACTCCATCCATGTCCCTCATGAATTTATAAACTTCTCTAAGCCTCTGACGCTCCAGGGAAAATAGCCTCAGTCTATTCAGCCTCTCCCGATAGCTCGAACCCTCCAACCCTGGCAACATCCTTGTAAATCTTTTCTGAACCCTTTCAAGTTTCACAATATCCTTCCTAGAGGAGGAAGACCAGAATTGCACACAGTACTCCAAAAGTGGCCGAATTAATGTCCTGTACGGTCACAATATGACCTCCCAATTCCTATACTCAATGCACTGACCAATAAAGACAACCGTTCCAAACGCCTTCATTACTACTCCACATCCCCTCAGTGGTCCGCTTGACCTCAGAATAAATGGAATACATCTCCCTTTAGCCTCTCATAAACACAAGGATCTGCAGCCCCACTGAATTGAGAAATTGTGCTGCAGGGAAGATTCTGCAATTGTTTTTTTTTGTAATGGTATTAGTAACAACAAATGTCAAGGAGTTGTTTTGTAATAGAAAAGCTCTGCTTGTACCTGAGCTCAGGATGCTGCTTTCTCTCTTTATTGATCTGATTGCAGGTCAGACCAAATGTCAATGACTTCCCATTGTTCCCTCTCTTGTCTGAATTAAAGAGTATCAGACACTGAGTGGGTCCTATGTCATTGCCATGGAAAAAGTGCCTCTGTAACTGGTTCACTTGGCATCTCAGCTTTCTCGATAGGTTTGCCAATAAGGAAAGTAACCTGTACCGGGGAAAACTGGGATGAAGCAGGAATGCCACAAGAAACCTACCCTCTGACTTTACAAACATACAAATATATGAATCAGCAGCAGGAACAGGCTATTCAGCCCCTTGCGCCTGCTCTGCCACTCAACAACATCATGGCTGAACCAACCAACCAACCAACCTTAAATCCACATTCCTGTCAACCCTTGACATCCTTTCAAACCATTGCTTAACAAAAATCCACCTACCTCTGTCTCAAAAATATTCAAGGAGTCTGTTTCCAAAACTTTTTCAGGGAGACAATTCCAACTGAGGACCCGCACTCCATCCCCTGGTAAAAGAAAATTGTATCATCTCAGTTTTAAATGGGTTATTTAACCTTATTTCCTTATTTCTAGATCCTCCCATAAGAAGAAACTTCCTCTCCACATCTACTTATCAGGAACCCTCAGGATTTTATGCATTTAAATAAAGGTCACCTCTTACTCTTCTAAACTCCAGTAAACACAAGACTAGCCTTTCCAATCTTTCTTCATAAAACAATCTGCCCTGTCAAGGTATCAATTTAGTAAGCCTTCTCTCAACTGGCTCCGATGTATTTACACCCTTCCTCAAATAAGGTGACCAATACGGTACACCATAAGACCATAAAGTATAGGAGCAGAAGTAACCATTCAGCTCATCAAGTCTGCTCTGCTATTCAATGAGATTATGGCTGATCTGATAATCCTTGCTTCCGGTTTCTTGCTTTTTGTCCATAGCCCTTGACTCTGAGGTGTGGTCTCACCAGAGCCCTGTATAACTAAAGGATAACCTTCTACTTTTGTATTCAATTCCCCTTGTAATAAGTGTTAACATTCTATGAGTTTGCTGTATCTGCATACTAATCTTTTGCAACTCATCTCTGAAGATACCCAAATCTCTCTGCATCTCAGAACTCTGCAAACTCTCACCATTTAGATGGTACATTTTTTTTTATTCTTCCAACCAAAAAAGATAATTTCACATTTTCCCACATTATACTTTATTTGCCACATTTTTGCCACTCATGTAACCTATCAGTGTCTTTTTATAACCTCCTTGTATCCTTTTCACAACTTATTTTTCTACCAATCTCTCTGTCATCAGCAAATTTGGCAACATACTTCCAAGCTTTCAGCTAAGTAATTTACATAAGTATGAAACAGTTTAAGTCCTACTACCGGTCCAAAATTATATTTTGCCAACCTAAAAAAGACCCTTTGAGCCTACTCTTTGCAGCATGTTAACCAGCCGATTTTCTAACTAGAGCAATAAGTTCCTACTACAACATGAGCTTTTATTTTCCACAATAACCTTTGGTGTGGTACTTTATCAAATCCTTTTGGAAATCTAAGTACTGTACAGCAAACGGTTCCCTCTTGTCCACATGTGCAACCTCCTCAAGGAACTTCAATAGATTGGTCAAACATAATTTCCCACTTACAAAACTATATTGACTCTGTCCAATTACCTTGATTTTATCCAACTGCCTTGCTATAACTTTGTTACTAATAGCTTTCAACATTATCCTTATTACAGATGCTAAGCTAACTGACTTGTAGCTTTCTGTCTCTCTCCTTTTTCACATTTATTTCTTCCAATATAATGGAACTATTTCTGAATGAAGAGAGATTTGGGATATAACAACTGAAAAATCAACTAACTTATTTGTCACAAAAAAAAACTGCAAATGCTGGAAACCAAAAATAAAAACAGAAATTGCTGAGAAATCTCAGCAGATCTGGCAGCATTTGTGGAGAGAAAGCAGAGATAACGTTTCAGGTCCAGTGACCCTTCAGAACGCAAGTTTACTTTAACTCTTTTTTTCAAATACCTCAAGAACCTTTTCGTATCTACATTTATATTTTTTGCTAACATTCTCTCATACTCTAATTTGGTTCACCTTATTAATCTTTTGGTAATTCTTTGTTTTTCTTTATATTGTGTCAAATCTTCTGACCTACCACCTATTTTTGCAGTTATGTGTCTTTTTTTGAAGCTGATACAATGTTTGACATTTTTATTTAACCACAGATGGCGGGTACATCCTTTAGAATTTTTCTGATTTGTTGAAATATATCAATTCTGCACTTTCTGGGATATCCCTCTAAATGTTTACCACTGCATCTCTACTGACCTACTCCTTAACCTAAACTGCCAGTTCACTTTTGCTAGATCTGCTTTCAATCCTTATAATTGCCCTTATTTAAATTCAAAGTAGTAATCTTGGACCCACCTATCTTTAATTCTTCCTCTTCAACTGCATGGATAATTGAATCATACTATGGTCATTGCTACCCAAGGCGTTTTCATTATGAGGTCAGTAATCAATCTGATCTTCTTGGCCAGAATCAGTTCTAGTATGGTCTGCTCTCTTATTTGGTGCCATTTATTTGTTCATAGACCACACTGTTGTGTAGTTACTGTTAGGGGAACTACACACCTATCCTAAAAGTGATTCTTGTCTTTATCATTTCTCATTTCTTTCCTTCAAACTGTTTCCACATCTTATTTCCTGAATTTTGGTCATCCCTCTCTATTGTGCTAACATCAACATTAACTAAAAGAGCCATCCCTCCATCTTTTCATTATTTCCTGTCATTCTGAAGTATCCTGTACCCTTCAGGATTAATATAGTCATGTCATAGAGTCATACAGCATGGAAACAGAACTAGTCCAACTAGTCCATGCCAAACATAACCCAAACTAAACTGGTTACACCTGCCTGCTCCTGGCCCATATCCCTCCAAACCTTTCCTATTCATGTATCTATCCAAATGTCTTCTAAATACTGTAATTGTACCCGCATGCGCCACTTCCTCAGGAAGCTCATTCCACATGCCAACCACCCTCTGTATAAAAAATTTGCCTCATGTCTTTTTTAAATGTCTCTCCTCTCACCTTAAAAATGTGTCGCCTAGTCTTGAAATCCCCCCTTCCTAGGGAAAGACAACTACCATCAACTCTATCTATACTGCTCATTATTTTATAAACTGCTCTAAGGTCTCCTCTCAACCTCCTAAGCTCCAGTGAAAAAAGTCCCAGCCTATCCAGCCCTTCTTTACAACTCAAACCTTCCATACCTGACAACATCTGGTAAATCTCTTCCGAATCCCCTCCAGCTTGATAATATCCTTTCTAAAACTGGGCAACCAGAACTGGACACAGTATTCCAGAAGAGACTTCACCAATGTCCTGTGCAACATCAACATGACGTCCCAACTCCTATACTCAAAGGGCTGAGCAATGAAGGCAAGCACGCCAAATGCCTTTTAAACCACCCTGTCTAAATGTGACGCAAACTTCAAAGAATTATGTACCTGCACCTCTAGGTCCCTCTGTTCTATAACACTACTCAAAAGAACTACCATTAATTGTATAAGCCCTACCCTTGTTTGCTGGACCAAAATGCAATACCTCACATTTATCCAGATTGAACTCCATCTGCCATTTTTAGCCCATTGGCCCATTTGATCAAGATCCCTTTTTAATCTTAGAAAACCTCCTTTTCTAGCTACCATGCCACCAATTTTGGTGTCATCTGCAGACTTATTAACCATGCCTTCTATATTCTCATCCAAATCATTCATATAAATGACAAACAAAGGAGGACCCAGAACCGATCCCTGCAGAACACTGTTGGTCACAGGTCTCTAGTCCGAAAAGCACCGCTCCACCATTACTGTCTGTCTCCTGCCGTTAAGACAATTATGTATCCAATTAGTCTACCATGTGAAACCTTGTCAAAGGCTATACTAAAATCCAAATAAATAATGTCTACTGCTCTATCATCATCAATCTTTTGGGTAACTTCCTTAAAAAACTCAATCAAGTTTGTGAGACATGATTTTTCCTCGCACAAAACCAAGCTGACTACCCGTACTCGATTTTTGCCTCTCTAAACGCCCATAAACACTATCTTTTATAATCACCTCCAACAATTTACTCACAACCAAACTCAGGCTCACATGTCTATAGTTCCCCGGTTTCTCCTTATAACTTTTCTTAAACAAAGGTACAACATTAGCCACCCTCCAGTCATCAGGCACCTTACCTGTAGTTATAGATGATGCAGATATTTCTGCAAGGGATCTCGTATTTTTCTCCCTTGCTTCCCACAACATTCTGGGATACATTAGATCAGGTCCTGGAGATTTATCTATCTTTATATTTTCTAAGACCTCCTGAATGTCCTCTTCTGTAAGGTGAATTGTTTTTAAAATATCAAAGTTTATTTCTCTGCATTCTCTAGACTCTATTTCTTTCTCCACAGTAAAAACTGACACGAAATATTCACTTAGAATCTCTCCCAAATCTCCTAGGGTTCAACACAAAGATGACCTCCTTGATCTTTAAGAGGCCCTACACTCCCTCTATATACGTTCTTGCACTTAATGTATTTGTAGAATCTCCTTGGATTATCCTTAACCTTATCTGCCAATACAATCTCATATCCCCCTTTAGCTACGTGACTTCTCTCTTAAGAATGTCCCTGCACTCTTTATAATTATTAAGAGATTCAATTGAACCAAGTTGTCTATATCCAAAATAAGATCCTCTTTTATTTTTGACTAGGACCTCAATATCATTATTTATCCATTGTTCTTTAACCTTACCAGCCTTACCCTTCATTCTAACAGGAACATAATGCCTCTGAACTCTTGAATGCCTCCCATTTGTCAGGTGGTCTTTTACCTGTGAACAGTCTACTCCGATCAATTTTTGAAAGTTCTTGTCTCATACCATTAAAATTTGCCTTACTCTAATTAAAACGTTTTACTTCTTTGCAAGGCTTATCCTTTTCTGTAACCATTTGAAACTAATAGAATTATGATTGCTAGACCCAAAGTGTTCCCCCACTTTTACTTCAGTCACCTGCCCTGCCTTATTGCCCAAAAGAAGGTCGAGTTTTGCTCCTTATCTAGTAGGAGCATACACATATGGATAAAGAAAATTTTCTTGAGAACATTCGTCAATTTCTTCACTGACCAAACCTTTAACACTATGGTAGTCCCAGCCAATGTTTGGAAAATTAAAATCCCCCATTATTACAACCTCATTATGCTTACATATATCTGAGATCTTCCTACATATTTGTTTCTCAATTTCTCTCTCACTATTGGGGGGGCTTATTGTACAAAACCATCAATGTGATCTTTACTTTCTCATTTTTAATTTCTATTCACATATTTTCACTGGACTATTTTTCAGAAATATCTTCCCTAGTTACAGCAGTAATTTAATTTCTTAATCAAAAACACCACCTCCCATCCTCTCTTGCCTTCTTTTCTATCCTTCCCATAGCATCTAAAACCCGAAATATTGATCTGCCAGTCTTGTCCATCTCTCAGCCAAGTTTCTGTAATAGCTATAATGTCGCAATCCCATGTTCTTAAACATGCCCCAAGTTCGTCAGCTTTACCGGTAAATCACCTTGCATTGAAATAAATGCAAATTAGTTCTTCAGAGTTACTACATATTCTGACTCTCTCGTCTTTCTTTTCTAATTGACGTGCTCTCCTCACATTCAGAACCCTCCCCATCAATCCTTCTGTTTACACTGCTGCATAGAATTCCTCCACTCTCCTCTCTATCAGTATAAAGTCTCCCTTAATGGAATAAGCAAATCTCTCTGCTAAGATATTGGTCCTGTTCCAGTTTAGGTTAGACCTATCCTTTTTTAACAGGTCTTTTCTATCCCAAAAGACATTCCAATCATCCAAAAACCTGAATCCCTGAACAACACACCAGCTCTTCAGCCACTGATCTATCACCTTTAACCCTTTGTTCCTTCCCTCATTTAAGTTTGGCAGTGGGAGTGAGCCAGAAATTACTACTTTTAAGGTTCTATTTTTTAATCTTCTACCTAAGCTCTTAAATTCACTCTGTACTGCTTTAATTTTTTCCCTAAAAATGTCATTCCTACTACTGTGTACAATAATTTCTGTCTTCTCAATCTCACCTTTAACAAAATGCTTGAAACGTTTAGAGATGTCCTTAATCCTAGTACCAGGAAAGCAACAAACCATCCCAAATTTACACTCACTGACACAGAATCTCCTGTCTTGTCCCTGATAGGAGAGTACCCTATAACAATAATTCTATTAAATCTTGTCGAACGTTGCCCAACATAAGAATCAATGTCTCTGTAATAGCTGATAGATTGTACTGATTCAATTTTATTTGCACTCTCAGTTATAGAGTCATAAAGACATGCAGCACGAAAACAGACTTCTGTCCAACTCGTCCATGCTGATCAGATATCCTAAATAAATCTAGTCCCATTTGTCAGCATTTGGCCCATATCCCTCTAAACTCTCCCTATTCATATACCAATCCAGATGCCTTTTAAATGTTGTAATTATCCCAGCCTCCACCAATTCCTCTGACAACTCATTCCATACACGTACCACCCTCTGCACGAAAAAGTTGCCCCTTAGGTACCTTTTATATCTTTCTCCTCTCACCTTTAAACCCTCTAGTTTTGGACTCCCTCAGCCCATTGGCCCATCTGATCAAGATCCCATTGTACTCTGCAATAACCTTCTTTGCTGTCCACGATACCTCCAATTTTGGTGTCATCTTCAAACGTACTAACCATACCTCCTTTGTTCACATCCAAGTCATTTATATAAATGACAAAGTTAGAGACAAAAAAAAAACTGCAGATGCTGGAATCCAAGGTAGTCTTATATAAATGACAAAAATCAGTGGACCCAACACTGCTCCTGGTGGCACACCGCTGGTCACAGGCCTCCAGTCTGAAAAGCAACCCTCAACTACCACTCTCTGTCTTCTACCTTTGAGCTAGCTCTGAATGCGAATGGCATTCCATGTGATCTAACCTTGCTAACCAGTCTACCATGAGGAACCTTGTCAAACACCTTACTGAAGTCCATATGGATCATATTCACCATTCTGCCCTCATCAATCTTGTTCGTTACTTTTTCAAAAAACTCAATCAAGTTAGTGACACATGAATTCCCACGCACAAAGCCATGTTGACTATCCCTCATCAGTCCTTGCCTTTCCAAATACATGTAAATCCTGTCCTTCAGGATTCCCTTAAACAACTTGCCCACCACCGATGTCAGGCTCACCAGTCTGTAGTTCATTTGTTTCTGCTAAAGTATCATATTTAACTGTTGCTTCTGAAAAAATCTCAACTGTCAGAAGATTGCTACAAATTGTGGACTGCCTATATTAGGCAACTGCGATCACAAAACACACACAACCCCCTCCAAAATCAACAATAGGATAAGCAAGGAAACAAAAGGTGTGTTGCAACGAGGGGTGAATAGCAAAATAGCAACTGGCAAAACCCAGAGGGATCAAGAAAGGAACAAGGGGACAAAAACAGAGACAAACCAAGAATAACATAAAACATCCGTGCTGTATGACTCTATGTGGTTAAAAGGTTATGATGTAAATATTATCACATCACGACAGACTTTGACTTTGTCGCATGACACCATTGGTTATTTATTTTCACCCTGCCCGTCACCTCATCACAAATCTTTCCATTTGTTGTTCTCGCCTTTTTTTTCACCTGTCTAATACCATGTGTAACTTTTCTCAATGCTAAAGTCATGAACCTGAAACGGTTCTCCCCAGCTAACCTGCTAAATGTTTGTAAGATATTCTTTTTTATAATGTCAGATTTCCAGAATCCGCATTTTGTTGTTGTTGTTGTTGCTTTTACTGTAGGCCGTTGAGTTTATAGAAAGGCGTGATTTTAAAGGACGAATAGTTCAGATCAAGGGACCATAGCCAACGCTTTTTGAACCTCTGCAGATGCATTTCCTGTGTTTGCTTTGTGACATGTTGAACGACAAGCGGCACGTTGAAGGCAGGACTTCCTGGTGACGTGCTGTAACAGGGCTCGAGTTTTACTTTCAATTCCTGGGTGTCTTGTGTGAGCGCTTCTTCTTAGGGAAGAAACGAAACCTCGAACGCTGAGCTGGCAGAATATGCAAGAGGGAGAGAGATACGGGGGGAGGGTGGAAAGGAATTGGTTTATTTCTTAAAGGCTGCAATGGAGGCCAGCCTGACCTGTGCGGTTTGTTTGTCGGTGTTTGAGAATCCCACCACCCTGCCCGTCTGCTCGCACAATTTCTGCAAGAAATGCATTCTGGAGTGTGTCACCAAATCCTTCTCGTACGGCCTGGACTACAGCAGCAGCAGCAGCAGCAACAACAACAACAACATCTGGAAGAACAGTCAGCTGGAGTGTCCCCTCTGCAGAAAGAGCAACTTCATCGCCGAGGGAGCCGTCAACCTGCCCGGCAACACCACCTTGGCCGAGGTGGTGAAACTTTTCCGCTCGCAGCAGCAGGCGGTGGGAGCCGGGCGCGAGCAGGAGGACGAGGAGCTGCCGTTGGTGGTGGGCAGCGGCACGCGGAGCCTCGGGGAGCGCGAGTTCTGCCAACGGCACCCGCACAGGAAGCTGCAGCTCTTCTGCAAGGTCTGCAAACAGCTGGCGTGCGGCCAATGTGTCTCCGAGGATCACCGAGGGGTCTTCCACGCCGTCAACTTGGTCGACATGATCTACCAGGAGGAGAAGGTGAGGAACAAGGGAAGGGGGCAGGTGGTACTGAGGTGGCAGATGAACCCCCACCTCGGGCGTCTCTCTGTCCTAATCGCCGGTCTTAGCCTCTAGCCCAATCCCCCTGGACTGGCGCAGTCCAGGGCAAGGTGGGACCTTAAGGTTCAGGTAGGCCATCCATGGGAATGTTTAGGGTCGCAGACTGGAGCGATGTGGCCCAACGTGTCTGTGAAAAAGAAGTATCCATTTTAATTCCATCTTTCACTTCTTGGGTCCATGCTCTTTAAGTTAGGATGTGCCAAATGAACTTAGAAGTATTTTTAAAAACGTGATGAAGGTTTATTTCCTTAATACTCTTTTAGGCAGCGAATTCCACAGCCCCTATACCCTCAACATTCCTCTAATCCTTGGACGAGCAGGCTGGGGGTGCTGAATGGCCTACTGCTGTTGCTATGTTCCTTTTACCAGTTACTTTACAACTAAAACTCCTGGCTAACAGATATAAGCTCTTATCTGCTCAACCTATGTCCGTCATAAGTTTAGACACCCTAAATTAGATACTTCTTTAGCCTCCCAAGGCTAACATAAATCTCACTTAAAAAGGAACAAGTACGGCAGCTCCACAAACGTGGAAAAGGAGTTTTCAAACAGGGATAGAGAAAGGAATAGAAACAAAGTAAGTGTAACATTTCTGGTTTAAAAAAAATCAATCGTAGCTGAGAGGAAACTGATCTACTAAATGAACTACTGTATACATGACCTCATCTGGCCTGAGGATATATAGATTGAGGCCAGCAACAAAAGAGGAGTATCCACATTGTACAGGGCCTTGGTGAGGCCACACCTTGAGTACTGTGTGTAGTTTTGGTCTCCTTGTCTGAGCAAGGACATTCTTGCACTTCAGGGAGTCCAGCTAAGATTCACCAGACTGATTCTGGGATGGCAGAACACATGAAAGACTGGATCAACTGGGCTTATATTCGCTGGAATTTAGAAGAATGGAGGAGGGGGAGAATCTCATAGAAACATATAAAATCCTGATGGGACTAGACAGGCTAGATGTGGGAAGAATGTTCCCAATGACGGGGAAGTCCAGAACAAGGGGTCATAGTCTTAAAAATAAGGGGTAAGCCATTTAGAACTGAGATGAGGAAGAATTTCTTTACTCAGAGTTGTGAACCAGTGGAATTCTCTCCCCCAGGAAGCTGTTGGGGCCAGTTCATTAGATATATTCAAGAGAGCTGGATGTGGCCCATGCAGCTAAAGGGATCAAGGGGTATGGGGAGAGGATGGGAATGGGATACTGAGGTTGCATGATCAGCCATGATCGTACTGAATGGTAGTGCAGGCTCAAAGAGCCAAATGGTCTACTCCTACACCTGTTTTCAATGTTTCTATGTTCCGACTGCTAGATGTTCACTACAGATCCCAAAACAGTGGGAGGGAGTTAGATGAGCAAATACATAGGTCAATTTCTAGGTGCATAAGAATTGGGCAATAATGGGGACTTAAATTATCCAAATATGAACTGGGATATGAATAGTGTGAAAGGCACTGAGGACATAAAATTCTTTAACTGTATTCAAGAGAACACTTTCAGCCAGTATGCAATGAGTCTAATGAGAGAGGAAGCAGTTCTAGATTTAGTCTTAGGAAATGAGCTGGCAGGAGGATGAAACGGAATTGTTTGACCATTCTGGACATACTAATCATAATAGTTAGATTTAGCATCATTCTCTCTGAGTGTTCTCTCTGAGCAGCACAGCTGCTGGAAAGCTCCACACACATCAATTGGTGTGCTGATGAATGGCTTCTGCTTCCAGAAGCTGTCAGTATACATGGACCTCAGAGGTCTGCACAAGTGCAAAAGAAATTTACAGGGAATGCTGTTTGCAGCGACTTGAGGAGGTGACAAATTAATGGGACATGCTTGAAAGTGAGATACAAAAGACGTAATGTAAGCATGTCCCCACAAAATAAAAGGGTATTAGTGCTAAATCTAGAGTGCCCTGGTTATCCAGAAACTGACAAATTGAAATGAAGCAAAAAATAGAGCTTATGACAGTCTGAAAAAGTAATACTTTAGGAAGCTAAGAGAAGTATAGAAAGTATAGGGATAAAGTGAAAAAGAAAATTAGAAAAATAAAGAGAAAATAATAAAAATTGTTTGGTAAAATTAAGGAAAATCCAAAAATGTTTTATCAGTACATTAAAAGTCACAAGATTACGAAGAAAAGGGTTGGGCTTATCAGAGATGTACATGGTAACTTGCATGTCGATTCAGAAGATGTGAGCAGTATTCTCTTAATGTGTGTTTTCTCTCTGTCTTCACAACGAAGACTGTTTCTGCAGACATCCAGTTAAAGAGGAGGAGTGTGAAATTGTAAATAAAATAAATATAATCAGAAGAGAAATACTAGAGGGACTGACCTCCTTGAAGGTGGATAAATTGCCAGAGCTAGATGAATTGTATCCTAAGCTGTTAAAGTAAGTTAGGCAGGAAATAGCAGATGCCCTGAGGGTCACTTTTCAAATCTCATTCAATGTAGGTGAGCTGCCTGAGAATCCGCTGTACCCAGTGTGGCTTCCTCTACATCGGGGAAACCAAGCGGAGGCTTGGGGACCGCTTTGCAGAACACCTACGCTCGGTGCACAATAAACAACTGCACCTCCCAGTCGCGAACCATTTCAACTCCCCCTCCCATTCCTCAGACGACATGTCCATCCTGGGCCTCCTGCAGTGCCACAACGATGCCACCCGAAGGTTGCAGGAACAGCAACTCATATGCCGCTTGGGAACCCCGCAGCCCAATGGTATCAATGTGGATTTCACAAGTTTCAAAATCTCCCCTTCCCCCTACCGCATCCCAAAACCAGTCCAGCTCGTCCCTGCCTCCCTAACCTGTTCTTCCTCCCACCTATCCCCTCCTCCCACCTCAAGCCGCACCTCCATCTCCTACCGACCAACCTCATCCCGCCCCCTTGACCTGTCCGTCCTCCCTGGACTGACCTATCCCCTTCCTAACTCCCTACCTACACTCACCTTTACTGGCTCCATCCCCGCCTCTTCGACCTGTTTGTTTCCTCTCCACCTATCCTCTCCTCTATCCCTCTTCTATCCGCCTCCCACTCTCTCCCTATTTATTTCAGAACCCCCTTCCCCTCCCCCTTTTCTGATGAAGGGTCTAGGCCCGAAACGTCAGCCTCTCTGCTCCTATGATGCTGCTTGGCCTGCTGTGTTCATCCAGCCCTGCACCTTGTTGTCTCAGAGAATTAGAAGTCTGTAAATGCTGTACCATTGTTCAAAAAAGGTGCAAGAAATAGGCTAAATCATTGTCGGCTGATCAGTCTGATTTTGGTGGACAAATATTGAGTGAGTGTTAACTTTTATTTGGAAAGGCATAGATTAATCAGGAATAGTGAGTGACATCTTGTTAAGGTAAAGTAAAGTCATGTTATTAACTTTTGTTGAATATTTTGAGGAAGTAACAAAGAAAATCTAAGAAGGTAGTGCAGTGGATATTGGCTACATGGATTTTAGTAAAATATTTTATAAGGTCCCACATGACAGTCTGGTCAGAAAAATTAAAGTCTATAGGATACAGGAGGCTGTGGCAAGTTTTTCCAGAATGTGACAGAAAACAAAGGCTAATGGTCAAAAATTCAGCAGTTGATGTTTTTGTTTCAGATTTCTAGCATCCACAGTTCTTTGTTTTATTAAATGAAAATGGTCGATGGCTATTTTTGTAAACTGAAAGCATGTTCCAGAGCATTTCTAGAGGGTCAGTGTTAGGTCTCTTGCTGTTAGTGGTATATATTCATGATTTGGACTTAAATATGGAAGTCATGATTGGGAATTCGCAGACAACTCAACAGTTGGCTGGGTAATTGATTGTGAAGAGGATGGCTATTGAATGCAAGATGATATCAATGGTTTGTTTGAGTGCCTGGAAAAGTGGCAAATGAAATTCGATCCAGAGAAGAACAATGTTTTGCATCTGTTGAGGGCAAACAATACAAGGGAATATATAATAAACCAAGGGTATTGAGAAGAGTAGAGAGAGTAAGAGACCTTAGAGTGCATGTCCATAGGCCTCTGAAAATGGCAGGACAGATACATATAAAGAAGGAATATTGGATCCTTTCCTTCATTGGGCACGGTATTGAATGTAAGAGCAGAGATGTAATACCAGAACTACTCATTTTGTGTACAGTTCTGCTTTTTCCAATTTTCCTATCATTTGCAGACTTCTTTGTCATGACCCGCTATATTTAAGTCTGATAAATATTGCTAAATACTTGTGACCAGTTTACCTGGTCAAAAGCCTTGCCAGATTCCACATACATAACATCAAAAATACCCCCATCAACTCTCCCTGTTACATACTCAAAAAATTCAATCAAATGACTCAGACACAACTTGCCCTTAGCAGATGTATGCTGAATGTCCCTAATTAGCCCATGCTTCTCTAAATTATGATTTACATCATTTCTCAAACTTTTACAATAATGTGTCCACCACTGATTTGCCTGTAATTAATTGGGCTGTCCATTTGTCAATTTTTAAACATCTGTGTGACATTTGTGTTCCAGTTTCTGGGACCATGGTTGTAATCTGATAGCATTGGAAAATTATGGTCAGAGCCTTTGCTATTTGTAGCCTCTGTTAGTTTGAAATCCTTAGTAATCTTGGATACATTTTATCTGGGTGTGGTGGTTTTTCCACTTTCAAAGATGTTGAACATCTCATATTTCCTCTCCATTTTTATCCCAAGATGTGCTATTTCTGTTGCCTTCTACAAATTGTTTTTGTCTTTTGTGGAAATAGACACAAAGTATTCATTGAGAACCTTATCTTTTTCTTGCACCTTCACAAGCAGATTACCTTCTTTAATTGACATTCCTCTTTCCTTGGTTATCTTCCACAGGGTAGTGGAAATCTGGAACTCTCTCCCTTTTTAAAAAAAAATACTGCTACTTTTTAAAATTGTCAATTAAAAAATTCAGATCTGAGGTTAATAGATTTTTGTTGAATATAAAGGTTTATGCAACCAAGGTAAGTAAATAGAGTAAAGATACAGATTAGCCATGATCTAATGAACACAAGGGACAAAGTGCCTAATCCTGGTCCCAAGTTCAATTAATAAAACCTTGTACTTTACACAATTGAAGCTTTTACCAGCCATGCTCAGTTGGTCACACTCTTACCTATGAGTCATAAAAATATTCTGGGTAGACATCCCAACCTTGAACTTGAGCATGAAGATCAAGTTAGATATTTCAATGCAGTACTGAGGGAATCAGAAGTCCCATCTTTCCAATGAGGCATTGAACTGAGGATCCATCTTCCTACTTGAGGTGGATATAAAAGATCTTGTTTCATTTTGAAAAAGAAACAGTAAATTATCCTGGTGTCCTGGCCAATAATTATCCAGTCATCAAAAAAGTAGATAATCTGGCTATTATCACATAGTTATTTGTGAGAGTTTGCAGCAAGCAACTTTGCTACTATGTTTTCTGCATTGTAGCAATGACTTTATTGGCTGCTTTGAGATGTCTATTGGTCGGGAAGAGCACTATTTAAATACAACTGATTCTTTATTGGAGAGATAAGAACACCTAGTCAATGGCATTCTCAATAAGTGGAAGAGACGTATTGCAGAATGTTCAGATTGTTACTAGCTAATTTAAATGCAATTTTAAAGTCATTTCCTATACCTGCAAAATAGAAACATGCATGTGCACTTTTTGCAGCTTGAGTACTTCAGTAACCTGAGAGAATTGAGGCAGCTGAATAACAGATTAAAGGTTGAAATTGCAGACACCCCTTCAGATTCTGAGGTAAGAATTGCTAGTTGTTTAGTGAATATTCTTCCCTAAATTCCACAGTCCAGGTAGTTAATTTCTTCACTATTATTTGGACCAAACTCTAGTGATCATCTCAATGTTAAGTGCTAAAATCACTCTGGAAGTTCAATAATATTTCAGAATGACTGCTGGATACTTAGTGGTGAAATGCTTTACAACTTTTACTATATTATGCAGAAATTATAATCCAGTGATGGGCACAGGCTGACATTTATCTATTTATCTAGTACATTTTAGACTATGAGAAAGAAGTTATTAAAAGTAAGATCGGTAGGATTTTGGAGAAAGTGGAATTGAAAAGAAGGCAGTTGGTTGATGAGATTGAGAAGAAGAAAGAGTGGAAAGAGCGTGAACGTAAAGCTCGACTGGAAGGAAAACAAACACAGAAGAAAACAATTGAGCAGTACCTGAAGGAGTGTGAAAAATTAGTGAATGAATGTAATCCTGTCAATTTTCTGAAGGTAAGTCGATTTACTGCCTCATTGTATGAATTAGACAGTTGTTTAGTGGCTCATGTCTCTGCATGACTAATTTTTAAATTGTTCATTCAGTAACAAAATCAGTAACAAAATACAATCAATTGTTCATAAGAAATTTTATCTATTTAGTTTTAAAACGTAGATGTGGAAACTTGGGAGGTAAACATCTGCCACAGCTGTTGTATTTTTAACAACTGCTGTTGTTATTGACTTGTCAGTGGAAATAATAGGAAAGTTGCAGATGGAATTGGGAAAAATCATGTGATTTGGTTTAAAAACACAATGCTGCTTAAGTTGCAATTACACCATAAAAAGATAAAGCATTTTTGTTTTGTTTAGATGTTCCAGTCGCTAATTTTGAGAGAAGACTAAATCCTCACTTTTAGCAACACCTGCCTTAGTTAGCACTCCTGGCAAAATCAACTAATGTTGATATAATCAACTTACAACTTCATGACTTTTCTCAGCACACTCACTACATCTTTAATTGTGGGAACATTATATAAGACTGTGGTTCTTGACTCTATCAAATCATAGAAAAGAAAATGTCTGACTTGGTCCATGCAACTAGATTTGATATATTGAATAGTTCTGCTTCTTGGAATGATTGCTCCTGGCTCAATAATTTAGGAAAATTGGAAGGCTTATCATAGGTGTTAATCTAACTTATCACTGGCCTTGATTGTGAATGGTTTCTTCCAAAACCTCATTTATGAAAATAGTTTGACAGCTTACGTAAAAGGAACTCCAAAATCTTGGATAAACATAGAAATATTTGAAGTATAGTTAAAGAAAGAGTGGGACGAAAGAGGGACCAAAAAGAAGACTGTAAGGAGAAGCCTAGAAAATATAGACCTGTGATTTTGACAACAGTGGTATGTAAGTTGTTGGAGGGAATTCTGAGAGATGGAATTTACATGCTTTTGGAGGGGCAAGGACTGGTTAGAGATGGTCAGCATGACTTTGTCCATGGGAAATTGTGTCTCACAAACTTGAATGAGTAACCATAAAGATGATTGAGGGCAGAGAGGTAGATGTTGTCAACATGGACTTTAGTAAGCCTGTGAGAAGGTTTCACCTGGTAGACTAATAAGTAAAGTTAGATCACATGGGATTCAGAGAGAGCTTGCCGCTTAGATAGAAAATTGGCTTGACGGTAGGGGCCACAGTGGTGGTGGAGTGTTGTTTTTCGGACTGGAGGCCTGTGTCCAGTGGTATTCCGCAGGAATCGCTCCGCTTTTGTGTATAATTTATATAAATTATTTGGATAAGAATTTAGGAGGTGTGATTAGTAGTTTTTGCAGATGACACCAAAATTGATGGTGTTGTGGACAGTGAAGAAGGTTATCCTAAGATGAGAAAGGGATATTGATCAATTGGGCCAATTGGCTAAGTAGTGGTGGATGGAGTTTAATCTGAATAAATGCAAGATATTGCATTTTGGTAAAACAAGTAAGGGCAGGACTTAATACAGTTGACAGTAGGGCTTTGAGTAATGTTGCCGAATAGAGAGACCTAGGGGTTCAGGTACATAGTTCTTCAAAAGTTGCATCACAGGTAGCCAGGGAGGTGAAGAAGGTGTTTAGCATGCTTGCCTTCGTTGCTCAGACCATTGAGTAAAGGAGCTGGGATGTCATGTTGAGGTTGTACAGGACATTGGAGCCACTTTTGGAGTACTCTGGACAGTTCTGGTGACCCAGTTATTAGATGGGTATTATTAAATTGGAGAAGGTTCAGAAAAGATTTACCAGGATGTTGCCAGGATTGGACAGTGTGAGTTATATGGATAGCTGGGACTTTTTTCACTGGAATGTAGGAAGTTGAGGAATGACCTTTATAGAGGTTTATAAAATCATGAGAGGCACAGATAAGGTGAATAGCAAAGGTCTTTTCCCTAGGGTAGATGAGTTCCAAACAAGGGGCATATTTATAAGGAGTGAGGAGAAGGATTTAAAAGAGACATGAGAGGCAACTTTTTCATACAGAAGGTGGCTTGTATGTGAAATGAACTGCCAAAGGAAGTGGTAGATGTAGGTATAATTACAACATTTAAAAGACATTTGGATAAGTACATGAAAAAGAAAGGTTTAGAGGGATATGGGCCATATGCAGGCAATTGGGACTAGTTTAGGAAACTTCGTCGGCATGGGCAAGTGCTGTGTCACTGTCTGAGGAGCAGAGAATGCAGATAAGGTACGACGTATGTATTCTGCCAGCATCTCCTTGAATGAAAGGTAGATCCAGTTTTGCAGTAAAGCTGGAGATAATAGTGATATTATATCAGACAGAAGTAAAAAGATGAATTTAAAAAGCTAGGACTTCTCAAAGTGGAAAAGTCATTTGGTTCACATGATGCATTCTACGGAATTCTAAGGCTTAAAATTGTAGAGGCTGTGTTACGGTTTTCCACTCCTCCTCCAATATCTGGGCGATGCAGGAGGAATGGAGGATTGCAAATGTTATACACTTGTTTAAAGGAAATGGCAATGTGGAAAAGCAAGCTAGCTCACAATAAACTTGGAAAGTTTTAGTGCCAATAATCTAAAATATTTATTAATTAACATTTAGAAATATCTGGGCTAATAGATGAAAGTCAGCATGAATTTGTTAAACATAAATCACGTTTGACTAACTTGATTTTGTTCTTTGAATGGTGGGGAAGGTGGTGTGGGTAAAGTGCTTGATGTGTACTTGGCTAGATTTTCCTCTTGAAATCTAGAAACACTGTACCATTTTCCTACATTGAGTTGCTAATCTATGAAAGTCAGGCTATTCACACAAAATTTTTATCTAGTGTTGTGGGTGAGCTGTAGTCATAGTCGTAGACCAGCAGGAGGACTTTGGCACTCCGTTGAAGTCAGCAAACAAATGGCAGGTGACCTTTCAAGCAATTGGTGAAGTAGCAGGGCCAGTTGCAAGAAAGGCACAGGAGCATCTTGAGATTTATACATAGAGTGAGGAAGTTACAGAGAATAAGTACCTGTGAATGTTGGACTTCAGAGCAAGAGTACTTTTGAGCCTGCTGTACTGCTCCGTCATACAATAAGATCATGGCTGTGATCACTTTCCAGTGAACCCCCCACCCGTAACTCATGACTTTCTTTGTCTGAGAAGAATGTATCTAATTCAGCCTTGATTGTCTCTGTCTCTGATCTTTAGTTACCTGGTTTCAGAATTGTTGTGTATTTGTGGATGATACTAAAAATGGAAAAACTGTGGGGCTATGGTGGGATGGGTGTCAAAGAGTTTGATGAAACTGCTGTGGAGTTACAGAAGAAATAAAATAATTGGAAGTGAACAGAAACATGGTAGATGAAACTCAGCATAGCTAAGTATTATTCCATACATGTTGAAAAGCAATTCAAGGAACAGAATGATGTTGAACTACCTAGAAAAACAGAGACTTTAAAGTACAAGTAGATTCAGCTCTGATTATATTTACCGACTGCTGAAATCAAATAACGAAATCAATCAGTTTGAAGACTGAAGCAGTTGTGCTGAGTTGTACAGTGCTCTGGCCAAGTTGTACCTTGAATCCTGTGTTAAGTTTTGGTCTTGGAGGAGCCAAGGAAGTAGACCAGCTCTGGAAGTAGGCATGAGCGGATTACAAGGTTGATCTCTGCAGAGATCAGAGAACCAGAAAACTGAATTTTGAAGGATTGAGGTCCGTATGTAATAATGGAGTAGAAATAACTGTAAAATCTATTATACCAATGTTTCTAATGCATTGCTTGTTTCATTTACAGGTGGCCTGTGACTTAAATGAAAGGTAACTCAAAAAAATACAGTACATTAGCTTTGCAGATCCTTTTCTGTGTTAATTGCCTTTTCATTTCAGCTTCTTTCAATATTAAGAATGTCTCTATAACTATTAATTCCTTTAGTCATACAACCCTCCGCAAACTCTCCAGTCTTCAATTTTTGGCTTTTAGTGCACTCCTCCCTTCTTTTATTCCACCTTTGGCAGTCGCGTCATCATTTATTTAGGTTGTAAACTCTGGAATTCTCTTCCTTTGGATATTTCTGGAGCAGGTAGGACTTGAACCCAGATCTCCTGGCTGAGAGGTAAGGACACTGACACTGCACGACAAGGGTCCCGATATAAATCATCATTCTGTTATGGGGAAGGGTCACGAGACCTGAAACGCTAACTCTGATTTTTCTTCACAGGTGCTGCCAGACCTGCTGAGCTTTTCCAACAACTTCTGTTTTTGTTCATAAATTATCATTCCCTAACTAGGAATCAAACTAGGGTCCTGGCGGTAAAATGGCCAGATCCCAACCATTAGACCACGAGAGAAGCTGCCACTCTTTTTAAATGTTTTCCTAATCGGCCAGTTCAGAGATGTAATGACATATCTCTGGAGCAGGTGGGACTTGAACCCAGGCCTCCTGGCTCAGAGATTGGAATGCTACTATTGCACCAGAAGAACCCTAAGATACCACTGTTTTCTGATGAAGGGTCTAGTCCCAAAACGTCAGCCTTCCTGCTCCTATGATGCTGCTTGGCCTGCTGTGTTCATCCAGCTCTACACCTTGTTATCTCAGATTCTCCAGCATCTGCAGTTCCTACTACCTTAAAATCTATCTCGCTTCTGATGCCTTCATGTCTTGATCAATTTCGCTGTTCTTTGATAACTTATGGGATGCAACTAGCGTGTTTTACTACATCAAAAGCATCCATGTAATTTCTGGCTATTACTATTTGAGCTAGTCTTCCAACACTTAACTGTTGCTAGTGCATCTTAGGGTGATAACCGAATGCAATTCTTTGAAGAGTGTGATAGCAATATTCTAAGAATCAAAGTTTTAACCATCAAAAAAAGGGTACATAATATTGTCACATGTAAATAGAAATTTATAATGAAACATTACACTATCATTTTATAAAATTCTCATTTTCTGTCATAGTATCATCCAAATAAAATTCTTGCTATTACTGTGTAATTATTGATAAATATTTATCCATAGTTATAGAAATAATGTATTAATGAGCGCTTCTAAAATGGATAATTGTTGGTATTTGATTTAGTCCTTTGAAGAAGTAAGTTATACTGTAAATAAAAAGGAACCAATTGATGTATTGCATTAGGTTTACAGAAGGCATTTGACAAGGTCCCACATCAAAGGTTACTATGGAAAGTAAAAGCTCACGCCATAGTCTGTAACATATGGCATGGATAAAAGTTTGGCTGGCTAACAGGAAGCAGAAAGAAGGAATAAATTTTCAGGCTAGAGTTAGAATTGGCTTTATTGTCACATGTACTCACATGAGTGTAGTGAAAAGTTTACAAGTTGTCACTTTACAGCACTGTCTTAGGTACAAATGTACCTAGGTACCAATCCTTAAATACAAATTCTTAGGGAAAAAAAATTAGAAAAAATAAAGAAATACAATTTCAGAACAACAGTCCTTCCAACCCAGTCCACGCCAACACCTGGCCTTCAATCTGTGCTGGGCTTCACCTTGAGGCTGGGAGTCCGCATGGCTTTGCCTTGAGGTTCTTGAGACCAGGGGTCTACGCTGAGGCGTGGATCCGCTTTGACTTCAAGGGCAGTAGGTAAGAAGAAAGAAGGGAAAAGAAACATGAAAAGAGAAAAGAAAAGAAACGGGCAGAGTGGACGAGTTCCGGCTGAGGACTCGTACTCCGCCACCATTTTCCAGAGTTCGCCATGAATGGTGTACCATAGAGGTCAGTGCTGGGGCCTTAACTCTTTACAATTTATATAAATGATTTGGATGAATGGATCAAAGGTATGGTAGCTGAATTTGCTGATGACAGTAAAATTGGTAAGTGAATATGTGAATGGGCCTACAAAGGACTATAGATAGGTTAAGTAAGTGGGCAAAAATCTGGCAAATGGAGTACAATGTGGGAAAGTGAACTTGTCCATTTTGGCAGAAAGAATTTTTAAAAAGCATGTTATCTAAATGGTGAGTGGTTGCAGAACTCTGGGATGCAGAGAAATCTGGTGAAGTATTGCATCAATCACAAAGTTAGTATGCAGGTACAACAAGTAATTAGAAAATTTTTTAGAATGTTATGTTTATTGTGAGAGGAATTGAATGCAAGAATAGGGAGGTTATGCGTCAGTTATACAGGGAATTGGTGAAACTGCATGCTGTGTACAATACTGGTCACTGCATATATGGAAGAATGTTGATGTGTAAAAAGCAGTTCAGAGAAGGTTTACCAGACTAGTACCTGGAATGAGTGGATTATCTTATGAAGAAAGACTAGACAGGCTAGGCCTGTATTCTCTGGAGTTTAGAAGAATCAAAGATGACTCAATTGAAACATATAAGAGCCTAAGGTGACCTAGATGGGTGGCTCCTAAAAGGATGTTTCCTCTTGTGGGAGAATGTAGAACTAAAGTCATTAATTAAAAATAAGGCATTGCCCATTTAAGACAAAGATGAGGAAACAATTTTCCTCTGAGGTTTGAGAGTCTTTGGAATTCTTTTCCTCAAAAGGCAAAATCTTTTATTTTTAATGCAGAGGTAGAGAGATTCTTGATTTCCAAGAGGATGAAATATTATCACGATATCCAGGAGTGTAGAATTGAGGTTAAAATCAAATCAGCCATGATCTTATTGCATGGCAGAGCAGGTTCAAAGGGCTGAGTGACCTACTTTTGCTCCATGTTCATATGTTTGTATGATTTAGATCAATAAAAATCTAGAAATGTTGTAATTCCCTTGAGGTACTTCTCAAACCTGACAGATCAATTAGCCTCTTTGCCTTTATTAAAATATTTTGTTTCTACGTTCAGTGCTATAGCTGATATCATGAATATCTTATTAATTTTTAAATTTAATTTAAATCTAATAGATGGTAGTTGCATTTCTAGTAGTGTTTTAACACTTTTAGTACACTTTTCTTTATCCTTTTATACAATATTTTTAGAGTAGCCCATTCCTTTTAATGTACAAAGTGCAATAATAAAACTGATTTGTTCTAGACCTTGAACTTTGGCAGCAGATTGAGAACCTAGTGTTCCCAACTTCAAAGTTTGGTTATGTGGTAGTTTCTATAGTGTGTCCTCCTTAAGTCAGCTTGCCAATACATTTGATCAGCTGACCATATTAGCTTCTAGTTAATATTGCAGTTGTTTATTATAATATCTTGTTTTTTGTATTTTGTTCCCTAAAGGGTAAAGAGCAACCTTGCTATCATCCTCCCTACTTTAGAGAAGCACGATGAATTGACTTGTCTGCAACCACATCAGTTTCTTATAAAACCAGTGTTGGATAGTATCTCTGCACTCCAGTTGACCAAAGATGCAACAAATCCCAGTTTGGGTAAGCATTCAGTTTAAAAAAAAGTTTTTAATTCTTAATTCTACATTAATAGGTCTTGTCTTTCATACCTGAAACCAGCCCTCGCTGACATGATGCAAGTCTTCTCTGTCTGTAAACATCCCATAAGTCTTAAGCATTGGCAATGTCTGCTCAATACCAAGAGAGTACAGAGCTGTAGCATACGCCTTTTTTTGTTCAGGACTAAATGGGACAAATTTGGCATAACCAGTCACAGAAACCACAAAATGGTTGCCGTGGTAAATGGAAGAATTTTATACAAGTGCTATTCTGAAGTTGTGACTGAGGGACACTTTTTGGAATATATAAGAGGTCTTTACGCTACTTGTAACTATTTTATTCTCGACCTGTGAGGTAGTGATGTTGGCACTGAGTGCCTTAAATGGAAAATGCACCTGATGTGGTTTCGAAACTGATGTTTGTTCCTTTGCCTGATATATTGAATGACTGTGCTGATTGGAACAGCTTGAACCCAATTTTTCCATTATTTCATCATCACAAAAACAGAGGACTAGTTCTGAACATTACAAATAAAGACGCATTGGTTTGTCATTGTGACCCACTCAACTCAATAAGATTGCTAATGCTGATTAAATATATTCTACCATTTTCAAGATTTAACTCTTGGAATTTGCATTGTTCTGTAACTTTTCTTCAGTCTCTTACTCCTTCTCGATTTCATTTCTTTCAGCATCTCAGTATATTGCTCTGACATTGATGCTGCCTCAAATTAACTCTCTCTAATAACCTATTTTTACACCTGAAATGCTTTTTCAATTTGACAGTATTGGTTCTGAGATCACCTGGAAGATGTTGGCATGCCCATTTTATTTGTAGGCTTTGCAAGCTTGCTATTACAAGACTGCAGGATGCACCCTTTGTAACCTAGGAGTTCAACTCTAGCTTCTCATTTAAGTGGCCCAGGCATAGATAATTTTCATAAAATGAAAGGATCATGGCTTTTAGATGAAGAGCTGTCACTCCAGTACATGATATTGAGCTGGGCATCAATGACTTGTAGCCTGTGAGGTTATTGTCCCCATGGCCTCATGTTCTTTGCAACTCTTCAGACTAGCAGCATTCATTATGTCCCTGATCATTCAGATTCTTTCATTTCCTTGTCAAATAAGATTAAATCCAGTTTTTGATAAACAAAATAATATGTATATTTACTGTCACATTGCAAAGCATCAGTGATTTATTTGATGTATCTGGGCTGAATGACAAGTGTTTTATATGCAACCTGTGGCAGACTAGAAGCACTCAGAGATATAGATTGTGTGTGGGTAACTACGACCTTGATTCATTAGCAATGTAGTCCTTGTAGTTGAGACTAGTTGCAGGTTTTAGCAGACAGCACACAGCATGGTTTATGTTGCTGCCTCTGATAAATCCAAACCTGTCAAAGTAAAACACACTTAAATCTGTTAGCATAGTTCAATAGTTAATGGTCAGTTGGAGTTAGATGCATTTGGTGGGAGCTTGAAATTCTCTCCAGCTATTGAGGAAGCTCAGAGTGAATAATGGGTTGAATTTGTACTTGAAGAAATATACTTACTAAATTGGTTTCCTTTAACTTTATTGTGAATATATGGGTTACATTTTCAAATAGGGTTTTGTACCTAGAAAGTCTGTAGCGAAAAATATTATTAGTTAAAAATAATGCAACAGATGTAATCAATATTACATCATAGTAGTACATTACCGTATATGTTTGTCTGAAAGTGAGTTGCCATTGAATGGCAGGAATAATATAGATTATATCTGTTGATTTTATTTCCCATAGATACTGACAATACTACAAGTGAACTACGCACAGATGGCTACCAATTTAAAACTACCTTAAAAATGTGGAAGCAGCCCAAGGATTTTATAGAACCAAAGTTTACTGTAAGTTAATTTTAACAGTTTGGCATTCTTATGTACGTAACCAGGATTACATTTGCAAATGATATTTTATAATGCAAAGTACCGATTTTAAAAGTAAGTGTTAAGACTTCTTTTTAATTAAACAAATCTCTTTTGCAGCCAGAAACTATTATTGAATATGGCTGTCATGACTATCTTTGGTGTATTTCTGCAAAAGAAGACTATCAGTACATAAGTCTAGAGGTATGTTAGTACAGTTTGGATTTTTACATCGTTCATTTAGCTGTCACTGTTAGGATTTCTACAGAAGGAACGTTTCCAACAACCACCTAACACCATTTCCTGTAAGTAACTTGTCCTCTGCAAACCAGAAACTTTGTTATCATAAGGTATAGAAGTTAGATTAGTTATAAAATTAAGAAATAAATAATGAAATACATTTATATAACAGTTTCATGTTCTTAGGACATTTTAAAGTGTTTCTTGGCTAATTATGTTGTTTTCAAGTATAAATCAGAGCTAGTCATTGGCTGTTGTGGTTGTGCTTTCAGTTGCCTAGTCACTTAACTTCTCTTCCTGCATCTCTGCATCTCTGACCTCAAAATGCTTTGAATTTTGTACTCCTCCAACATAATTTGGGAGGTTTTTCTGTGGGGAAGTAGTTACTGTTATCATCACAGTTTTAAGCTAGAAAACATAACCGCAATTGGCACACAGGAAAAATTCAAACACGATTTAAAATCAACTAATTCCGAAAGCAACCAGCGGCAGAAAATGTCATTTTAAAAGATTAGCATGGATTCCGATTGGTTAAAGATTCTGTTGAAACAACAGAACTCTTTGAAGAATTAATGGAAAGAGTAGACAAGTAATGCAGTTGATGTCATATACTTGGACTTCAGTAAGACCTTCAATCAGGTACTGCGTGATAACCTCATAACAAGATAAGGGAGTATGATTTGGGGAAGAAAAGGCTGAAAAGCACACTGCCTTTGGGTAGGCGATGACCTAGTATTGTTATCGCTAGACTATTAATCCAGAGACCCAGGTAATGTTCTGGGGATCTGGGTTCAAATTCCACCATGGCAGATGGTGGAATTTGAATTCAATAGGAATCTGGAATTAAAAGTTTAATAATAATTAAAAGTCTAAGAATTCTTAACTGCCCTCTGGGGAATTAGGGATGGGCAATAAATGCTGGCCTAGCCAGCGACACCCTCAGCCCATGAATAAATTAAAAAACCCTTTGTCTCTATGTCTTTCTTCATTTAGTTGATCCCCTATAAGACATTTGATCCAGTTGACCCACTTCATTCCCCAAAACAAGATTCATATTTGTTTAACCAAAAATATGCTCATTAAGAAATTTGTCGTAAACACACTTTATAACTTCTTCCCTCATTTTGCAAATTCTTTAAAAATGCAAACTGAGCATTGGGTTTCTTTGTAGTGGTATAGTGTTCTGAAGTAGTAAAATTATGTGAATAATTCTTACAGGTCTCTGCAGGCCAAACTTAAGAGCAAAGTGCACAATTCTGATCTTCATTATAAAAGAAAGCCATAGAAGCATTAAAGTCAGCACAGAACAACAATGTTACCAGTATTGTGAAATTACAGCAATCAGGAACAATAGAAAAGAGAAAATTGGAGATGACCATATGATAGAAGTCTTTGGAATTTTGTATGGATTAGACAGGGTAGATGCTGAGAAAGTGTTTCCGTTTATGGGAGAATCCAAAGCTAGCACTTGTATGTCCAACATAATTTCTTTCTCTGTTGATTTTTTTTTTTAAGTAAGAGAATTTTTTTCACTCATCATGGCTAGAAGATGCTGCTAGTTGTCACAGGAAATGGTTGAATAAAATAGCTTTGCATTCAAAAGCAAGATGACAATTTTTTTTTCTGGTGGTGTTTTAGGAACTGCGTTACAAACACTATCAATCCTGCAGAAAAGACTGGAACTGCTTTGTGACTGAAGAATATTCTGATAGTGAAAATGGTCTAGAGCCTTCAGTGTCTTCAGTTTCTACAGAGCTGCGCAAAACACCTGATGGAGTACAGAAGCCTCATGTTAAATTATTCAGTTTTGGTCAGTCGTCTAAAAAAGTAAAAAAGAAATTCCTTGGCAATCAATATGTGCCTTTGCCTCCTAATTCAAGATCCGCTACAAGTATCCGATCAGTTTCAAACTCGGAGATGTCGTTACCCAGTGGTTTTGAAAAATTGTTTGATGTGGGAGATATAAAGCAAAAACACGACCCTGTTCCTCCTTCATCAGTTCAATCTGAAACTATCTCAAACATCACAAGCACTGTCGAAAGTCTGCCAACAGCAGCGGTAACAGCATCTCTTCCAGTTACTTTGAGTTCATGTACAACAGTGATGAGCTCTGACAAAACAGACGAATGTCAGCAAAAGCCATTTACCTCCAGTGCTCTTGGTTTTACTGTGTCTAAGTGCTCCAGCTTGGCATCTAAACAAAAAAAATCCAGTATTTCAAAAGCTGGTATAAGATTCCTTAACCCCACAGTCACCTCTGGAAGTTCACCATCATTCGGTGGCTTTATGTTTGGAAATACCTTAGCCAACAAATCAGGGGATCAGCAAGCACTGCCAGTATCAACAAGCTTCACATTTGAGAAGCTTAATTCATGCTCTGCTACAAGTAATTCAATCAGTAGTTCAACTTCTGTGTTTCACAGTAAAACTGCATGTGAGTCAACTGGTAAACATACGAAGCATCAAAATGGCCAGACAAGCTGCAACACATCATCCACTTGCATTAGTAAAGTGCTTTTGGATTCAGTTGGAACATCATCCTCTTTTCACTTTGGGAAAGGGAAAGAACAGTGTTCACAAGAAAACTCACCAAAACCTAATTTGTTTGGTACTTCAGGACCCTTGAGTGATCCAGTCAAGCCAGCGGCATCATTTTCCTTTCTCAACTCTGGAACTGGAACATTGGGTTTTTCATTCAAAATTTATCCCAGTATAACATCAACAACCAAATCAAGTGAATCTTTAAGAAACCCAGAAAATTTAGCTTGTCTCTCAGGTTCATCTGTTGGAAGAGATGTAACTAGCCCCTTTAAATTTTCACAAGTACCCAGAAGTGATGTTCCAACTTTTTATCAAAAGCAACCTTTGTCAACTACTAGCAGATCTACTACACCAAGTTTTGATTTTAAATTAGCAGATTCTAGTATTATCACGTCAGCTTCATCTTTATTCACTTCACCATCATCAGGTTCCTCAATTTCAAGCCCAGCACTGTATGAACAAAGCCTTGTGACACCTCAAAGCAGTGTTATGCCTTTGAAACATGTTGCTAGTTCTGCTGAAAAATCCTCTGTTTTCTCCTGGACCAATTCAATTGGTTCTGATTCTGTGGTTTTTCCACCTGTCTTCAGTCAAGAACCCACTTCCACAATCACTCAGCAGCAGAGCACTGCAACGTTAGACAGTATTACCATTGTGAAGGAACTGTCAACCTCAGGATTGTCAATAAATGCTGAACCAGTTGCTTTAAGAAACTCTAAAGGTTTAACTCCGATCACGCCTCCAGTCATTGCAAGAGATGTACCTGACCTCTTCGCACTTACCCAAGTGTCCGTGAACGATGTTCCAAATTTGAATGAAAAGCCATTTCTGTCGACTGTAAGCAGGTCAAATTCACCAAGCTTCGATTTTAAGTTAGAAAATCCAGGTACTGTTGTGTCTGCTTCATCTTTGCTTGCTTCAACATCATTTGTTTCAACCTCCTGTAATTCCTCGTCGTTGTCAATTCCAGTTGCACAAAACGTTCTGCCAACACAAAACGTTCTGCCAACTCAAAACAGCATAAAGCCATTGCATCTTTTTGCTAGTTTTGCTGAAATGTCTTCAGTTTGCTCCAGGGCAAATTCAATTGGCTCTAATGCTGTAACATTTACAACCAATTTTAATCGAGGTTGCACACCAACAGTCAGTCAGCAGGAGAGCACTGTTAGGGCAGCTGATGTCAAAGTGAATGAAATACAAACATCAGAGGTATCAATATATGCTGAATCATCTACACTTAATGGAGCACATTCATTTAGTTTGAATTGTGAGGATCCATCACTAGTAGTAAATCAGCAGAGTTCTGATAAAATGTCAACTGATAATGGCGTTGAAACCCACAAACTGAAAGAAACTTTGCTGGCTGAAACATTAACTTCTCAACCAGAAATATTTCACAGGATCGAATCTGCTAGCTCTGGCTGTGTGGATTTTGCAGTAGGTTTCAACAGAGTGCTCCCTTCAGTCAGTCAGCAACAAACTCAAGTTGCATTCGTTGATGATGCTTTCAAAACCTGCAAAACAAAAACATTTGAAGTGCCTAAATGTATGCAACAATTGGTAATTGGGAAAATCACAGTTCCTCTCTTGCAACTTAGTAATGCAACATCTACCCTTGAAAATCCTTCGGAGAGATGTAATAGTGATATAGATGAAGAAGGCAAAAAACCTCTAATTTTCAGTGATCAAGGTTGCACTGTTTCTGAAAACCAAGGT
Source organism: Rhincodon typus (assembly GCF_021869965.1). NCBI lineage: Eukaryota > Metazoa > Chordata > Chondrichthyes > Orectolobiformes > Rhincodontidae > Rhincodon > Rhincodon typus. The sequence continues at coordinate 121,738,888 of NC_063332.1, read as the reverse complement.
CATTCCAATAATCACCAGAGTTCTGCAGTTGCCAGTGAGATAGAACATCCAGATAGCTTAACTGCTAAAGAGAGCACTTCTCTTAGTAGAACGAGATGGACAAATATTGAAACACTAAATTTGTCACACACAGGAGATTCTGCATGTATTCCACAACCTGTTGCATCTAATGCTAGTAGTTTTGCAGAAGCTAATAATGATAATGCACAAGAAGATAACCAGACAACAGCAACAGATTTCTCGCTTTTCACTGCTGCTTCTCCAGTCTTTTGCCCAATATTTAAATTTGGTGCAGGTAGTGATTTCCAATTCACACTGGGTGCAAATAATCTAACAAATTCTACAGGACAGCAAGAGAAGAATGAGGGTGATTGTAAAGCTGCACACAAACCAATATTACCATCCCCTCCACCAGTTAATCATCCAGCTGCCATCCTAGATGCAGAAAATGTTCTCTTTTCTAACAGAGGAAAGCTGTACTGCTTTGAACGGACGTCCTTACAGTGGAAGGAGCGAGCATTTGGAGAAATCAGAATTTTAGAACATAAAATAACAAAATTGTCAAGATTCGTAATGTGGAACGCCACTAATAAATGCTGCGCCAATCACTGGATCACAAGAGACTTGGAACTGAAGCATGCGAAAACCAGTAATCATATCTGGACTTGGCATGCACTGGATTATTCAGAGAATAAGCAGGTCCTTTTAGAGTTTGCCGTACACTTTAAACTAAAAGAAAGGGCTCAGATGTTCAGACAAGTCATTGAGAGAGTGCAGAGCTCAACTGAGATCACTCGGTTAACAGAAAAACGTTTGTGCGGTTCTGTAGAAATTAAAAAGAATGATCAAAATGGAAATGATGGTCCTACTTCACTTGTTAGTGCATCTGAATTGGAAAAAGAAGGAAGGTTTCTACGAGGTAAATCTCTTGATTTTACTTTTGTTATGAATCTTTCTACACTGCATAGTATTTATCTGCAAACAGCTGCTCAAACAAACTGCTTATATATGTTTCAGTTTAAAAAAAAAGTTAGTGAAATGTCTGTCCACATTAGTAGTGTTTTTAACAGCTGTAGACATCCATTGTTTTTAAGCAGCTATACAAGTCATCTTTGTTTTTTTTTTTAAATAATTGTTTAATCTAGAATTTGTAACAGCCTAAATATTTGGAGTTCTGATAGTTTTTGGGATCAAACGTAAAAAAACCTTTTTTTAAAAAAAAAATTTTTCCCATTACTTTTCTGTCCTTACTACTTCATCCTGCACTGGACTCCACACTGGAAAGCAGTTCCAAAGAATTTTGTCATCTTATGGCATATTATCCTTGGACCACTGCCTCCACAGAATGTATCAACAGACAGTTTGACTGTGAAGTGTTGATTCTAATCTCACTCAGTATTTTTTTCTTTTGATGGATGACTTTCATCTTAGTCAATCACAAAAAAAACTTACAATCCAAAAGAATAATTAAAAATTGCATTGATGTTTTGCGGGATTCATCTGAGGAAATGATACCGTAGACTGCTTACATTGGCTTTCGCTTGAGAAGACAGTTAATATGGTATGTTACAGTTGATGGCACACCTTCATCTGCTTCAATAAAAGTTACTGCTAAAATCGTCTTTATGATTCAGTTGGTTAAAATATATGGTGGCTGGAGCTGATTCCATTTATTCCATAGTGTTAAAGTAAATGGGCTGTGCCTTATGTGAGGCACTTAATGATTGCACTTCATTTTCTTTTCATTAATGGGATGTAATCATAGCTGGTTGGGCCAGCATTTATTGCCCATCCCTGGTTGTCCTTGAAAAGGAGTGAATGAGCTACCTTCTTGAACCACTGCAATCCATTTGGCGTCAGTACCCGCACAATGCTATAAGGGATAGAGTCGCAGAATTTTGATCCAGCGACACTGAAGGAACAGCAATATATTTCCAAGTTAGGATGCTGAATGGCATGGAGGAGAACTTGCAGGTGTTGGTGTTTCCATATAGCTGCTGCTTGTCCTTCTAGGTGGTAGTGATCTTGGGTTTGGAAGGTGCTGTTTTAGAAGGATTGGTGAATTTCTGCAGTGCATCTAGTAATGCATTTGCAACTATTGTGCGTCAATAGCAGAGGGAGTGGATGTGGTGCTAGTCAAGTGGGCTGTTGCGTCCTGAATGCTGTCAAACCTCTTGAGTGTTGCTGAAGCTGCACTCATCCAGGCAAGTGGGAAGTATTCCATCACACTCCTGACTTGTGCCTTTTAGATGGTTAGCAGGCTTCGGGGAGTTGGATGTGAGGATTCTTTACCTGTGACCTGCTTTTGTAACAAGCTCTATTTAGTTTCTGGTCAATGGTGTACCCCAGAATATTGATAGTGGAGGATTCAGCAATAGTAATGCATTGAATGTCAAAGGCTATGATTAAATTCTGTCTTGTTGAAATGTTCATCCCCTGACACTTGTGTGGCACGAATGTTACTCGTCAGCCCAAACCTGGATATTGTCCACGCCTTGTTGCAGTTGTATATAGACTACTTCAAGTATTTGAAGAGTCACCAATGTTGTTCAACATTGTGCAGTCATCAGTGAATATTTCAACTACTGACCTTATGATGGGGGAATAGTCATTGATGAAGCAGCTGAAGATTGTTGGACCTAGGACCCTACCCTGAGGAACTCCTACAGATATGTCCTGTCATAACTTTGAAATTAATTTTCTATTCTACCATCCTAGTTTGATCTGTGCAAACACTTTTCTTTTTAAGTCTAGCCATGGTTTCTTGAAACTGTCTGAGTGCTGTTACTGTCATCCTCTATAATAAAACAAAGGACTGCATATTGCTGGAGATCTGAAACAAAATTGATATTACTGCCAAAACTCAGCAGGTCTGGCAGCATCTGTGGGAAGAAAGTAGGGTTAATGTTTTGAGTCCAGTGACATTTCATGAGAACACATCCTGTATCTAGACAGGATTGGAGTTAATTTTGGATTTTGTGACAAAAACAAAATGCTCGAGAGACAGGAAAAATTTAAATAACAGAAAGTGCTGGAAATACTCAACAGGCCAGAGATCATCTGTGCAGAGAGAAGCCAAGTTAATTTGCCAGAGATAGTAGGAACTGCAGATGCTGGAGGATCTGAGATAACAAGGTGTAGAGCTGGATGAACACAGCAGGCCAAGCAGCATCATGGGAGCAGGAAGGCTGACGTTTCGGGCTTAGACCCTTCTTCAAAAATGGGGGAGGGGAAGGGGTTTCTGAAATAAATAGGGAGAGAGGGGGAGGCGGATAGAAGATGGATAGAGGAGTGCAGTGGGAGAGAGATCCCCTGAGGTTTGTCCGGAGGGAGGAGGGTAACTTCTTCAGGCTAGGCATCCTTAGAAGAGGCTTCGCAGTGGGGTTAAAATTGTATCAGAGATAGTAGGAACTGCAGATGCTGGAGGATCCTCCAGCATCTGCAGTTCCTACTATCTCTGATACAATTTTAACCCCACTGCGAAGCCTCTTCTAAGGATGCCTAGCCTGAAGAAGTTACCCTCCTCCCTCCGGACAAACCTCAGGGGATCTCTCTCCCACTGCACTCCTCTATCCATCTTCTATCCGCTTCCCCCCTCTCCCTATTTATTTCAGAACCCCCTTCCCCTCCCCCATTTCTGAAGAAGGGTCTAAGCCTGAAACGTCAGCCTTCCTGCTCCTATGGTGCTGCTTGGCCTGCTATGTTCATCCAGCTCTACACCTTGTTATCTAAGTTAATTTGCCATTTTGTTTTCACATCCCTGCCATCGTAGTCAATTAAGGGTGAGAAGCCTGCAGTGTGGAGGGAATAGTCACCAACTAGTTATTCTCCTTGAATTGGCCAGTTAATAGCCAGAGGCCAGGCTCACTACCCAATTAAGGACAATAAATGGATTTTCAAAGCTGTTGTGCCACTAGGAAATAGGGGGCCATGCAGTAATGAAGAAGCAGCAGCAGACGGTTCTTTGTAGGTAAAAAGTCTCCATCTTCAACAACTTCAACTTTAAAAATAGCCTCAGCATTGGGCCAACAAACTGCCATGGAACCTCTCAACAAAGTGGCCTGTGACTGCAGCTGAAGTAGGCAGCGTGGGTTACAATGCCACTGGGAGGCCGCTTCCAGGAAGTTAGCCTGATCCTTAATGCCTCCAGCATTTCTAGTTGATGAACTTTGCTAAAATGTTCATCAGCATGAACCATTAATGTTTCTGTCACCAAGATGCTGCCTGACCTGCTGAGTATTTCTCCAGCACTTTTCCTTTAGATTTTTTTATAACACATTTTCTGCTTGCTTTTACAGGGATCGAAGAACAGGAAGAAGATGGAAATGATGTGGTGATGCTGAGTGAGGTCACACCAACTCCAGAGCAGAGGGCTCTTGCCTTAGAACTGTTTCTTCCACCAACTTTCTTCTGTTACAAGAACAGGCCAGGTTACCAAAGCAGTGATGATGAAGGTGTGATTTTAAATAACATTGTACTTCTGCATTATTGTGCAGTTTGTAAATATAAGGTTTAGAAAGAGACTAAAATAAACTGGCCATGTCTTCATGATATTATAATAATTCATCATATAGTTGCTTCAACTTAAAAATATGAAGAAAATTTTACCAATAGTAAAAGAAATCCAGAGTGCTGTACTCGACATACAATAAAATTTCCGTTATCTAGCTCCATTGAAGCTGAAATGTTGCACTTGGCATAGTATTTCCAACATCAACCCCAATAAGCATAAGCACCTAGCCACCAGGAGACTATACCAATAATGAACAGTAACCAAGCACACTCATAACAGCAAGACAACCCTCGACAGGTTATTGTGAGGTTAAATAACAGCACAGCTAAAAGCAATTGATGCTTGTTCTATATGATCACTTGCTTTTGCAGTATTCATTCAGCTATGCTTTTAATTTCCAAGGCCAAGAGCTAGATTTTCTACCCCTCCGGTGGGTGTATTTTCAGGAGTATGGAGAGTTAGGGATGCAGACAAAATAGGACGGAAGCCTAACCCATTCTCATTAATCAGGCACTGAGTAGGCTCTGAAACTGGCAGCCTGACCATCCTATTGAAATGTTATGCTTCCTGGGCCACAATGGTGTGGGTGGCCATGCGAAAATGGTAAGGTTGTTGTTCATAGAGTCATGCAGCATGGAAACAGACCCTTTGGTCCAACCAGTCCATGCCAAACATAACGCAAACTAAACTAGTCCCACCTGCCTTCTCCTGGCCCATATCCCTCCAAACATTTCCTATTCACATATGCAGAAATACGTCTTTTAAACGTTCTAAACATACCCGCGTCCACCACTTTCTCAGGAAGTTCATTCCACACGCAAATCACCTGCTCTGTACAAAATTTGTCTCATTTTTTAAAAAATCTCTTACCTCTCACGTTAAAAATGTGCCCCATAGTGTTGAAATCTCCAATCCTAGGAAAAAGACTACTACCATCAGCTCTAACTATACCTCTCATTATTTTATAAACTTCTATCAGGTCAACTCTCAACCTCCTATGCTCCAGTGAAAAATGTCCTAGCCTATCTAGCCTTTCTTTATAACTCAAACCTTCCATACCCAGGAACATTCTGGTGAATCTCTTCTGAACCATCTCGTGCTAGATAATATCCTTCCCATACCTGGGCGACCAGAACTGGACACAGTATTCCAGAAGAGGCTTCACCAAAGTCCTGTACAACCTCAACATGACTTTCCAACTCCTATACTCAAAGGACTGAGCAATGAAGGCAAGCATGCCAAACAACTTTTAAACCACCCTGTCTATATGTGACGCAAACGTCAAAGAATTATGTACCTGCACCCCTAACACTACTCAAAAGTACTATCATTAATTGTATAAGCCCTACCCTGATTTGAAGGACCAAAATGCAATAACTCACATTTACCCAGATTGAACTCCATCTGCCACTTTTCAGCCCATTGACCCATTTGATCACAATCTCTTCGTAATCTTAGAAAACCTTCTTTACTGTCTGCTGTGCCACCAATTTTGGTGTCGTCTGCAAACTTACTAACCATACCATCTATATTCTCATCCAAATCATTTATATAAATGACAAACTAAAGAGACACAGAACCAATCCCTGTGGAACAATGCTGGTCACAGGCCTCCAGTCTGAAAAGCAACCTTCCACCATTACTTTCTATCTGCTGCAGTTAGCCGATTACGTATCCAATTGGCAAGCTCACCCTGAATCCCATGCGACCTAACCTTACTAATAAGTCTACCATGCAGAACTTTATCAAAGGCTTTACTAAAATCCAAAGTAACAATGTCTCTAAGGTTTTGGAGTAGATCTGTAGCTTGGGTTGTGGGTGTTGAGGTTGGTTGGCTCGCTGAACTGGTTTGTTCCGCAGACGTTTCGTTACCGTGCTTGGTAACATCCTCCAGTGCAGCTCTGATGAAGCGTCGGTGTGTTTTCCCGCCTGGTTTTTAAACTCTGGGGTCCGTTGCAATGGATTGCCTCTCTTCCTGGTTTCCTCCGTAGTGGAATGTATACAGGGTCGAGTTCAATGAGTTTATTAATAGCATGCTTCGTGGAGTGCCATTCCTCCAGGAATTTTCGTGCTTGTCTCTGCCTACCCTGTCCCAGGATCTTGGTGTTGTCCCAGTCGAAGTCGTGGTTCTCCTTGTCCATGTGGATTGTGATGAGTGAGTATTGGTCGTGTCTTTTTGTAACCAGTTGGTGTTCATGTACTCTTGTTGTTAGTTTCCTTCCTGTTTGTCCGATGTAGTGTTTCTTGCAGTCTCTGCAGGGGATCTTGTAGATGACATTGGTCCTGTCCATGGTGGGGAGTGGGTCTTTAGTTCGGGTGAGCAATTGTCATAGGGTTGATGTGGGTTTGTGTGCCACTCTGATTCCCAACGGTCGTAGAAGTCTTGTGGTGAATTCTGACATGTTCCTGATGTAGGGCAGTCTGATGAGTATGTCGGGGCGTGTAGAATCTTTCTGATGCTGTTCCCGTAGGCATCTCCTGACCCAGTTCTTTGGATATCCATTATCCTTGAACACTTGTAAGAAGTATTCCTGCTCCTCTTGGTGTAGTTCTTTGTCGCTGCAGTGTGTTGTTGCCTTTTTAAATAGTGTTCGCACGCAGCTTCGTTTGTGTGTGTTGTGTGTGTAACAATATGTGTTGCTCTGCCATCATCAATTTTTTTTGGAAACTTGCTCAAAAAACTCAATCAAATTTGTGAGACATGCTTTTCTTCGCACAAAACTATGCTGACTATCTCTAATCAATTTTTTCCTCTCTAAATGTCCATAAATCGTATCTTTTATAATCACTTCCAACGATTTACCCACAACCAAAGTCAAACTCACAGTTCTGTATTTCCCCAGTTTCTCCTTACGACCTTTCTTAAACTAAGGTACAACATTAGCCATCCTGTGGTCATCAGGCACCTCACCCGTAGTTATAGATGATGCAAATATTTCTGCAAGGGGTCTTGTAATTTCCTCCCTTTAGTTCCCACAATGTTCTGGGATACATTAGATTATGTCCTGGAGGTTCATCCTCCTTTATATTCTCTTAAGACCTCCCAAATGCCCTCTTCTGTAATGTGAACTGTTTCTAAAACATCAAAGTTTATTTCTCTGCGTTCTCTCAACTCTTTCTTTCTCCACAGTAAAAACTGACTCGAAATATTCATTTAATATCTCTCCCATCTCCTGGGGTTCACACAAAGACACTTTCTTGTTCTTTAAGAGGCCCTACCCTCTCTCTAGTTACCCCCTTGCTTTTAATGTGTTTGTAGAATCTCTTTGGATTACCCTTAACCTTATCTGTCAATGCTATCTCATATCCCTTCCTTGCCTTCCTGATTTCTCTCTTAAGAATGTCCTATACACTTTATATTGATTAAGAGATTGAATTGAACAAGTTGTCTACATCTAAAATAATATTCTCTTTTATTCTTGACCAGAACCTCAATATCTTTATTCATCCATGGTTCCTTAATCTTACCAGCCTTACCCTTCACTCTAACAGGAACATCATGCCATGTTCTTTGACAAATTTTTAAAGTGCAGAGAATGATGGAGAATATCGTCTGAAGCTGATCTACATGCACTGGGACACCGAACTAACTCCCACCCAAGAAGATAGTATCTGCCCTCCCTCTCCACATGGACCTTAGAACCTCCGCCCAATGCCACATTTGGGGTTTCATTGGACCGTCTTGAAGCAGGTTTCAGTCTGTTTCACCAAATTGTCCACTGCCAGACCTGCTGAACAATCAAGTTGCTAGCAACCTCAGAGGGTGAGACTTGCTTCCACTGAGGGGTGAAAGTTATACTCTGTATCAGTTTAGCCCCTCCATGGCGCACCATATAAGGCAGACTTCTTCTGGGCCTGCAAGATGGCCATTGACATTTCCATTTCCAGATTTGGAGTAGGGAAGCCATCACTGCACCTCCATCCTCCCATACCCAACAAGAAAATATTTTTGCCCTCGTGTCGTTCCCTGGGCCGATTAATTACTGACAGGATTCAAATGATTGAATAGTACATGGTTAATATCAAAGTTATTATTACTTCCATCAGTTGACATTCTTGGTTTACTGGCATGTTCTTGATATGTGACGGATTTTACTGTGATGGAATGTATGTGTTATTTCCGCGTTTATTTGTGAAGATTGGGGTTTTGTTGATTCCAAACGTCTAAATACTGAATTATACACCAGCACAACTGAGGTTCTATTTTAGTAATAGCTTTAGTATTCTTCCATATTGCCTCTGTGCCCTGCTCTTCACCACCCTCCCCCCCTCCCCCGCCCCCCAAAAACACACGCACACACATTCTTGAAAATGCATAACTGGAGCACATTTGAGCAACAATACTGTTTTTTTTTAATTCATTCATCACGGGCAGAAATGTATTCTGTATAAATTGCACCAGCATTTCATTGAATGTTGTCAATTTCAGGATAAACAACATTTATGTCTTCATTTTGTTCTTCTCCAGAGGACAGTTTTGAGACAGCAGTGAAGAAGCTTTACCCTAACTACAATAAATTAGTTTAATATCGTCTCCTGGTAAGTCTCGGCTGCTTTTCACGTAAAAAATTTAGTTTTTTGAAGTGATGAGAACTTCCAGTCTCATCTTCTGGCTCAGTTATGTATCTTCTCCTCTTTTATTCTGTATTTCTTTACTTCTTTCACAGTGTCGTAATGATGAGTGACACTCTCCCAAAGATTCATATACAATGACATTGAAACAAATATGGTATTATTGTTAACTTTGTGGGTTAATAGAGTGCATGTTGTCCACTTTAAACGTACAGCCTACTTACTCATTCAGAGAACTCATTCATTAAGTTTTGGAAACATACAAGAATGCTGACTTTGACTTCGACTAAACTGTGTAATTGAACACCAGTATATGTTAGTAATGGTCCTACTAATTGTCCAGTGTCCAGTCAGTTTTGTCATGCTATTTGAGAACTGGTCTATGAACATATGAAGAGAAGGAACAATGAAGCTCATCAGTGCTCATCCTCCAATACTGTCGTCCCAATTACCTACTGGAAATTCCTACCAGAAAGAAGAAAGGAATGAAACGCTGTGCCAAATTCAGGAAAAGCTATGGAAAAAATGCTCAGTGACCTCTAAGAATGAAGCAAGTCCCAGCAGACCTTGGCTGCAGAATATCTATTATTATACCTGTCCACTAATATGCCATGATGCTCTTAGCATCATACAATTCTATACAAAATGAAAAGACCATTTTTATGTATCTAGAAGCTGAAGAGTTTTTATGCCTCTCTTGGGATTGAATTTTTGTTCCTGAGTCAGGTGCAACTCAGACCTTGGCATTAACACCCCAGGTGGGCTGATTTTTGTTGCTGATGTAGGCATGTATTCATGGGCGTCAAATCCATCAATGCAAGAAACCGTGCAGAGGCATCCACAGGGACTGACCGTGCCAAGGCTGTTGTGTGAATGGCCTAGCTTGGTGTTCTGGCAAGTTGTCTCAGCTCTTTAAAAAAGGAAACAAAGACAGCCTTCTAGCCCTTGCCAACATGGGCCTTTATTGCTCCAATGCCAACTCATGACCCCCCCACGCACACATCATTTCCTCTTAATATCCCTCGATGCCAATTTATCCAGTATCCACCATGGAAAGGCCTTAAGAGCCGTGCTGAGATTAAACACAACAAAGGTCTAAATGCACATTAATGCCTTTACAGTTTGAAAAAAAACTCATTGATTGAAAGCCCATTCACGATATTGAAATTACTCAAATGACTTAATCCCTCATAAATGCTAGTAGGGTATTCATAGCTCCACATCAAAGACTATATACCCACCTGAAACTGTTAATCAAACCATGAACACACATGTATCCCAATTTGATAATGATAGGTTTTGATTCAGTCATGGAGCACTGATTCAATAATTATTGTTTTCAGGGTTGTATCAATAGGCAGAGTGAAATAGCAAGCACTTTAAACTCGGAACTTATTTTTAGTTAAAAGGCAGACACTTGAATGGCTTGACATCTTAACAGTTTTAATATGCTTAATAATTACAAAGAGTTTATCAAATTTTTACATGCCTCCACCTCTACATTTAACAATCCAAAGCATTCCTAAGGAACACCTTACCTCTTCCAGAAGAGTCACTGGACCTATCGGAAGGGTTCTGTACCCCTCCAAACTAGTACCTTCCCTGTCCAAATAAACCTTTTGAAATGTGTAAAACCCAAAAGTCATATTTTGAACATTCACTAACCAAAAAAAAGGGCCAGTTTGTAGACTGATTTCCATTTTTTCCACAAGTTTGCATCTTAGTTGAAGACCTTTCTCATGTGTTGCTCTTTCTGACCCAGTTTTATTTATTTATCTTCTTAATTTTCAAAACTTTGCGTTTCTTTGGCGTTTGTGACCAAATATGGCTTGATCACATCAAGTGTTGTCATTTCCCTCTCCCAAAACAATCACTGTCTTATTCTGGGCAGCAGAGATAGTAAACCATGGCTTCTTCTTGCCACCAGCAGCCAGTTGATTAAATCCTTTCTTCCCTGTTTCACACACACCTACATGACAAGAGCACAGAGATCATGGACCAGTCACAACGATTGAGGCTGTTCATTCAGCTGGTAGTGTTGGTGTTTTACTTCATCTTATCTCTGAACCCGGTTTGTTTCGATCTTCTGTCTCATCTTTCCACATGCCCTCACCAGGCCAAGCAGCTCATGAACCAGTTAACTGACAATGACTTGTGTTCTTTTTTAACTCTGCTTGAATGACTACTTTTGTAGATAAATACATAGAACAGAGCCAACAGAACCTAATGTATACCTGTGTAGTTAAATTTATGTCTTTTCATTCAGTGCCTTGAATTGAATTTGAAGAGTGCCAAGGATACATCCAAGTACTGAGTGGATCAAAGTCATGTTTACTTCTGTGCTATCCATAAATTAAAGTATTTCTCATTTGTCTGTATAGACTGTAAATTATTATTTCTCAGTTTTTGCTTTATCTGTTGATATGATAAAATGTTGATTTTTCTATAACTGGATTCTCTCATTACTCATGCAGTGGTACCATGTGCCAACTTTAGTTTTAAAGCTTTTGAAATGTATTAGTTTTATATATTAACATAAAAGATCGTACGTCCAACAAGTGTTTCTGTAAAAGTTTCAGACTGGCGTCTTGTTCTCTTCAGCTTGAGCACTAGTTGTTGGGTGCCTCATAGGCTTTGGAGCAGATCATAGTGCACTTTTCAGCATGGATTACTGAATACCAATCAGAAGCAGAAAACATGCCTGATCTTCTCTTCCCCTTCATCCTGAAATCACCAGAGGTTAATTATGGAGCCTCATCATTGCCCATGCTAAGATCATCCTGATATATATGATTCAGTATCGCTCTGGCTTGTTAGGAGGATTGCTAACTCTCTGTTTGCGTTAGTGTTAGCTTTTTGTGGAATTAAATGTGTACACTCTCCTTTGTGGCATTCTGGGAACAAGTTATTGAATTTGGGTTAAATAAAGGTTCAGGCAAAATTCAGTGCTAGTCAGTAATCAGAACATTAGTACTGCACAAAGCATTTCATTCTAATCATGATTAAGATTGGAAAGGAATTTTAGCAGTCCTGGTTTATACAAATTTATGCTAAAACCTTCCTTAATTTGATATCAGACAAGCACAATCTTAAACAGATTTTATAGAAGGAAGTATGATGAAAGGCAACATTTATCAGAGGCTAAGGTTAAAGTAAGAGGAGCAAGATCCAACATTACATGATCAAGATGAACTTCATTGCATGTTTGGAAACGAAAAGATAAAGTACGATCTCATTGCTCAGCTATGTCTGATTTAACTTGGAAGTGTTAGCAAAATTAATTAAAGTTCTAGTTTTGAGAAGCAGGGTTGAAAATATTAGTTGCACCTCTGGGTCTGACGAGATTATAAGATTATTTATTGTATCAAAACGAGATGTGATAAAATGTTTTTTAAAAAAAAACGGAACAAATTTGATCAAATAATCGATTACTAATATATCTACTGTACATATTTATGATTTATGTGGTGATTTGCAAGAACATATTTCAGTTCTTGCTAATCAGTATTTTATGTGGCAACTCAATTCTGGATTAATATCTGCAATATTTCTAACTTTAATATTATGACTTGTTAGAATTGGTTCAGAATACTCTGGTCTGACCCATCTGACTGACAATATTTGGTAAAGTGACTTTTTTTTCTTAGAAATTATTTTATTGATCTTTCACGAGTCAGAATCAAATAGAAGTCCCAACCCTGTGTGGGGAACAGTCACCCGCCAGTCGTTATTCCTTAATTAGCAAATTAGTAGCCAGAGAACATGTTCATTTTCTGATTAAGGAAGGCAGGTATGATCTTGAAGGTAGAGGACAAATACATGGTCTTCAGTCTACATTTTTCAGAAAAAAGAAAGTGTGCCTCCAGTTCCCTCTCTGAACAGAAATCAGAGCTGCCCAACTACCAGATCCCCTTCACAGAGCTGACTGTGCCTGAAAACTGAGCACAGAGTATTCAACTACTTCACTTGTGTCCTTCAGGGAAGGGAATCACTCTAGATTAAATTCTAATCCATATTATTTGAACACACCTTGTAATCCTCTCATATATTGCTCTTTTAGAAATAAGCATTGTTAATTTCTCAGTAACACATAAATATTTAGCTTGAGAAGGAAAACTTTATAACAAACTACATTTATATAAAGCCCTTCCCATGACCATAATCACACAAAATTGACATTGAACCAAAGAAGGAAGCATCAGGACAGATGACCAACCCATGGTCAGAAACCGGTTTTAATGAGCACCAGAAATGAGTAGTCCAGTGGAGAATTTCAGAGCTTGGGGCGTGGATTGCTGAATACACAGCAACCAATGGCATGGCACAGTAAGTCCGGGATGCTCAATAGGTCAGAATTGGAGGTACAGAACCTATGTAAAGAATCCGTTTAATAGTTATTTGAATGTGTAAGGCTTGTTCTTAGCTTTGGAACACAATTCCAACAGTGACAGTACTTCCAGGAAATATTCCTGGGAACTTGAGGCACATTGAGACAAACATGCCAGACAGACAAGTTCAGCCATGGGGGTGATCTGATATCATCATATCATCAATTAAGTGTGCATTGAGGGGCCAGTTTGACACATCAGATTGGATCTTCCTCCACTGTACTCCAAATCTGGCATGTCAGTAGAAACAGGTAAATAGGATATTGATGCCTCAGATATCCAAGCAACGGGATTGGTATTTCTATAAATGAAAGTACTTTTCCCCTTCATTGATTGATTTATATTAACACTTAAAGAGTTAGACTTTTGCCGTATCTCAGGGACGTTTTGGTTGAGGGAAAATAACTTTAGCAAATTATTTCATCCTTGTATGTTTAAATTTTAATATACTTACAACTCCTCAGGCAGAACTTTAGTTACTGTGCTAACTGCAGAAATGTGTGGTAAGATTACAAGGCCACTTCATGACAGTTACTTTAGGATGAGAAATTATTTTATGTCTAAAAGCAAAGGTTTTATTTGTACTCGTGTTGAGTGCCATTTGGGTCGGTGCACATACTGGCTGTATTATTAGCACAGGCAATATCATTGATGCAGTTTCTTCTATTTTATGTTATCATTTGAATTTGTGATACTTTACTGTAATAAAGAAATTTGGAAAAGAAGGTTCATATTTGCAGTAATTATTGCATGTTACACTGTTTCCTTTAGTGATTCTGTTCTTATTTTTGAAACACTGCTGGAGGTATAGTCATGAATATGATGTCATCCATCCAGTTAATTCAGATGAATTATGATTTCCATTTGAGTTTAATGTTATAGACCTGGGGTGAGGAGGGACATATGACTTTTGGGTCTTCATAACCTAGGTAACTCAGTTCCACTCTGAGATTTGTTCTTCTGGTGAAGGAAGTGACCCTATTTGTCTACATATTTAAATGTAAGGTAGATGTCTAGATCCTGCTCCGAATGCAGTCATTAAAAGTTCCTTGGGCTGAAGTTTGCTAAAAGTTGGCTAAGTGTCAATTTTGGGGAGTTACGGGGAGGGTTTCTCTCTCAGCTCTGGCGAGTTATCTCAGCCTTTATGCTGCTCACCTCATTATGAATTCTGCAATGCCTTTATGGTGCCCTGCAAAGCTACCTTGATCTCACCAGCAGCAGAAATACTCTCTATTGCAGGGATAGCCATCACTGGCACCATATTTAGAGCCTGGCTTTGCACCAGGTCAATCATAGCAGCCATGAATAGCCCTTCACAGTACATGTAGTGGGAGAGAATTGAAAAGTTTCCAAGGGTACATAAATGGCAGGGGTGACACTTCATTGCAGATGGAATCGATCAGAGATTCTATCAGACCTGCCCGATTGACTATCATTGTAACTGTAGCTACAAGAATCAAGTCTCACAGACTACCTGACCTTAGTGCCATATAATGTTAGCACCCTATCTAAGTGCTACTCTTTCCCTAATGCCCAACATAGCATAACATACCATCTTCTTACTGTTTAATGTAGGAGCATTGCATAATGGAAAACACTAACTTTCATTGAATAACAGGAAAAGCAACCAAAAAAAGTTCAAAAACAGGCTGATTGCCTTTGAAGCAACAATCAATTTACAGTCTGTGAATCAGCATTTCAACAAGCTCAGAAATAATAGGAGGTTTCAATTCAATCCTGTCTGGCCTGTCGCGCCTGCCTTGCTGAATATCATGGCCCCCCCCCCCCCCCCCCCCCCGCTTAATGTCCACTTCTTTTCTGAAACACTGCCACTCTCTCAGCTCTTCATCTTCCATCACTCCCCTCCTTTCTGCTCCAATTGTGCAGAGCACAGCATGCAAAGATTATGTGGCACACTCTTTATCCAGTACTGCAAGCACCTATCTCTCAGAAACTTCAAGAATCAGAACCTCTTAGGTTTAATGTCTCCTTCATGATGGCCCTAGTGAAAGAATGGGCTCCATTGTATCTAGGCTTAGCCTCTGTCCGGTTTGTGTCATGAAGTCATCAGCCATGATTGCAGAGGGTCGCCCTTGTCTCCTATTCGCCCCATCTTTATAAGGCATTCAGCCCTTGAAATGAAGCTGGAATATGAGCGCTCTTAAGAATATAGGTATCCTGGTAGCTCCAACAGTAAATGGCACAACCTTCTAAAATGTAGTCCTAATGACTAGAGATGAGATGTACATTTATGGAATGGAACACCTTTTCTGATGAAGTCTGTCCCATCATGTTATGGATCTCCCAATAACGATGAGTATAAAGTGTCAACTTACTGTCCGTGCTGCAGCATTGACCCTGTCATAGGGAAACACCATGAAGCAATATGATCTAAAACAAATTACATCGGAAAAGTCTTGATATATTTGAGGATTCAGAGATCGTACACAGTTCCCCAGTCGATAAATGGAAGAAGCTAATTGTACAAAAGATTATTGCAGCTTTCACCTTGACAGCCACTTGAGCAGGATGATCTTCGGGTAGCAGATCCTGCTGTAGCAGATGGCATAGTTCTGTGACAGTGTTCTGGGACATTCTTATTCCATGGCAGCAATGTATCTTGCACATCTGAAGGAAAAGGCATTGAGGATTCTGGGCCTCCTGTATCATCTCCTACAGGGACCTTCTGCTGCAGGTTCTTCATGTGGAGGCTGTTTGGTAGCTTTTGGATATAGCTGCTGGTCCTGGGCATGCTAATACATTGGTTCATCCACAATTTCTCTGCGCCTTTGCACCTTGGCCAGAGTGAGGAAAGCCCCTGGCTGTGGCTCATCCCCAATTGCCTAAAGCGCAATATTGCTGTGGGTCTGGAATCACACGTAGGTCAGGTAAGGACAACAATTTATTTCCCAAAAAGATATTAGTGAAGCAGATGCCTTTTTCTGACAACCAACAACAGTTTTATGCTCATATTAGACTTCTAATTCCAGACTTTTTTTTTCCCCCTATACACCAGACCTGCTGAAATTCACCTGAGATCATTCATTTCCATTTTTAATCATAATTGGCTTTGACATAAATGAGAGATAACTTTAATTACTATTTTCCTTTTTGCCCATAATAAAGCTTATATTTTTAATAAAAGTCATATTTCTTTTTTAAAAGTGTTCTCCTCACCCCCACCAAATCCTCTCCAAGCCCTCTGTTTATGACGTTCAATTTTTTAAGTCACTCAACAAACTCTCTTTCGGATTTAAACAAAAAATTATTCAAGCATGGAACCTCAAGACTAACGGACACGTAAGTATACAAGGGAGAAACGAGAAAAGAAGGAAAATGTTACAATTACAAATACTTATAAATCAGAGATATTGGCAATAGTTCACATGAATTAGAGTCCAGTAAGTCAACCTCCAATGGGGTCTTACAGTTGTTGGGTGTGGCAGAAATCTTTTTCATGGATTGCAGAGAAGGCAAAGCAATATAAACCTCTTGCACTGGGAAGTTAGTTCACTTTTCAAGTGAAGTATGGGATTCTTTCCATAGCTCAGACTTCCATAACTCAGAGAAAGATTGAGGCTGGAGGCAGATTGTAGTTAAGCCTGGAGCTGCTTTTTTGTTAATTGTACTGTGCAAAACAAAAGCAGACTGAGAAAAGAAGTCAAAGTTGCAAACATAAAGCTGTTCAGAAAAAGCAGTGTTTGCTGACACCCACAACTGCAGGCAACTACACATTGCCACTAAATTGGGAGCACGTATGTTCATGAATCCAAACAATTTACCATCACACAGAATTTATTTGTGACGTCATACACAAATGCAGAACTTTTGTAATAGGTTCAACGGTGGGGAGAGCAAACATTGGATTAAGGATGGAGGGGAGTCCCCTGGAGTGAGGAGGGATGACAGCGCAGAAACCAGCTGAGTGACGAGGGGGCCACACAATTTAAATGGGTGCATAGCATGCATATGCTTGTGCAGCAAACACAGCCTTGAAAAGAGTGTTTTTTCAGTCACATGACTGAGCACTCAACTATCAAGGTGGTTTTAATATTATTCGTCAAAAAAAGTGTGTTTTAGGAGATAACAAGAGAGACCATTAGCACCATCTCATACACAATATGTTTGAATTGTTTCCTTAGTTCTGAAATGGCTGAGCATATTCATCACATCCACAGTTCCTTCGTGCTGACTTGACTGGAATGTCTATGCAATGCAAGGAGTGTGATATTCCTGGAGTATTATGTAAGGTTTTGTCACCTGATTTCTGCTAAGAACTTTCCAGAAATTGTGGTCAACTGGCATCACATGATCAGTGCCAGCCACAGACCAGTGCAGGGAGGTGAGGCCTCGAGGTTTGAAGCCTGGCATGGTCTGGAGACTTGTCCTGGTGTAATGTGGAGGTTTGGTGCTGGCACGGACTGAGGCAAAATGTCTATTTCATCTTTTTTTTAAAGAGAATATTGTTTTCTAGAGTAAAAAACAATTTGGGATTTCTCTTGAGTTTTCTGGATGTAACATTCATCTGGCAGTTGGGGAATAAATGAGTTCTGCTTTTTTTTTAACATGTTCAAGAAGAGGAAAAATGTAAAGAGGCATATTCTTTATTCATTCCCTCATTCACACTCAACACACAGCTAGCAAATGCCCATTCTGACGGTCTGCACTTGGGATGGGGTGCCAGCCAATGTGAGTGAGATTTAGGTTAAATGGCTGCAAGAGCCAATTAAAGCATAATCACATAATCACTGGCTCCATCCCCGCCCCTTTGACCTGTCCGTCTCCTCTCCACCTATCTGCTCCTTTATCCATCTTCCATCCGCCTCTCTATTTATTTCAGAATCCCCCATTTCTGAAGAAGGGTCCAGACCCAAAACGTCAGCTTTCCTGCTCCTCTCATGCTGCTTGGCCTGCTGTGTTCATCCAGCCCTACACCTTGTTATCTCATAATCACTTGGCATTGGCTGCCCTCTACTTTTCCAGAGATTGTAGTCTGTCCATAACAACATCTGTCTTTGTAGCTGTAGCAAACATAGATTAGAAAATACAGGTGAGGTAACAGGAGATTCGAGACTGTTCTAGCATTCTAACTTGCCTCCACCTCTATCTTTAGTTCTAAATTTCAAGCTTTTCTGATTTATTTCATATTTATTTCTTTTCCACTTAAATTGTTTCTTGGACTGTAAGTCTTGACGCTTCACAGATCAATTTTTTTTTCAAAATACCATTTGTGAGCTATTTTAATTTTCTATGTCATAGGTAGAGTGAATTAAAGTACTAAAACTTGAAAATGGCAGTGATGCATGTATACAAAAGAAAGGCAATGTTCTAATGCAATACTGCCTATTTGTAAAACTACATCTATTGATGTGCTTATCACAAGCTCCTCAGAATCTAACCAGTAAAATGAAGAGAATCAGCAAATCAATCCAGGTTAATATTCCATTCACAAGTTCCTGTGTGGTTAGCTGCCATTGAGAACTCATTCTGCCAGCTTGTGATATTTGTAGATATTAACCAAGACTCTGTTTTTAACCTTTACACAATAAAGTAGAAAACATCAAAATAGACTAAATGCTCCATTGCAGAAACTGGAAACACCAGCTGTCCACAAATCATAAGCAGAATCACTTGTCCTCTCAATGTCACTCATCTTACTTTAATAGTCTTTGGGGGTGGTAACATGGGAGAAACAGTAATTGGATAGGTAAAACAAGCTTTATTGCTGCTTTGTGTGTGTTAAGACTTTAATGTTAAGTAAATATTTTGTCTAAAGTAGTTTCCAGTTCTCACACTCGTGAGTATGCGTTCTAATGTCGTCGTATAATCCAGACACAACTTGGTCCCAAGCATTCAGATTGGAGGGGTTACAGTGAGGATGCATTTACATCTAGTACCTATTCTATAGCTTGGAAATTAAGCACAAATTACATGGTTGTTCCTCAAGTTTTCTATTGTTATGTTCCCCTAAATGATTCCTCTAGTTTCACTTCAATACTTGCCACTTCACTGCATACATTGCAGTCACCTCAATTTAAATTATGTTCATGGAATTACAGTCAATAATAGCACTGTTCCACTGTTTTTTATAATTAATAGTGAACATAACTGAGCTCAATATTTCATATATGGTGTCAGCATATGGCACACTCTGGATACGTGTATCTTCCACTTTTACAATAGATTATTTGGACCTTTTTAAATTCTCTCTGGGAATAGAAGCATTGCTGGCAAGGTCAGCATTTGATGCCCTCCAGATGGTGGTGATAAGTTGCTTTCTTCTGTTGCTCAGCCCATCAGGTATAAATGTAGCTTTAGTTCTGTTAGCAGGTCATACCTTTCCAAAATGCAGCACCTCACATTTACCTAAATAAACTCCATCTGCCACTCCTCAGCCCATTAGCCCATCTGATCAAGATCCCATTGTACTCTGACGTAACCTTCTTCGTTGTCCACAACACCACCAATTTTGGTGTCATCTGCAAACTTACTAACCATACCTATGTTCACATCCAAATCATTTATATAAATGACAAAAAGCAGTGGACCCAGCACCAATCTTTGTGGCACACCACTGGTAACAGGCCTCCAGTCTGAAATGCAACCCTCCACCACCATCCTGTCTTCTACCTTCGAGCTAGTTCTGTATCCAAATGGTTAGTTCTCCCTCTATTCCATGTGACCTAACCTTGCTAACCAGTCTACCATGAGGAACCTTGTCAAACACCTTACTGAAGTTCATATGGATCACGTACACTGCTCTGCCCTCATCAATCCTCTTCATTACTTCAAAAAACTCAATCAAGTTAGTGAGACACAATTTCCCATGCACAAAGCTAAGCTGACTATCCCTAATTAATCCCTGCCTTTCCAAATACATTTGAATCCTGTCCCTCAAGATTCCCTCCAACAACTTGCACACTACTCCAGTGTCAGGCTCACCAGTCTATAGTTCTCTGGCTTTTCTTTACCACCTTCCTTAAATAGCAGCACCACATTAGCCAACGTCCAGTCTTTCAGCACCTCACCCGTGGCTACTGATGATATAAATATCTCAGCAAGTGTCCCAGCAATCACTTCCCTAGTTTCCCATAGAGTTCTAGTATACACCTGATTAGGTTCCAGGGATTTATCCACCATTATGCATTTTAAGATATCCAACACAATCTCCTCTGTAATGTGTATATTTTTCAAGAGGACAATACTGATTTCCCCATGTTCTATTCCACATCCATCTCCACAGTAAACACTGACACAAAATACTCATTTAGCATTTGCATCTCCGGCAGTTCCACACATTGATGGCCTTGCTGACCTTTAGGTGACCGTATTGTCTCCCCAGTTACCCTTTTGTCCCTTATGTATTTGTAGAATCTCTTTGGATTCGCCTTAACCCGATTTGTCAAAGCTATTTCATGTCCCCTTTTTTGCCTCCCTGACTTAGAACATAGAACATAACATCGCAGTACAGGCCCTTCGGCCCTCAACGTTGTGCCGATCTGTGAAACCAATCTGAAGCCCATCTAACCTAAACTATTCCATTATCATCCATATGTTTATCCAATGACCATTTAAATGCCCTTAAAGTTGGCGAGTCTACTACTTTTGCAGGCAGGGCATTCCAAGCTCTTACTACTCTCGGAGTAAAGAACCTACCTCTGACATCTGTCCTATATCTATCACCCCTCAATTTAAAGCTATGTCCCCTCGTGCTAGCCATCACCATCCGAGGAAAAAGGCTCCCACTGTCCACCCTATCTAATCCTCTGATCATCTTGTATGTTTCTATTAAGTCACCTCTTAACCTTCTCTCTAACGAAAACAGCCTCAAGTCCCTCAGCCTTTCCTCATAAGACCTTCCCTCCATACCAGGCAACATCCTGGTAAATCTCCTCTGCACCCTTTCCAATGCTTCCACATCCTTCCTATAATGTGGTGACCAGAACTGTACGCAATACTCCAAGTGCGGCCGCACCAGAGTTTTGTACAGCTGCAACGTGACCTCATGGCTCCGAAACTCAATCCCTCTACCAATAAAACCTAACACACCGTACGCCTTCTTAACAACGCTATCAACCTGGGTGGCAACTTTCAGTGATCTATGCACATGGACACTGAGATCTCTCTGCTCATTCACACTACCAAGAATCTTACCATTAGCCCAGTACTCTGTATTCCTGTTACTCCTTCCAAAGTGAATCACCTCACACTTTTCCGCATTAAACTCCATTTGCCACCTCTCAGCCCAGCTCTGCAGCTTATCTATGTCCCTCTGCAACCTGCAACATCCTTCCGCACTATCCACAACTCCACCGACTTTGGTGTCATTCGCAAATTTACTAACCCATCCTTCTACACCCTCATCCACGTCATTTATAAAAATGACAAACAGCAGTGGCTCCAAAACAGATCCTGGAGGTACACCACTAGTAACTGAACTCCAGGATGAACATTTCCCATCAACGACCACCCTCTGTCTTCTTACAGCTAGCCAATTTCTGATCCAAACCGTTAAATCAACCTCAATCCCATGCCTCCGTATTTTCTGCAATAGCCTACCATGGGGAACCTTATCAAACACTTTAGTGAAATCCATATACACCAGATCAACCGCTTTACCCTCATCCACCTGTTTGGTCACCTTCTCAAAGAACTTCCCTCTTAAGTATACTCCTACTGCCTTTGTACCCTTCTAGGAAATCACTATCTCTGCTGTCTATACCCGATATATGCTGCCGTCTTTTTCTTGATCAAAACTTCAATTTCTCTAGTCATCCAGCATTCCCTACACCTACCAGCCTTGCCCTTCACCTGAACAGGAACATACTGTCCCTGAACACTCATTATCTCATTTTTGAAGGCTTCCCATTTTCCAGCCATCTCTTTACCTGCATACATTCGCCCCAATCAACTTTTGAAAGTTCTTGCCTATTTATATCAAAATTGGCCTTCCTACAATTTAGAACTTTAACTATTTAGATCCAATCTATCCGTTTCTATCATTATTTTAAAACTAATAGAATTGTGGTCACTGGCTCCAAAGTGCTCCCCCACTGACACCTCAGTCACCCACTCTGCCTTATTTTCTAAGAGTAGGTCAAGTTTTGCACCTTCTCTAGTAGGTACATCCACATACACAATCAGAAAATTTTCTTGTACAAACTTAACTTCCTCTCCATCCAAGCCCTTAATAATATGGCAGTGCCAGTCTATGTTTCAAAAGTTAAAATCCCCTACTATAACCATCCTGTTATTCTTACAGGTAACGGAGATCTCTTTACAAACTTGTTTCCCAATTTCCCGCTGACTATTGGAGTGGTCTATAGTACAATCCCAATAAGATGATCAGTCATTTCTTATTTCTCAGTTCCACCCAAATAACTTCCCTAGACATATTCCCAGGAATATCCTCCCTAAATACAGCTATAATGTTATCCCTAATCAAAAATGCCACTCTCCCTCCTTTCCTACCCCACTTTCGATTCTTCCTATAGCATCTATACCTTAGAACATTTTGCTGCCAGTCCTGTTCATCACTTTGCCATTTCTCTAATTGTTATGATATACCAAGTCCCATGCTCCTAACCATGCCCGAGTTCATCTGCCTTACCTGTTAGGCCTCTTGCATCGAAATAAATGCAGTTTAATTTATCAGTCATACCTCGTTCTCTACTTTATTCCTGCCTGCCCTGTCTGTTTGACTTACTCCTTTTTTCCAACTGCATCGGTCTCAGACTGATTTCTTTCCTCACTATCTCCCTGGTCCCACACCACCTCCCTCCTGCTGGTCCCTCTCCTCTGAGAATATTCTGCACCCTCTCCAAGATATCTTTGATCCTTGCTCCACGGAGGCAACACACCATTCTGATGTCTCGCTGTCGGTCACAGAATCATCTGTCTGTACCTCTGACTAGAGAGTCCCTGATCACAATCGATCGCTTGGAGCCTGGCGTACCCCTCGTTAGACTATAGCTAGTCTTGGTACCAGAAGCCTGGCTCTCAATGCTACATTCCCCTGACAGCCCATCACCTTCTACACTTTCCAAAACAGCACACTTGTTTGAGGTGGGGATAGCCACAGGAGACTCCTGCATTACCTGCCTATCCGTTTTTAAGTTTTGTTTCCAAATACTAAACATATCTTTGCTCAACTATTGCAACCAGCATTTTTTGCCTTAATTAATGATATATGTGAATCTATTGCTGACACTTGCATGATCAGTTGTGGTAAAGCTCGTAGGCATACCTCAAGTTCATGGATATAAATTAGGCTGAAATGAAATGGAATCGCCTTAAATCCAGTTAGCAACCCCAAATTGCAATAGTGAATGGTGTCAAGTTAATCTGATATTGGAGTCAGTGGAGAGTTACTGAAAGGATATCATTTATTAGCAATTCATGAGAAGGAAACAGTTGGTTCGCAACAAGTCAAGGACAAGCAGGTTGTCACAATTAAGCAAATATCAAGCTTTTTTTAAAAAAAATCTTTATTTGAGCAAAATATTGTTTTAAAAAAGATGCTTTATGATTTTTTTTTAAAAAGTGAAGATATTTTGCAGTTTATTAGACCTTACTATTGAAATTACCTTAAAATATTAAAACAGATACCAGAAACTTAACACATGATAACAAGGTGTAAAATACCTTTTAAAAATGGTCTTGACATCACTTTTTTTAACCTTCTAGCTGGATGCTAGTTGCCAACTCCACTTAACTTTTCTGACCACAAAGAACAACTAAACTTAGGTGTGCATTTTTAAAAAGACCTTCTAATAGACTTCTACCATTGCTGCTCTTGTTCCAGTGTTTAGGTGGCATGGTGAGAGCAGTTGAAGGCCATTTATCTTCAGTTTCTAGGGGGAAAAAAGTTGGTGTGGGGAACAACCTGACTTTCATGCATTAACTCATTGCCTGTGCCATTGAAATGATCGAATTCGAAGTGTAAGGAATTACAGAAATGAAACAATTCCATGTGCCAATGCACCCAGACAGCCTTATTATAATGCCTAGGTATGACCAAGAGGGAGGATGTAGCACAATCAATGTCTGTGAAACTGGACAATGGAAGCATGGCCAAGAATGATTCTTTGCCAACTAGCTTTACCTGCAAGAACAGTTTGGTTTATTCTCCAACTGTGCATGTCCAAAGTCAGGAACATTGCACATGGGAATTCTTAGGAGCAAATTCAGATCACATCATTTTGTGGCACAGTGCATTGGCAGTTGTGCTACCTCAAGTATTATTCAATTTCCCAACTGTCTCATTTGAAATATCAGTGTTGCATGTGGGATAGCAACAAGCGTGGTTCGTGCCTTCTGTTATATGGCACAAGTTTAATCAAAATAATAAATGTATCACTAATTCAGTGCAGAGGTCACACGTGAAGTTTGGCATTCAAAGTTATTTCCCTACAATGCTGCCCAGCTTTAGTAGTTTGTACATAGTGCAATTAAAGTTCAACACAATACATTAAATTATCTACTTTTTAATTTTATTTTTTGTTGACATTATTGGGCTATTTTTTTCATTTTCATATGCCCTTCACAACTTGTTTTTATCATGTACAAGTATTCACTCCTCACAGCCAGGAGCAAAAATCCACAAAGCATTTGTGGATGACAGGTTTTTTTTCTAATTGCATTGATATTAACTTTTTATCTTTTCGAATTTTTGATAAAATGTATCTCTCAGTTGTTCAAAAGCCAAAACAACGACATCATCCTTGTTGTCACACAGTTCTTTGAGAGAGGTGCTAGGAGAAAAAAGAAAAATCTTTGAAACAGGATTAACCTTAAAGCCACCATATGCAATTTTCTTATTAAGGATGTGCAAAACAATGGGAGCGAACAAGTGAAGAAAATGGTAAATTTCAAATTTCACAAGCAAATTGTTTGCCAAAGTGGAGAGTTTTGTTAAAGTCGTACATACAATGTCTAAACAAAATCAAACGTTTTCTCCAAGCTTGCTTGTTGTTTGTTTCCGTCATTTTCAACAAATTCATGGAAATGACTCTAACATGGCATTCCCTGCTCTCACTTTGAACTAGAAAACTTCAACTTTGCCTCCAATTTCCATCCTTCCTTCACCTTCATGTGGACTATCTCTAACTCCTTCCTTCCCTAACCATTTTCTTTACCAAGCCCAACAAGTATTTGCTATAAGCCAACTGATTCTTACAGCTACTTTGATTTGTACTTCCACACAGACTGCTTCCTGTGAGGACTTTTACTCCTCTCTCATTGCACCTGACTTGTTAACACCTTTCTGGTCAGAAGCATTTCTGGTAGGTTTTCCTTCTCCTTCAACCAAGAGTTCTTCCTTCCATGGTTGACAGAAACCTTAGCCTTCTCTGCCACATTTCCCACAACTGCTCACCCCCAACTCCCAGAACCATGACAGGATTCACCTTCACCCCATTTGTCTCCTTACCAAGACAACATCCTCCTTCATTTCTGCAGCCAGTTTTTAAGCAGGAGACCATTCTCTCTGTCACTTCTTGATCCACTCTTCAATCTCATTCCTGTCTAAAGATATCTATTCATTCATCTGCTCTTTCTTCTCCACCTTCATTGCCCAATTACCCAAACACTACTTCCAGAGAAAGTGATTTGCAATGTACTTTTTTCTACGTTGTCAATTTACTGCTCACAAATGTACTCTGCTCTACATAGGCGAGACCAAGCACACATGGGTAACCACTCTGCAGAACTCCATTTGTAAGCTGACATTGATCTTCCTGTTACCTGTCATTTTCATGTAACACCTATACTCAAAACTGCCCTCTGTTTCTTCAGTAGCCTGCAATGCGTCAATGAAGTTGGATACAGACTCAAGAAAGAAGACCTCATTTTTCCATTAGACAGCTTCCTGGACTCAGAATTCAAGAATTTCAGACCATAATAACTATATTTTTTGAAGATTTCAGTTTTAATAGTTTTTGATTTGAGTTCGCAGCTGCTATTATTCTGCCTTCCATAGCCCCTCAGACACAAATTCCAATACTTGTTCCATTGCTACTCCTCAAGTCCTGCCCTACAAAATGCTTCAGTCATTAATTCTCTCGTCTTCTATTACAGGCCTTCCTTTTTTCGTTCTTTCCAACCGTTCCTCCCATGCCTTGTATTTATTTAAACTCATTACATTTCTAACTTTTTCCAGTTCGGATGAAAGGCTGCATTCCTAAAACATCAATTCTGTTACACTCCACAGATTCTGTCTGTTCTGAATATTTTCAGCATGTTGCTTCTATTTCACGAGAATGCGTGGCTAAAGCCGAGGGAGTTGCAGTTACACCGCAAGCTTCTTTTTCTATTTCCTTTCACTGTTTTGCAGCAAAAATATTCTGCAAAAATAAGAGAGCTGATGTATGTGGCAAGGTAAAAATGACAGGAATAAAAGTACATTGCCAGTACTACAGTAGCTTCATGTAGATTGATAGAAGTGGGTAACATTTTTAAAAAGGAATTAAGTGACATTAATTTATAATTTCTATAATAATACTACAATATTATCTTTGTAGAGGTATCCCATTTTAAGACAGTAAAGCAATATTAAACAATATTTGATCAGGCACTGTCTTATTCTTCACAAGAACATGCAACATGGCAAGCACAGTTTACCACAATCTTATTTGCTGAAAGCAAAATATGCCGCTTAATCATATTTCTTCTGCAAGATAAATATGACAAATTATAAAAGCAGCACACTGTGGATGCTAAAAATGTGAAACAAACACAGAATATTGGAGAAACTCTGTAGGTCTGGCAGCATCGGAAGAGTCATAATGGACTCAAAACATTAATACACTTTCTCTCCGCAGATGCTGGCAGACCAACTGAGTTTTTCTAGCATTCTTGGTGTTTTGTTTTACTTCAAAACATATACAAACTTCGAAGGTCAAATTGTCCCTTAAGAATTTAGGTCGAGGATTGGCAACTTTGCCCCCACAATGCACTTGTTTTACAGAATTTCCAATTTATAAAGATTAACAATCAGAAAACTAAGTACTGTTAATCAGGGACACTAGCACCCATCTAACAATATTTCAAGTGTTGCAAGGATCCTTTACAGGGATAATTTTCCAGGTATGTCCAATGGAGAACCTCTCCAAATCAGCAACACAATCTGGATCATTGTGTACAACGCAGACCCAATCTCTCAAAATCATTAAATATCAATGCGTAATATGAATTTCCCTTCTGGTAGATCGACTTAAAATATCACACCACATCATGCTCCAAAATACCATACAAAGAACAGATTTTCGTTCATACCTGATTGAACTAAGAGTTAGTTGGAACTCATTAAGGACATTATAGGCTTCTCCCAAATGCAACCTAAAAGGAATATGAAGAATGAAACATTAAATTGATGAAATTATGTGGATATTGCAAGTTGTACAGCAGCTCAACTTACATGTTGTCACTTAATAAAGCCTTTAAAGAACCGTGTCTGTAGAAGTCCAGGGCATAAGCATTCAGTGGCATTCTCCTTCCTTGCTGGTCATACTTTCTTAAGTTTAACACAGGGATGTTGCTTGAGCTAAGATCAAGAGTGCGTAAAGCAATCTGCAATGATAAAGTTCAAAAGTTGAGATTTTGTTTTCTATCCAGAACTAGATTTGAGCTGTTTTATTCAAACATGAAAAGTCACAAAAATTCAATCCATCACGATTTTTACTATAATTTTCGATTTCCAGACTATCCTTCCTAACTCAATTAAGAAATTTCTATTTCATTTAACTTTGCATTATCCCCAGTAGTTGTGCAAATACATGCAAATTGCCAACAATAGTATAAATTTGCATCATTATGTTCATACCTGTTATTATCCCACCCAAATCAGATACTGCACTGACATGCATCTAGCCTGTCAGTCAAATCTGAGGCCATAGAGTCACGCAGCACAGAAAGAGACCCTTTGGTCCAACCAGTCCATGCTGAACATAAGCCCAAACTAAACTTGTCCCACCTGCCAACTCCGCTAAACCTTTCCTATTCAAATATCCATCAAAATGTCTTAAACACTAATTGTACCCGCATCCACCACTTCCTCAGGAAGTTCATTCCACGTGATCCATCCCGTGTAAAAAAATTTGCCTCATGTTAATGTGCCCCCTAGTATTGATATTCCCCATCTTAGCAAAAAGCCAACTACCATCAACTCTACCTATACCTCATCATTTTATAAACTTCTATCAGGTCACCTCTCAACCTCCTACGTTCCAGTGGAAAAAAGTCCCAGCCTATGTGCAGCCTTTCTTTATGACTCTGGTAACATCCTGGTAAATCTCTTGAATCCTCTTCAGCTTGCTAAAATCCTTCCTATAACTGGACAACCAGAACTGGACACAGTATTTCAGAAGAGGCCTCACTAACATTGTGTACAACCTGAACATCACGTCCGAACCACCTATACTCAAAGGACTGAGCAATGAAGGCAAGTATGCTAAATGCCTTTTAACCACCCTGTCTATGTGTGACACAAACTTCAAAGAATGATGTACCTGCACCCCTAGGTCCCTCTGTTCTACAACACTACCCAAGGCCCTACGGCATTAATTGTATAAGCCCTACCCTTATTTGTTGTATCAAAATGCGATACCTTGCATTTATCCAGATTGAACTCCATCTGCCATTTTTCAGCCCATTGACCCACTGGATCAAGATCCTTTTATAATCTTAGAAAACCTTCTTCACTGTCTACAATCCCACCAATTTTGATGTCATCCGCAAACTTACTTCCTTGAAGATCTTCTGGAAATTCCCTCAGCAATACAAGAATTCCTGAACAATGAGCTCTTCATGCAAGCCACAGAATCATAGACTCCCTATAGTACAAAAAGGTGTTTGGCCCATCAAGTCTGCATTGACCCTCCAAACAGCATCCCACCCAGACTCAGCACCACCATCCGCATAACCTGCATTCCATGGCTAATCCACCTCTCCTACACATCCCTTGACACTACGGGGCAATTTAACACAGCCAATCCACCTTACCTGCTCATCTTTGGACTGTGGGAGGAAGCTGGATCACCCAACGAAAACACACGCAGACACGGGAAGAACGTGTAAACTCCACGCAGATAGTTACCTAAGGCTGGAATCAACCCTGAGCCCCTGTGAGGTAGTGTTAATCACTGAGCCAAGTCAAATGTGGTTTCTTGGTGTATGTTTCTTTTCACAAGAACTTTAGATGCACTTATGTTTAAAATACTTGCAGTATAGGAACCTTTACCTCTTGAGTTAGAAATTTCTGTTAAGCTATAGACAATTGTTGGGAAAATATTATGAATGAAGTTCTGTTATTCACTCAGGAACCTGCAGCCAGCAAAGACCAATCCACATTTATTACTCATGATTCCTAACAAGTCTGGTCAAGGATGATAAATAATGCATATGGCCAGTTTTAAAAACACACTCACCCCTCCTCTATTCCCAGTTGAAGAATACTGTTAACTAGCTTGTGGCTTTTCATAAATCTGATCTCAATCAAAGCTCTGCTATCTCAAACCCAATTTATGCCAAATCCTGATTCAATCATCACTGTCCTATAATCCCTGAATCACAATGGTTCCCAATCTGTTAACACTTCAAATTGGCATCACAAACCACAAACATTCATTCTGTCCATCACTAATGTCCAATAGCAGCAGTGTGTACCAGCTACACAATGCACTGCAGAAATTCATCTCAGCTCCTTAGATAGAAGATTCCAAATCCACAACCACTATCATCCAGGAAAAGGGAAGCAGATACATTGGAATACCACCACCTTCAAGTTCCTCTCCTAAAAAAAAAAATCACAATCCTGACTTGGAAATAGAACACCATTCCATCAAGGTCACTGGTTTAAAATTCTGAAACAATCCTAACAGAAATGTGGGTCTCCACACCAAATGGACCACAGCGGCTCAAGAAAGCAGTTCATTACCACCTTCTCAAGGACAATTAGGGAAGGCTGGGCCAGCCAAAGCTGACATCATACGAACAGAAAAACAACATGAAAATTCTTATCCACATGTTCAAACACCTCTATGGCCTCAACGCTCTCCATCCACACATCCCTCAGCTTGAAACCCTCAGAACTTTATGATGTTCCAACTCTGGCTGCTTAAACACCATCCCCCCCAACTTCCTATAAATACAACTGGCAGGTGTGTTTACAACCATCTACAAACACAGCCCTTCTGATTTGTTCTGCAACTCAATGAGACCACAGTTGATTTGCGCAGTAACTTCATCTACTGCCCTGATTCCAGGGACTAGAACTTGCTTCACGGTATCTTTTTTGGCACAAGGATCCCCATTCATGTCTTGTCCATGCCCGTTAGAATGAAGGAGTCAGCACACAACCTCAGTGCTGCCACCACCTTGTTCTCCTGATTGCATTGTCAAGCAGGGTAGACTCTGTACAGGGTGCTGTCTCAGTACTCAAAGGAGCCAAGGATTTTGAGCTAACAGCATATCCTGAAACCAGCTGTATGTTCTTGAAGCCATTCTTTCCAAATCATCTGAACATGGGTGGTCCAAATTTGAAAGCTAGGTATCCTATCAGCTGTTAAGGCCAGTAGTACCATGATGATGTTGCATACTTCCAAGGCACCCACCTAAATGCTACACCCCTAAAGTGACTGGTTCACAGTTCACCCAACAAGGGGGACATTCAGCTTCTGTAGAATGTCACCACTGGCACCATCATTCTAAATTTCACACTCAATATTCCCAACTACCAAATACTTTCTTAAACTTTTTAATGCAGACGTATTTTATATTTCTACCGTTGTGTACATAGAGAAATGTTTCTTAACTTCTCTCCTGAATGGACCAACTGATTTTTGGGTTATATCACTTGTTCTCAACTCCACCCACCAAAGGACAACATTTCTCTCTACCTAATCAATTCCTTTCAAGACCTTAAGATCTTGGTCCCTGAACATTCTACATTCAGAGAAGCCAAGTTTGGTTTATGCAATCTCTCCTCATACTTTAGGCCCTTGAGGCTCTGGAAATATACTGATCAAACTATTATTTTTCAGTCAACGTCAGTGTATATTGCCTAAGGTAGGATGAGCAGACCTGAGTGGCACTACTCCAGATAAAACTGAACTAGAATTTTATACAGCTGCAGCAAAACAACTTCTGCTTGTATTCTTTCCATTTATATATAAAGGCTAGTGTCAAGGTTGCACAGCCATTTAGCACATTGTTTTTCAGAGAATCGTTATAGAGACAATCAAGTCTCACACAATCTCTTCAGCCCTGTAATTTTATTTCCTCCAGGTGCCCATCCAATTTCTATTGGAAATTATTGATCGTCTTTGTTTTCCCCACGGTTGTAAGGGATCAAAATCAAGGCCATTACGACGTTCTCTAATTAAAAACAAGTTCCTCTTACATTCTCCTACCAGTGTATCTGAAACTATGGTGCTCTGCACATTCTGCTAGTATTCTCTCTAGGGGAAATACAACAGTTTTACAACAGCAAAGAGATAGGTTTATAAAGTACACATCTATTTTAAGGAAAACGCTGCCTGTTGATTTTCTTTCTGTAAGGCTTCAGCCAACAAGGGAAATTTTTTCCACCAAGGTCATTATATAATTCATTATACTTAGTTTCAGTTTGACAAAGACTTCCATAGCCTCAACCTTTTGCTTCAACATTCCATGAGCTATTTTGATTTTTTTTGTACCTGGCTATGTTTTGGTGACACATGCCTGGATGATGGGATCCCCAAATCTCTTTGCCCCTCCATTGGTTTGAGCATTTCACCATTTAAAGAATACTCCAATCTTCTTTCTTGGGCCAATATGGATAACCTCTCACTTATCAACATTAAAATTCATTTGCTAGTTTTGCACACTCATTCAATGTGCTGATGTGTCTTTGTAATTTTACATTTCTCTCCAGATTATTTACACTGCCACCAATCATAGCAGCATTGAAAAAGATATATAGCTCTATTGTAATTCAAGTCACAATTAAATAATTGAGGCCCCAGAACAGATCTTCGCAAGGCAACACTAGTCACTTCTTTCTGATTAGTCTCAGTCTTAACCAAGTTCTGGAACAATTTCCTCAAACTTCTCCATCTCTTTACACTCCTCTAAGACTTTCCTTAAAATTTACCATTGATTAAACTTATAATCACAAATCTCAGTGTCTCTTCTTTTGGCTCAGTGTCAACTTCTGTCTGATTACATCTGAGAAGTGTCTTAATTCATCTTACTAAACCAAAGAGTACAATATAAAATTAAGTTGCTGCAGTTGTAAACAATTAATTTCGCTTGTACAAAGGAGAAACTTACATTGTCAATATTGGATGTCTTGAACAAATCAAGATTGGTAATCCCAGATAAACATGTAAATGGAGATACAGCAGTTGTTGGATGCTTTCCAGATGCAGTCAATTCAGCTACAAATGTAGTGCAATTTTGGAGAGGCTGAACACTTTCAAAAGCTGGGGAGAAGGAAAGTCAATGACGATTAGAATTGCACAGTTGTAGGTTTTCATGTTGTTTATATGTTGCACAATAATCACGTGAAGTCAAATAATCTGAATTACAACGAATATGTTGTTTTCTTCAACCAGTGTGTAATTTCAAAGAGTGAGACTAAGGAGTAATGTAGTTAGTTTTAAAAGAAGAATGCAGAAAGACAAATTTGTAGAATATAATTCCACTATCCCCTTAAGATGCACTTCAAACATTATATTTAAGAAGTGGATATACTATTGGAGAATGAATAAAATATACAGCAATATAAACCAAATGGAATTAAAGGCAGATGCAGGAATCTAGAAACTCAACACACAAATCTTTGAAGGTAGAAGATCATGTCAATAAGAATGCACGTATAAGATTATTGGCTTTATAAATAGAGGATTAAAAGGGAAACATCAAGGATACTATTCTAAACCTTTATAAATTATTGGTCAGGCCTCAACTGGGGAACTAATTTTAATCGTAAGACTACACCTTACGAAGGATGATATAAGAGGGTTCAAAGATGTTTGTTGACAAACTTCCAAGGATGACGCGTTTTATTGCGTGGACGGCTACAGAAATTGGGGTTATTCTTCCCTCAGTAGAGATAAAGGGTAGATTTAATAGAAAAATGAAAAGTTATGAAGGATTCTGGAATGTTTTTCTCTCTTAAATAAAGGAAGTACCATTCCTAGTGACAGAACAATCAAATAACCAAAGGTCACAGATCTAACCTGCCCTCACAATATCCATGCAAAAATAAGATGTTATATTTACTTCATTTCCAAACTTCCTTCAGACAACAGGCTAACCACTTATTGGTTAATCATTGATCCTTACAGTCAACTGTAGGCAAAGTAGCTGATACGATTCATCAACTGGTCTTACATTAGCTGTTTCTTTTAAAATAGTGACACTGGCATGTGGACAACGTTGTTAATTTATTGCTCATCATGAGTCATGGGCCTTCTTTTGGAACCAAATGAAGAACTTATTTTGTTACTTCAAAAGTGCATTAACAACGATCATTGTTGTGTTGTGAGCAAGTCAAGGGAAGAGAATTTCTGTTCCATTGGATATTTTCATTATGGTTTTCAGAGTTTTTTTTTGGCACTAGTCCACAAATTAGCAGACTTAGGATGGGGACATTTGAATTTCAAACCTATAGCTTGCTAGAACAGTACCCTGAACTACCATATCTTAAATCCTACTTCCTTAGTCATTTTTACAGGCTCAACATTATATTCCAACTTGCAAATTAAAATGTAGTTGAATATTAAATTTATAATGTTTTCTTTACATATTCTTGAAAGAGGAAGACGGCATTCTTCCACCATATCAGCTTGATTTGAAGCAGAAAGAAGAAAACATCCAAAGATCTCCTGGATAGTTTTGTTGTATTCATCGACTACAGCTGCAAATTCTTCTGGAAGATCCTCCAGAAACACCTAGGGGGAATAAAAAGTTCACTTTCGTACATTTTATCACAATAATTAACCGATGTTTGCTCATTCAGTGTTTCTGTAATCTGGCTCCCTGGGAGAGTGAAAAATCTTTGCAACTTTGTTGTTCTGATAACCTTACACATCACTGAAACGTTGGTTCATAATTGCTCTAAGATGTTTTAAAAAACTAAGTGCTGCAATCTGAATCATGAAGCAATAATACAAAAGGGATAGAACAAGGGGAGTTTAGGACTATACATTAGGAAGAAAAAGGTTCAAAGAGTTTTTGTTTCATACTCATCCAATCCCTTAGTTCAGATAAATAAGCTTTACCAAATGCATTTTACAAACTCCTTTTGTTTATTTGCATTTAGATTGTGCCAATAAATAGTAAAATAGCATTCACTAATGCCAGATAAGGAGTTCTATGGCAATTCTGAAATATCCGGTAAAGGGTCCAAGGACATCTTAAACTTCCATTATAGGTGTGCTTTTTAAAACAAAATTTTTACATGCAGAATTCAATAGGCACAATCTGAAGAATTGTCAAAACTTTGACACTTGTTGTAAAAAATATTACTTGAGTCCACAATTTGTTTTTAAAAGTGATGATACACTTCCCATTAGGTAAAGATCTACATTTGATTCAGTAAATAACTTTGGAGTATTGCTTAAAACTCAGGACAATTAGCAAAAATACCAATTGAAGAGGAAAACAATATTTATTCCACAGGAAAGGAGAATGCTGATGGATCAGCAAGTAGATTCTTCTTGGTATAGACACTGACATGGAGAATGTACCTATTATAGCACCACAGAGATACATAGCACAGAAACAGACACTTCAGTCCAACTCGTCCATACCGACGAGATATCCTAAATTAATCTAGTCCCATTTGCCAACATTTGCCCCATATCGCTCGAGACCCGATTAGTTTACCTATCCAGATGCCTTTTACATGTTGTAACTGTACCAGCCTCTATCACTTCCTTTCGCAGTTCATTCCATACATGCACCACCCTCCGTGTGAAAAAGTTGTTCCTTAGTCCATTTTAAATCTTTTCCCTCTCACCTTAAAGCTACGTCCTCTAGTTTTGGACTCCCCACCCTGGGGAAAAGACCTAGTCTATTTACTCTATCCATGCCCCTCATGATTTTATAAACCCCTATTAGGTCACCCCTCAGCCTCCAACACTCCAGGGACAATAGTTCCAATCTATTCAGCTTCTCCCTATAGTTCAAGCCCTTCAACCCCAGCATCACCCTTGTAAATCTTCTCTGAACCCTTTCAAGTTTACAACATCCTTCCTATAGCAGCCAGACCAGAATTGCACGCAGTATTTCAATACTGGCCTAACAATGTCTTGTACAGCCAGAACATGACCTCCTAACTCCTATACTGAATGCACTGACCAATAAAGGCAAGCATACCAAAACACCCTCTTCACTATCTTGTCTACCTGAGTTCACTTTCAAGGAGTTATGAACCTGCACTCCAAGGTCTCTTGGTTCAGCAACACTCCCTAGGACCTTACCATTAAGTGTACAAGTCCTGCCCTGATTTGACTTTTCAAAATGCAGCACCTCACATTTATCTAAATGAACTTCATCTGCCACTCCTTGGCCCATCTGATCAACATCCTGTTTTACTCCAAAGTACCCTTCTGCACTGTCCGCAACACCACCAATTTTGGTATCATCTGCAAACATACTAACCATACCTATGTTTACATCCAAATCATTTATAGAAATGACAAAGCAGTGGACCCCGCACCGATCTTTGTGGTACACCACTGGTCACAGGCCTCCAGTCTGAAAAACCCTCCACCACCATCCTGTCTTATATATAAAATATACACACACACGCGCACACGTTTATAGTTCCCTGGCTTTTCCTTACACCTTTCTTAAATAGTGGCACCACGTTAGCCAACCTCCAGTCTTCTAGCACCTCACCTGCTGGTGCCAAATCACAGTGAAATGCCAGGCTGTGTCTCAATTTAATAAATCAAGACATTTCCCTAAGATATGAACCAAAGGAATGGCTGTCATCTACTTTGTTGGGTTGAAACAGGTGCAGGGTTTGTAGGTTGTTTTTGTATTAATATGCAATTTTTAGAACATGCAAAACACGCCACAGAACAACTCCAACTGACAATCCTAAAATTGGTCATCAGTGTAATTCTTTTACTGCTCAGGATTATCCAGTAAATTTTGCCCAATTATGGAATCACGCCTAATGCTGGTCATTGTGTGAAAGGTTTGCATGCGCAATCTGTTTGGGTATGGTTGGTACCTCATCTGTTGTGAACAGCCAACAGAGTATGATGCTTGACAAACTGTCAGTTTCTGTAACAACATTACTTGACCAAAATTCAGCAAATCACTTCTTACTATGCCAATCATATATCAATGTGACATTCACTTGTCAAATCTGCATTTTGATCACATGCCAATAGAAGATTGTCAATTTAACAGCAAACTAAAGCAGCCTTGAACTTTGGTCAAATGGCCAACTGGGGCTGAATTTATTGGGGTAAAACAACCGTCATGGTGGGCCGAAGGCTGGACACTATCAGCCTCAGCCGTCTGCTGGATCCAGACCATATTTTAGGTCTGTTTGGCTACTAATGAGCTGTAATCACAATTCTGGCTCCTTTAAAAAACGACAGCCCATAGACAGGAGCTGTCAGCCGGTTGGAGGGCCAAAACACATTCTCAGCACCACCAGGAGTGTTGGCCACTAGTGGTACTGCACCGCTGAGAGATGCAAGGTTGGATGCTTCCTTCTCACTGACATGAGTGGCATCGGGAATCACTGGGGCCAGTTGGTAGACCCTGACCAAGGGGCAAATATTCCATGGGGGTGGTCACTGCTGCAGAGAGCCCTCCGTGCTCTGCAGAATATTCAATTAGGTGGACCTACCCATCCCAAACCAGAGTCAACAGGGAGGCCAACAGGAAGTCTCATCAAATAGCAAAGGATCTATCCATCACTGGTAACACCCATGGCAGCAGGAAAGACTCCCCCATCTCAGCATCTTAAGGGCCACTCCACAGCTCTTCTCCAGTGATCTACGGAAAGCTTGTGTCAGAAGTTGGTTTACGATGGCCGAAGGCAGCACAGATTTGTATTTTATCAGGACTAGATTTAAATGCAAGACTGAGATATAAAAAGCCACAGCAATAAACCATTAGACCAAACAGTCCCTTCCAAATCAATCTTCAAAGCAAATTTTCTTTATACAAAAGAAATCTGTGGGTAGCTAAGTGTTGCGTACCAAGGGCAACCATTGGAATGGCTACAGGAATATGGAATGGGATGGCACAGACACCAGTGGGGGAATACAAACAAAGCAGATACCATGAATGTAACAGACTGAAAATCCAAATGAGAGATTTGAGATCTGTAACAAATTACTTCTGTGTAAATTAAGTTTCATGATTCTTTGTCGCTCAAATTTAATGTTGAAAACCATAATCTCCACACAACTCCTAATGTTTCACTCTTGCATACCATTGATTGGTGGAGTGTAGTCCACTCCTTTTCAGTAGAACATGATGGAAGATATAGCCTTCCAAATAGATTTGCTAGGACCAGAAGTAAAGACTCCATGATTTCATCAGAAAAGCAGTCCGAACCTGTAAAAATATTGAAATGATATAAAGATCATCAGTATTCTGACATATTGGTAAAACCCATGTTATTCTTTTTTGAAACTGTACAAATATGAATTTGAATAATTGGTCATTTGGTCCCTCTGGCTTGCTCCACCATTCAATAAGATCATGGCTTCTCTGGTTGTGGCTTCAACTCCACCTTTCTGACTGATCTTGATATGAACTCACAGATCTATTAAACCAATCACAAACTATTGCAGATTACAAATTATTACTTGTAATAAAATCAAATACAGGAGCATAATGATATCTACTGATTCTGTGCGGCTATCAAACCCACACTCTTCACTGACTTCCTGGGACTTGCACCATTTGCGCCCAAGAGCACATAACATGAGTACTCATCACTTGATTTTTGTTTCACCCCTAATAAGCCAGTTGACTCAAATGTGCAAGATTAACCTGCAGTGCAGTGCATTGTTGACCATACCTTCTGTCATAGACAACATCCAGAGTAACAACATAGCTCAAAAAAAGCGGAGTTTGAAAGTATTCCTCTTGGAGTAGTAAAATTATCCAGCGTAAGACAAACCAGAATGCTGATCATTAACATTACATACTGCTGCTTTAAACACTGACTTAAAGTTGAAATCCTACCTTTTCCTGCCGATTTAGCAGGCTGTGAGCAAATCTTGTGGAACAGACCTTTTACCAGGAAACTAACAAAGACAAAATTGGCTGGCTCATGATAATGCAACTGGGTCACCAGTTCTGCAAGCCCTTGGGGTGTCCCATCTTGATCCACAAAACCCTGCAAAATTCAGGTAATTATTCATTTTAGTGACATCATGCATTCTTTTTCAGTCACAGGAGTACAACATTATAATGAGGACTATTAACATTCTTATCTTGAGTCAATGGAAATATATAAACACCAAAGCAAAAATACATGGATTTCTGATATAATTCAAAATAGTTAAATTTTCATTCCTTACAATTTGCATATTCTATAAATCATTCTAAAGATTTTAATACCTTT
Organism: Rhincodon typus; assembly: GCF_021869965.1. NCBI lineage: Eukaryota > Metazoa > Chordata > Chondrichthyes > Orectolobiformes > Rhincodontidae > Rhincodon > Rhincodon typus. The sequence goes on along the minus strand of NC_063332.1, from coordinate 121,699,824 downwards.
GAACAGAACTGACAAGCATACAACTCTAACCATTCTACTACTCAGTGTCAAAACATTTAGCTCAGAGTGGCGCAGTTACATAAGGTGACAGAATCCAGAACGGTCTGCATTCTTTACCTTAGCTGCTACTTCCTGAAAAGCAAGTCTATTTGTATGTCACTTTAAATACACAATGTTCCAAGGCATTTCACAACAGTATCAAAAAAAAACACCAGGAGCCACAAACGACATCATGCCAGATGATCAAAGACATGGTCAGAAATAGTTTAAAAACATCAGAGAGAAAAGCAAGAGGTTTAAGGAAGGAATTCCTTATGCAGCACTTAAAATAAAGTGTCACAATTCACTTTGATAGAATGTTGATACTTGAGCCCAACTACTCCCAGAATCATCACAAAACCTAAAGACTTAATCAAATTACTCAAAGTCCTCAAATTTTCCTGTCTGATCAGGTTAACAGAAAACCTCTATAGTGAATACCCAAAAAGGAGCACCTTGCCCTATAATCTGTAAAAGGAATGTGAAAAGTGGTGTACCAAGGTGTAGAGCTGGATGAACACAGCAGGCCAAGCAGCATCAGAGGAGCAGGAAGGCTGACTTTTTGGGCCTAGACCCTTCTTCAGAAATGGGGGAGGAGACAGGTGGGGAGGAGACAGGTGGGGAGGAGACAGGTGGGGAGGAGACAGGTGGGGAGGAGACAGGTGGGGAGGAGACAGACAGGTCAGAGAGGCGGGGATGGAGCCAGTCAAGGTGAGTGTAGGTGGGGAGTTAGGAGGAGATAGGTCAGTCCAGGGAGGACGGACAGGTCAAGGGGGCGGGATGAGGTTAGTAGGTAGGAGATGGGGGTGGGGCTTGAGGTGGGAGGAGGGACAGGTTAGGGAGGCGGGGACAAGCTGGGCTGGTTTTGGGATGCGGTAGCGGGAGGGGAGATTTTGAAGCTTGTGAAGTCCACATTGATACCATTAGGCCGCAGGGTTCCCAAGCAGAATATGAGGTGCTGTTCCTGCAACCTTTGAGTGGCATCGTTGTGGCACTGCAGGAGGCCCAGGATGGGCATGTCATCTGAGGAATGGGAGGGGGAGTTGAAATGGTTCGCGACTGGGAGGTGCAGTTGTTTAGTGCGAACCGAGCGTAGGTGTTCTGCAAAGCAGTCCCCAAGCCTCCGCTTGGTTTCCCCGATGTAGAGGCGGCCACAATGGGAACAGCGGATACAGTATACCACATTAGCAGATGTGCAGGTGAACATTTGGTTGATGCAGAAAGTCTTCTTGGGGCCTACTGGCTCATCCCCGCCTCTTTGACCTGTCTGTCTCCTCTCCATCTATCTTCTCCTCTATCCGCCTCCCCCTCTCTCCCTATTTATTTCAGAACCCCCTTCCCCTCCCCCATTTCTGAGGAAGGGTCTAGGCCCGAAATGTCAGCCTTCCTGCTCCTCTGATGCTGCTTGGCCTGCTGTGTTCATCCAGCTCTACACCTTGGTATCTCAGATTCTCCAGCATCTGCAGTTCCTACTATCTCTGAAATGTGGTGTAACTTGCTTTTCAGCAACTTCTACTGGTTAAGTAAAATAAATCCATGACACTCACTTTACTATCAACAAGTAACAATTTATTTATCTAATTCTAACTGTGAACAAATTAAACTATTAACAAACTGAATAAATCCCTTCTAACTACTAACTACTCCTGAATAAAGCAAGATTCTAATGGTATGCTGTTCCAATAAATACAAGTCCACATATATATGAAAAAAGAATTTAGTCTCTTGAAATTACAGCGAGGTTATACGTCTTGTGGAATGTTCTGTGCCTTAACTGTCAATTCTTCTATCAGGAATATTAACTAGTGGTGCCATTGGTACTTTTGTTATTTAGATGGTACTTTCTGTAAGACCTAGAGGAGTCTGTGAGAGCCAGCGATTCTCTCGAGAGCTGAGGGCCATTAGCTTCAGTGGATAGCAGCTAGCTCTGGGGTTTTGTCCAACTGCCGCCTTCTTTTTATACCCTCGGCGACATATCAATATTTTTAACAATAGGACGGTCCTACGTTGTCAAAACCATCAGGCTTAAATTTAATAGGTTTTTGATATCTAAGTACCTGGTTCAAATTAATTGGCTAAATTCAAAAGCCTGTTGTCTTGATTTAAAAAAAGCTGACGCTTGGCCTGCTAACTGTACGGCCCATCGATACAAATTTTTCAATTTGGGCACAGTGTACTTGTAAACTTGCAAGCTGCTGCGCACAGAATTCAATATTGAAACTCTAAGCACAGAAAAAGTACAATCTTTTAAAGGGACCTTGCAATGCTTTCCTCCCACCGCAGCATTTTACAAACACCAAATTCTAACTTCCGTGCCTACCAATCCAGAAGTACTCTACCCAACTTCACAACCATACTTAACAAGAGAATAGAAGAAATAAGGACACAAGCAGTAGAGTTTTAGATGACCATCAATGGTGCACAGGATGTGGAATGTTGGCAGAGTGTGATGAGTCAAGTCTGGAAGTAATAAAAGCACAATGAGGAGTTCAGCAATAGTCAGGCGAAGGAGGAGCAAAGCTAGGCAATTTTACGGTGGTGGAAGCTTGGATTCAAATTGGGCAAAGTCAAGAACAATCTGGTTCTTCAACAACTGGACAGTTGCCAAGGAGAGGGATGGAACTGTTAGGTGAGGGAATGGAGTTGTAGTGGGGACTGAAGATAATGATTTCAGTCTTTCTTCCATTCGCATGCCCTTTATTTGGAGGAAAATACTGCTCAAACTGAACTGGCTGTGATTCAAGCGATCTGATAATCTAGCATAGTACAAGAGTTGAGTAAAGTTGCGGAGAGGTAGAACTGGGTATTGTCACTGCACTCATGGAAACCGATAGACTGTTAAAAAATAACTGTCAACAACCTAAACATGAACAAGAAAATAGAAATGAACTAAAAACAATGTCAAAGAATGCCCTAAGAAGTTGGAATTGTACACTTTGAAAAGCAGGAACTTTTAAGTAGTTGAGGATATTAAGATTACAAGAGATTAACAAATTTCGTGCTGGTTCATATTCCACGGTAATGCTTTTCACGAAAGTTGAAAGCTTTGGTGAGAAAGTCAGCAAATGGAATTTAAACACACAAATGTTGGAGGAGCTCAGCAGCATCTGTGGAGAGAGAAAGAGTTCACAGAAAGTCTGACAGGACTCTCACTTCTCTGAAGCATTTTGTTTTTATTTCAGATTTCCAGCATCTGCAGTATTTTACTTTTATTTCAATAAATGAGATTATTGCATTTAATGGTCTTTTTCTATACTTAAATTCTTACTTTTAAAAATAATTTACCTAATTAGACAGAGTTGTCAAATCTTTTGATGGTTCTTCTTGAAGTAGTAATTTTACCTCCCAACCTTATCTAGGTAATGCACTGCTGATAACGGATGCATTTGATCTGTTCTCCAACTTGCTCCCATCTCTGTTAGCTACTCTGTTCCAACAAAGCTCAAAGAACAACATCTTTTGAATAAGTTGAGTGTGTCTTCTGGTCTTAATAACAAATTCATCCCCACTTTTTGGATGACAGCTGTAGGAGAAGACTTTGCTGTTTTCTATTGATATTTCCTTCACAGAATCTTTACGGTTCTTGCACTTTTACCATAAAAGTTGAGATGGACTATCATCACTTTGGTTACTTAATTTTTCCAGCCTACCACTCTGTCACAGACAGATCCTTTTGGTCTTTCACTTCCTGCTCATTTTTCCCAGCCTCTGCAATTGCTTAAAACCTGTTACATATCTACCCCTACCTAGCAATGACAGAAGTCCTTAATTTCAAACTCTAATTGTCTTTCTCTGCACAAATGCTTCCTGGTGTGTGCATTATCAGTATTTTGTGTTTGCTGGGTGGCATTGTGCTGGAGGTGCCAGAAATGACTTAGGATAATCCGTTGACTGGGGAGACGGGTGGCATGAAAGGTGATGGAAATCTTACAAGTTCAAACAAGCTCAAAGACAGAAACTTTTTGACAAAAGAAACCATTTTTGTTGCTATTGTATCGATGGGTGATTTGGAAATTCCACTGTATTTAACCCCAGGAACTCCACAATACCATTAGACCACTTTTTTTTTTAAAACCAAAAAAAGCAGAAGTTATATACATAAAAGCTCATAAAACATTTGATTTATACAGAATAGATTTTCACCATTTTTTAAAAAGAGTCATGACAAAGATGGCCGAGTTAATCCATTAAATGAGATGTCAGCCATACAAAGAATAAAGGTTTTGATTTCATTTCTTAGCCCGTGTTGGGTTTGGTTAATCTTATCTGTTGACATATTTGACAGGACAGCTTTAAAATCTTACCCCCTTGAGAAGAAACTGCAAGCACGACAGGAAGTAGAGCTTCAATACCCATTGCTTCTTCTGGTTATTATAACACAACATTGAATGCTGTAACAATGACAAAGCCTGAGGAAAGAAGTCAGCTTTTCAATGACTGCTCAAAACCAACAGGTTTCATAAGTTTACTTAATAGGTTTAGATGAGCTACAAACTTATTTTGCGCATTTCTGTTAAGTATGGTGTTAAAGTGAAATACCTTGAGTGAAAGCTTTATTTAAACAGCACTGCAGATAAGATTATTTCAGAAGTTAAAATTGTGTGGAATAGGAGAATCGAAGTAGTGACTACAGTAGCTACACAAGCAATACTGGTAAGTTTTTCCAGCTATTAAAATTTAATAGAACATTCATTTGGTTTCTGTAACTTTAAGCGCAAGATGGCAAAAGCAACAAAAGGCCCAATTTCAGTTACTTTATTCTTACTTATCACTTTTATTTCTCTTAATAATTCTGTAACAGACTTTGTTCTTCCTTACAAAGAGAAACATTTCATCTATCAAAATTGCTTCATAATTTTAAAAAAGGTGTGGTTTGCATTCTTTAAGGCCTCACTAAACTATGTTACAGCTTACAGCAACTAATGTATTTCTCTTCCCTTTCCTTTGTTCCTTCATCTCCCATAGATGTACACCTTCTAGGTGCTAAGTGGCTTTCCTAATCTTCCTACTTAGATATACCAACACATTTATCTTTGCTGAAAATCATTTGCCAATTATTTGCCCCTTCTGGAAGTATGCAAATGTCCTCTTGTAATTTGTTCCATTTTTCCTCAGTATTGACTATTCTCCCACCATCTCCAAATTTGGCAGTGTTTGAAAATTTTGCAATTGTTATAAAGTCAGACAAATGTACAATGAACATGTCTAATGAAATGTTACCAAAAAAATGCAAAGTTACAATACAGCTTTATATATCCAAATAACATTGTAGTTATAATGCTTCCATTGTCAATTTTTCTCATTTGAATACCTTGGCTTTTGCATCCATCACGTCTTCAGCTTTAGCAATCAACAGTATAAGACGAAGCACAAGAGAGACAGATAGAGGAAACTGGCCGCTGAGTAGGGGAACACTTGCTTTGAGAAGTCTCTGTACTTTGGGCATTGGGACACTATAAAAGACCACATTGCCAATCAAATCGAAACCTCGTCTTCCAGCTCGACCAGACATCTACAGAGAGAATATAGGCAAGATTAGTTGTTGCAAATTTAGATTACTGTCTTCATCAGAGATCACTGCAATAATCATTTGCATAAAAAGATAATTTCAACAGTTTCTGGTTTAGTCTGATGAGACCATATCTAAAGTATTATGTACAGTTTTGGTCCCCTTACTTGAGGCAGGATGGAATTGCACTGAAGGCAGATCAGAGAAGGTTTACCAGATTAATTCCAGAGATGAGGAGTTTGCTTTATGAGAGATTGAGCAGTTTAGGCTTAAACTCACTTGAGTTTTGAAGATTGAGAGGAGATCAAATTGAGGTACATAAAAAGCAAAGGAGATTGACAAAGTAAACATAGAATGGATGTTTCCCTATTGTGAGACCTCGATTCCTAGGTGAAGAAGTCATAGTGTTAGGCTGAGGGGTGGCAGATTTAAAACAGATGAGGAGGAAAGGGGGAGTGAACTCTACAGATTCATGACCCAGACTGCAGTAGATGCTGGAACACCAAACAAGCTTGAGGAGATGGATCGAAGGTTACGGGGAGTTGAAGCTGGGATGAGATTAGCCATGATTGTTAGCTACTAACAGTCTCCATTAACAGCTGTTCACCCTCCTACCCAGATCATTATTCACTCCTTTGTCTATCCAACTGTTCTTCTCTATCTTTGGGCTCTATCCCCAGCTATCGTTTACTCCTGACTCCCCTCTCCCCACCCTATCTTCTGCAGTATAAACCAATATTTTTCCAGCTACCATCAGTTCTGAGGAAGGGTCACCAGACCTGAAATGTTAACCGAATTCTCTTCAGACATGCTGCCACACTTACTGAGCTTTTCCAGCAAATTCTGTTTTTGTTTGTCATGATTGTATTTGATGGAAGAACAGGCTCAAGGGACTGAATTGCATACTCCTGCTCCTAGTTCTCATGTCTATTTGATGGTTCATTTCTACATTTGTTTTTCTGTTTTGAGATTATTTCCATCTCTCCAATTATAATTCCACAAAATCATGTATATTTCTTGCCAAAACCAAGTATAAACAACTAACTACAAGGCCTCTGTCAAATTCATTGTAGCATCCACGCTTCAAAGATTGCATGAGAACACTCTGCTTGAGACATTAATTATTTTCCTTCAAAGCAGCATGGACACAATTAAAGTTACTTACACAGAACAATTTCAGATTCAAAAAGCAAGTAACTCAAATAAACCGGAAATGAAATCTTGTAATTAAGACAGCCTAAACACGTGAAACATTCACACAGGAGGCACTTAGAGATGAGCCATACCTCTATATGAAAAACGAGATCAGCAAAAGCTCAAGTTTTCTTCAGAAATTATAAGTAGATTTTGTTTAAATGAACTAACAAATCTCAGGCAAATAATGCTTAAAAAAATACCTAAATAAAATGAAGGCATAGGAGCAAATCAAAAATTAGAAAGACTAAGAGAATGATGAACAAGTGATATGGGAAAATGCAATGGGTTTTAAGTAAAAAGTTGACAGACTGGATAGATCAATGATGACAGAATCGCAGAGATACTTTGACCACTTCGACCTGTTTTTCAAAGAAATGTTGGAGCAAATTTAAAAGAATAGACAAGGAGTTTGAGTGAAAAGAAAAATACTGGGTCTTAGTGAAAAAACCGCTGGAGTCCTTTAGATCCTAGAAAGTTAAGGAAAGTTACAAAAATGGAACAGCAAAAAACAAATTCTGACAAAATATTTCAACAGGATGCAAATGTCAAACAAAGTAGCGAAGGGCTGACAATATCACACATCCATTCAAGCAAGACAACTAAACCACTTGGGTCAACAGTGATTAGCATGTGTCTCGATATCACAACATGGGATAAATTTCAAGTCAACCTAGAAAAGGGTTAACAAAGGATAACCAAAATGGATTCGTAAAACAGAAACCAAATGATGTGAATGCTCAAGATCTGAAATAAAAGCAGAAAATATTGGAAATATACAGCACATAAAGCTGCAACTAATGGAGAGAAACAGACGTAGCCATTCTGATCAAGACCCTGACCTGAGACATGAGGTTTTCTCTTTCTTGACAGATGTTGCCACACCTGAGTATTTCCAGCATTTTCAGTTTTTACTATGATTTATGAAAGCTGGTTGTTTATGTAAATGTAATAAAATTCTATAATAAATAATGGATTGCATTGTTAAAGTGATGCCATGGGCATGGCTACATTTTTGAAAGATATTTGACAGTGTCAGACAGAATGCTCAACTGCCAAAATTTTCAACAGATTTTGACAGACAAGTATTTAGTGATGTGAAGCAAAAAGTGGGTAAATGGATTTGATGTTTAATCTTGATCTAATCCAATGGTAACATCATCAAGAGGCTGAAGTGACCTTCCTTAAAAGATTAAAAATTGCTGTAATAGTTTGAAACAACCAGGGTTTGTTGACACCAGAAAATTTCAGTTAGAAAATTAGAAGGTAGTCTAGAATCAACATGTTTTAACTTAGAAATTATAAACTTCACTCTTATTTTAAAAGAAAACAAGGCCAATAAAAGAGTGGAATGTGGATACCTGTCTGTATTGTAAAGCATCCAGCAATACTGAATCATCAAGAAAGACAACAGTTTTGCATGGCATGTTAATTCCCAAAGCAAGAGTTCCAGTAGCAGTCACAACCTATGGAAAGATATTTCGAAAATAAATGTTCTATAAAGAGCAAGTTTAATTGAAGTATACACTGAATCCGAATGACTGCGCTGAGATCAGTCAATTCCATGGTAAGTTACTCTCAGTATTCAATTCAGAAGTCAATTTTTTTTTAAACTTCTATTAATTTCCATAATTTTACTTTACATAGCAGAATCAGCATTAGCCGTAAAACAATCATAATGGTATCATTTTCATTGCAGGACAAGTAGCCAGTGCAAAGATAAAAGCAGTAAACAAGCTTTTATATTATTTTTATGTCACTAATACTATGGCTTTAAAACAATCCGAAAGATACGTACAAGATTCATGTTACAAGAAAAGGTTCCTTGATCTGTTAGAATAAAGGTCTGCTAATCTCCTCAGTATTGGTAACAGAATGAAAGATCAAGTGGTCATGTAAATCATTCAGAAAAGACAAGGAAAACAGAGATTGTGATAACATTCTCAAATGACTACATCAATTAATTTGTATATTTTTGAGCAAATGGAACGTGTGTTCCTTTTTTTAATACAATAGAATCCCCTCAGTGTGGAAACAGGCCGGTTGGCCCAACAAGCCCACACCGACTCCCCAAAGATTATCCCAACCAGACTCCACCCCTACCCTATCCCTGTGATCCTGCATTTCCCATGGCTAATCCACCTAACCTACACATCCCTAGCACTATGGATAATTTAGCATAGCCAATCCACCTAACCTGCACACTTTTGGACTGCAGGAGGAAACCGGGGCACCCAGAGGAAACCCACGGAGACAGGGAGAACATGCAAATTCCACACAGTCGCCCAAGGCTGGAATTGAACCCAGGTCTCTGGTGCTGTGAGACAGCAGTGCTAACCAATGAGCCACCATGCCATCCCTGCTGATAAGGATATGACTGGAATACCAACCAACATTAGAATTCCTTATGATCTGATTCTGATCATGAAGAAGGACAGTTAACAGGCATGGACTCAAGTACACTGAACTATTTCAGTAGGCTGTCATATAAGCATCATGACTTTCACTCTTGGTAAGCAGCAATGTCAACACTTATAAGAAATCTTCCCAGTGACCCCTTGCCATAGGTCCATCTTAATTGACCACTAGGGCTGCAAGTTAGGCCAGGATTCATACCTCGCAGATTTCATGCAGCTGGATAATAGGGAGTCAGCTGCAAACAGATTAGTGGCAAAGAAACAATGGAAACAAATCTCCCATGTCCCCACTAGGCTTTGTATTCAGCAGATCCAAATATACCAGACAAATGATAATCCAAGACTAACCTCAACCCTGAGCTAATTTCCTCGTTGGCACAACTCCAAACTGTTACTAATCAAAGTTAGATAAAAATGAAGAAAGGAAATGACACCATTGCACTGTAGAAATGCTGCTCGAGCCTGAGTGGTGCTGTTTTTCAATTAACCATATTTCTAAAATAATTATCAATGGCGATGGCTAGTTACCCAAAACTAGTAATGGAATACAGCACAAATTCAGGCACTTTGTGGTCATGAGCAATTTGTATGCCTCACTTTATGCTGGCAATCAAGCCCCCTGTTCCAGGAATCGCCACAAAAGTTAAATATTTCATCTAAGTACACAAAATTCCCCAATTTACCCATCTTTTAGAACCAGGTTGACAAAGCATGAACTAGGTTTCAGTACTAACAAGGATTGCAAATTCTTAGAAGCAAATGACAAATGCAACTCTACCAGTTAAAATTCTAACACATGATAAAATTCTCTCTACACACATACAGAAAAAACGTGTGTTGTTGGTGGAGGATAAGACAGGGAAGGCAGTTCAATGGTCCCTATCCACAGAGACAATCCTTTTGGCTTATCAGGACTTACTCCCTTTCTAGTTACTTTCATTTGCCTGCAGAAGGCACAGTGTGATTGGTTCACACTTATAAAGTTTCTGACTTATTGATTAGAAGCCACAGTTTACAGCAACTGAGGAGAGAAAATAAATTGGCTCTCTTTAGGCTGAAGGTGTTGAACTTTTTAAAAAAAACTGCAGGGTGAAGGATAGCATCTTCCTTTCCAGAGGTCCGAAGCCTTCTGACCAAACATTCTCATCCACAAGCTATTCAATTGCTTGAGAGTCAATCACACACTTGTCAGCTATTTCGTATCCACTCCATTTGCGCAAAATTCTACAATCCTTGATTTTATTTTTAAAAACAGTCCTGTCTCACTTAAATCCACAGTCAAACATGTAGGAACAAAAGGACTTTACACAAAGTACAAAGCTAACTGCAAAACAGCACCAGCCACTGTTACAATTTATAATGAATCCTCTGGATATTTTATTCATGTTATGCCCTCTCCTCCATAAGGTTACATCTTCTACAAACACTGAAATCAAACTTCCTAAAATAGGGCTATGAGCTCTGAGGCAACAATGGTCACTGTGGAACTCTGTCAAAGTTATAACATCTGTATTCCCACTTTGACAGTCTCACGGTGAGGAAACGCTCAGAGCACACTGCATTAAAACTCACCCTGGCAAATCCAAGTCTGAACAGCATCTCCACAGCTTGCCTTCCTTTACTATTCAGTGAAGCATGGTGAAATCCAATGCCTCTTTCCAAATAAAGACGTAGCTGATTTGCAGTTTTCACTTGCTGCAATCGCTGGAAGATTGTATCCAGAATCTAGTAAAAAGAAAAAAATTAGTTAAGCATCAATTAGAAATACTGATTCTTTGCCATAGTGCATAAAGTTTTTTTTTAAAAATTAAAATTCAAACAAAATTAAGACAGCTTAATCTTTGCCTTCATGGCATTCAGATTTTATAACCCACCTACCTGAATTTGAATTTTTGGATTTTATTGTTATATGACAATCCAACTTAACTATTTTCAACTAAAAATGCTGCTTTTACACTTATTCAAATATTAATCTTCTCTGTGGGCTGTAAAATCCTAAGTGGTGAGTGCCTAAAATATATTGACGATTTTTCCATATTACACCATTGCAAACAAAATACTGCAGAGGAAAGAAATATGTAGCTGAACATTTTTGTCTTGCACTGAGTAAGTCAAACACAATAATGCCAAACTTCAAACCATCTCACAACTCATTATAGGAGAAAAAAAGTGCTGACTGGCAGGCAGCCTGACTTTGACGGCCAAGCTGTTATAGTGGAAACAAAAGGGAGCTATTGACTCCGCAAGTAATTAAAAAAAAGACTCAAAACTTGAGCATATTCCTTTTATTTACAGAAAATCACAACATGCATATGAATGTACATTATGGCTAGCAAGCATATTTAAGCTGTGTTATAAATTTTCATTATTAGCGTACTCAGAACTGTTCACCAAATGTGGTCCGATTGCAGAAACACAAGACAGTTAACAAAAATGTCAATATTCAGAAAATACAAACAGTCTGTATACAGTTTAACCAAACCTGAATATCTAATGATAATACAAAGAAAAATCTTTGTACCTTATGGTCCGCAGCAGTTTCCACTGCATAGGTGCAGTCCGCTGGAATCTTTCTCATTTCCTGAAGCTTCTGGTATAGCATTTCTTGCTCAGTTTCTTTCATTACCATATTGTCAGATACGTGGGATTCCTTTGGATCACTGCAACCAAAAGTAACCATTTACTGCAAAAACAATACTGTGGTTGAAGCTTAAGCCAATGACCACGAAGTAATTTGGGAGACAACAAAAACGCTGTGACCTACAACAGAATAACGGAGACAGAAGTGTCTTGGAAATCAATGCCGCATCTGTTTTATTTGAGAAATAAGAAACTTCACCACAATGCTCTCCACGGCATTTAAGGAGGGGCAATAAAAGCTGGCTTAGACAGTAAGCCCACATTCCTTGAATGAAGCAAGCCTCAGAGCCAACTGTTAAGTTTAACAGAGTAAGAACCAACCAAACTCTCTTTAATGGAATTTCCTGGAGAATTCCAGACACAGTAGAATTGTATTGTGGAATCTTCAATATCCTGGACAATTCTCACAGTCAGTTACATTGGAGATTCCATGTGGTCCCAATGCGCAACTGCAGTCTATGCTGCTCCAACAACTTTCTGGTCATCAGACTATCAGGCCATTGTAACTAATACAGTGGAACAAGCATTTATCTTCATTTGCCTGATACAAGCGACTTCCAGAAGTAAAGTTCCAAAAAGCCAGAAGCCATCTTAAAAGGCTGGTCATGGAATTACATTAACAAATGAATTCATCGCTCTCAGGAGAGAAGGGAAGAGCAGAAACAGGGACAAGATTGAACAGAAAATATTTCAGACCAAACAGATAATTTTATTTATTAAACGGAATACTACAGTAATATGTCATTTAGCTGGGAAATTGGATGGTACGGCACGACTTTTCTAGATACAAAAGATCACCAAATATCCAATCTGGGGAGTGCAAAGGGACACAACAGTTATTTGTACACTCTATTGTCCTGATATTGGTTGAGGTAGAAAAACACTCTGCATCATCACCCTTAGTTAATGATACTTTGATTTAATTTTAATACGCTTCTGCTGACTGCAGGACTTTTTAATTAGTGTCCCATCAGGGCTGTTTAAACCATCATTGTTCATTGAAAAGAGGAGAACAGTATCACTCAGTTTGTCACCTGGAACAGGATTACACATGGAAATGAAAGGAGCTAACCACTATTTAAGGCTCATTTGGGCTATTCTGGAAAACACCTTGCACCAGCTTTCCTTGCAGTGCCAAGGAATGTTACTAGCGCATGTCATCAACCCATTCCCTCTAAGTGACTAGCCTGTGATTATCACCACACTCTCTCTCCAGTTTTGCATTTTATTGTAATAATTTAATTTTGGAAAGTGATTTAGATTAATAAAGCCTCAGTATATTCACAAGTAGTCAATATCTACAAATGTGTGCATACGGATCTATTTTGGCTCCACATAAAATCAAGCCATTGCACTAAAGGTGCCCAAGCACTTGGTAGTGCTGCCAGTCATTCTCATGTGAATCCCATCTGCTCCAGGGGTGTGCAATAACATTTCTGAATAGGTTAATTAGAAAATACATAAGGCTGAAGTTGATATATTGGTTTTGCCTCAGGACTTCTGTGTGGTGATATGGGATTGTTGCTTACACCGATACAGGAATAGTGAAATCTTGCTTGAGTTGCATGAAAGCATAGTTAGATTGCACCTGGAGTGGTGCATGCAGTTTTCATCTCCTTATCTTGGGGAAAAATTGATGGTGTGCTTCAAAATTTCATGGGATTTGTTCGCAGGATGGCAGGACCATCCTATGGAGAGAGATTGGGCAAACTGGGCCTATATTCTCTGGAGTTTTGAAGAATGAGGGACAATCACATTGAAACCTCCAAACTACATAAAGGGACAGACAGGGTAGATGCAGATAAGACATTTTCCCTCACTAGGGAGCCTAAAACCAATTGTTTAAAAATAAGTGGGACCTAAAAAATTAGGTCCAAGATAAGAGATTATTTTACTCAGAGGGTTGTGAACCTGTGGAATTCTCTACCAGTCAGGGCTGTGGAGACTCAGTCTTTGGAGTGTACTTAAGGTACAGTTTGGTAGATATCAATTACCAGTGACGTACAGGCTTATGGGGATGGGTGAATAAAAGCCTTTGAAGTGTTGAATCAGCCACGACACTACTGAATGGTGGACAATCTCAATAGGCTGTTCCTATGTTTTTAATCAAGCTCCTGTCAAATATCGATTTTTTTTTAATGCTACTGAATTTTACCCTGCCTTGATTCAAGATAGAATGCTAAACCAAATATCGCATACAAATTAGCTTTCTAAGCTATTTAGACTAAAATCACAACTCAGTTTGTTCTGTATTAATCCAGCACAATCTAATGCTGTGTGGTATCTCTCAATGTGCTGAGGTGCTTTCTCAAATGAATAAAGTTAAATCAGGTTCAACTGATAACTGCAAATACCAACAAGCAGCAAACAATGCCACTTACGAAGGTTGCTTTTTCCCAGCACGCTTTGATAATTTGCGAAGCTTGTTTTCAAATTCAATTCGTTTTTTTGCATCATCTGAACCTCTTTTCATCTGTTCCTTGTTGGTGACATGTTGGAATGTTTCTTTGGCTAAACGCTCCACTACAGAAGCACTAAATCTACAATGAAAAAGAAAGAGACAATATATAATAAAACAAGATATAACTATTGCCATTGTGCAGCCTTAAACAAGAAAAAGTTCATTTTGTGCTCAGGGTTTGCAAATTAAATACATCTTTTCATCTCAGCTAGCACATTCTCTCGATCCTGCTGAAATAAATCTTGAGACTTGAGTCTTAATTCCCTTCATGTTGCTCTAACCAGAACATTTTTTTGCATTCTCACTGCAGTAAACAATACTGCCACTCCTCAAACAGCTGGGTCAATCCCATCTTTTAGTGTTTACATACCCTCGATGTGAAAATCACCCAGTTCTTCTCATTGTCTATGAAACGTCCAATACAGTGAGTTTCCAAACCTTCGTCGTAGGTTCACTAGTGAAATAAAACCAGCTACCTCTTGAATCTGCATCAGTTGGTAAAATGAATATTTGCACATAAGCCTCTCACCACCACAGTGCAACTTCAAATGATGAATGCTCAGCTGGCTCATCTCTTCTTTAGGGCGACATCAAACATACTTCATTATGGCCATCATTTGAACTACTGTGCCATAAGCGAATTGGGAAATCTTTATTAACTTTACAGCTCAGAGCATAAATTGCTTTTCTAAGATTAGTGAATTTGTCATTTGTTAAGAAGCATGCTTCTAAACCATATTCCCTATTGCCCTGCTTGCCTTCAAAGGATACTAATATCCTTTCTCCAAACAGTCCTTTGCCATCTAAATCCCTTCACACATTAATCAAGTCCACAGTTTTACCCTTTGAAAGCACTGACACATTCTTTAAACGGAGAAGTGGAAAAAAAAACTTATGAATGAATGGCTGTCAATTGACAACCATTTCTGATGTATGGACCCTGTTAAATCAGTTGACTGATATTGCAAATTAGCTTAAGTTTGACCAAGTTATGTTCACTTGCTGCAATCAGTTTACATTCATTCAATTGATCTGCAAGACACGACCAGTGATTCAACTGAAGCCATGTTCTGCTGCACAATAATTAGTTAATTGGAAACAGCAGTGATCAGTAGTCAATTTAGACAAGTTAAAAAGATCAAGAGAATTAAATCTGACAACTGACCAGCCTCATAAAAGCTAAAAAGTTACAGAATGGTTCATTTCCTGGCAACCATACACAGAATGATTTGCAGGTTGCCCTCTGATGGTTATAATTTCAGTATTTTGCTGAATGCTGAAAATATTAAGATATGTTCAGTGGGGTGAGGGGTGCTGAGTACTGTTGCGGAGGGTGGGGGTTGGTGAACATTGCTGTGAGCGGGGAGAGCATTGCTGCAGTACTTTGATACTCCAGCTAATTTACTGAGAGTGATGCTTTGAACAGTTTTAGACCAGCTACTTTTATGTAAATGACCCTTGTTCACAAGTTTTAGTGCAACTCTTGGGGTATTGACAGAACCTAACTTAAACATCTCCTCCCCCCACCCTGTGAAAACACATTTATAAGGTTTACAGCAGCACAGAGTGGAGAAAATCCTTATTTACCAGCAAATATTAAACTACACATATTTTAAAACTTACGAGAAAAACAGAGCTGGCAGCTGGTTTTCTTTCTGTAAGGCTTCTACCAACATGGGAAATTGCTTCACCATTGTTGCTGTAGAATTCACGACACTTGTGGGTTTCAGCTTGTCTAACACTTCCATAGCCTTAAGGTAATGTTGACAGAATTACTAATAAGATACATAAGCACAAAATAAATCATAAAAATGGCACTCAATGAATGAAATTTACATTTAAGCATTTTGCAAAAATACTTCAGTTAATTGAATATCATTAAGATTATTAAAACCACAGCCCTGAGGCCTGGTCTCAATATCAATAAACAAACAGCAAATCTCACGTATAGACGATTACAGTGGGGTTGTTAAAGATTTTGCTGATCTTAAGTTGGTAGAGACACACTAAAGAATTCTAGGTAGAACAGGCACTTGAGAGATTTCAAATATGGCTCCTTTTGTGTGAGCCAGATCTCTAACTGTACCTTCAGCAATGAAGAAAAACAACAGAACTCATGAGTCATAAATCTGCAGGGTCAGATGGTTTCTATTCCATGATTTTAAAGGAAGTAGGTATGAACATTGAAAACAACCTACAGATGGTGTAGAACATAGAACAGTACAGGCCCTTCGGCCCACGATGTTGTGCCGAACTTCTACCCTAAACCTAAGGTCTATCTAACCTCCACCCCTACCTTATACTATCATCCATATGCCTATCTAATAGCCGCTGAAATGCCCCTAATGAGGCCGGCAATGCATTCCACGCCCCTACCATTCTCCGAGTGAAGAACCTACCTCTGATGTCTCCCCAGTATCTACACTCACTTTAAAACTATGCCCCCTCGTAATAGCTACCTCCACCCTAGGAGAAAGTCTCTGGCTGTCCACGCTATCTATACCTCTGATCATTTTGTACACCTCTATCAAGTCTCCTCTCATCCTTCGTCATTCTAAAGAGAAAAGCCCTAGCTCTCAACCTTTCCTCATTAGACCTTCTCTCCATTCCAAGCAACATCCTGGTAAATCTCCTCTGCACCTTTTCCAACGCTTTCACATCTTTCCTGTAATGAGGCGACCAGAACTGGATAAGATGTGGCCGAACCAGGCATTTTTTATAGCTGGAGCATAACTTCACGGCCCTTGAACTCAATCCCTCTATTAATGAAAGCTAACACACCATACGCCTTCTTAACAACTCCATCCACCTGGGTGGCAGCTTTCAGGGAACTGTGGACATGAACCCCAAGATCCCTCTGCTCTTCCACACTGCCAAGAATCTTTCCATTAACCCTGTATTCTGCTTTCAAGTTTGTCCTTCCAAAATGACACAGTTAAGGTTACGGAGATGTGCCTGCAGGGTGACCAGGGATGGGAACTGAACACCCGGGGTATTCAGATTTCGGAAGGACAGACAAAAAGCAACAGGCGGTCAGGTAGCATTGCCAGTTAAAAAGGAAATTAACGCAATACCGAGAAAGGATATTAAGTCGAGTGAAGTGGAGTTTGTACAGGCAGAGCTTAAAAACACCAAAGGTGCAGAAAACAATAATGGGCATTCTGTAGAGATTCATTTTGGAAATGTAAATGTAGTTCTGAAACAAAAACAAACTGCTGGACAAACTCAGCAGGTCTGGCAGCACCTGGGGAGAGAAAGCTGATTTAGCATTTCAAGTCAAGTGCCGCTTCTTTCTGGACTTCGAACCTTAGCCCTGTTTTCTCTCCACAGCTGCTAAGTTTCCCCAGCAATTTCTATTTCATATTTCCAGCATCCACATCACTGTGTTTTATTTTGGTGGAAGAGTTCTGACACACCTGTCCTTCTGAGTGGTTTGCAGGTTTGCGTGATACGGTCAAAACAGCATACACTACAGCCAAAAAAGTTTTTGTGATACAGTCCCAATCTCTGAGCTAGGAAGTCTAGGTTTAAGTCTCAACTGCTTGAGTTGTGTATTAACTTATCGGTACAAAACAATTGGAAAATATCTACAGACTACAGCCATGCTGTGATGATGGTGGCTGGGGTGTCAACCTAGCAGGCATTTTTCCTGAATGAAGTGGCGCTTGACATGCAGCTCCATTCACCCAAGCAAGTAGATCGAACTCCATCACATTTCTGAATTCTGCCTGATAGAAAGCAGAAAGGTTTTTGGGAGTCCAGAAATGTGTCACTTCAACAATAGGAAGGCTCTGTTAAGGTGATCATTCTAATGTGCAAAACCACATTTTCATAGTTACTTTATACTCTATTAGACAATGAAACTACAGCACAAGTACACCATGAACATTTAATCAATATTACCTTGTACATAAAATCTCTCATTTCTGATTTTTTGTTCTAAATTAGTTAAATACACTCGGGTTAACAATTTGATACCTGATTTTTCTGTCCTGAAGTGATCCATTTCTCCAGTTCTTGTTTTAATTCTGCCTCGTATTTTCTGACATCATTCTTTTTAATAACAATTTTATCCTTGAAACCCTTATATTCTTCTGGCTCGAGCTCCTATTAGGAAAGATGAAGCAATCAGCAACAAACTTGGAATAGAAGCAAACTCATACTATATCGTTATGATGCCAGAAGAAACAAGAAACATTCTTTCCTTCTTTTTGATATTAGTAAATACCTGGGGGTTTAAGGGAAGTTTTTCTATTATTCGTCAGTCAGTTAGCCTGATCACAATCACTTTTTGAAACAAGCTTCTTTTTATAAGCAAAAGAACAATGATATTTATTGCAGGGAACATCTACTTTAACAATTCAGTTTTGTAGAAGCTGGCTGAAGGCGTCTCTTTCAACAGAATTCAACTAAAGTTCTGAATGCTGGCCTAAAGGGTATAAAATGCTGATAACATTAGAATACTAAATGCTAAAGAACATTAGAACCAGGAGTGTTCCAATCAGACAGATGACAATGCTGAAGACATGTGCAACACCTATGACAAACTCGAAGCTACAACTAAGATGGTTGGAAGGGATTTGAACAAAAATCTTACCAAAGGAAGTAGTAGTTTCCAGAAATCTCAACTCTAAAACGAATCCTTGGAACAGTACTCTGAGCAAGTGATTAATCTTCCCATGTCTGATAAGTGGCGATAAGACATTTTTTGACATGCAAGTCAAATGGGATGTACTTTCACTTTAGAAGTTCAGTTTATACGTTTCAGAGAAACCTGATTCTTGAAGGGTTCATCGCTCCAACATGAAAATAATTTTCTCCCCTAACAGTACATGGGCTATCACATTACAGAAAGATCTTAGCCAAAATACCTGTGCCCGAGGCCATTCCTTCCAGGTTTCAGCCATTGTATCATATAACCGGAGGCACTCTGGAGGAGACAGACTGAGGTCTGAAGGAAAACCATACGTCTCAATCTAACAACCAAATACAACAGTCATTTATTATTCATGTTTGTTACAAAACAGTTGAAATTATTTGAATTATTGTGCCTAAAAGGACTGTTCAACTTTGTCAAAAGGACCAAAGTTGAGTTGCTTTACAGTCATTCTTCTCCCATTCAACTCCTTAAGACCTAAACAAATTATTCCACTAAACTAAAAGAAAACACAATACGAATTCCACCTTCACTTGCAATTGCTACCTTTTAAAAAATCTTTAATTTTCAGCAGGTTGAGTACAAGTAGTACTTGGATGGAGCAGCTGTTCACCAGGGACATATAAGTTATTAAATTGGCAGATTTAAGACGACGACTGGACACTTCCACTAAAACTTTTAAGGCATTACATAAAATGGTTCTCTAAACATTGGTAGCAACATATTGAGCTACATTGAGTGTTTACTTACTGACTACTATTGTGCAGGCCTGGTTGGAAGGAAGATTTTTTTCATATTTGTCATAATTCATATAAATTCTGAAAACTTCAGAGCTGCTAAATGCAAATTCATTACTTTGGAATATCCACTTAAAGAGACTGAAGTACTTACATGGCCCGCAGTTAAAGCAGCACATGGATGATAGGGAATAAAGTCAAGTCCAGAATCTTTTGAACTACACACATACTTTTCCAGATCATTGTATCGCTCTCCATAGATCACTAAAAAACAAGTTGGAAGTAAATGTCGAAGTGAGTTCAGTGACCATTATGCTGACACCCTAACAAAACCAATTATTGCGATGATACAATTAATTCTAAAATAAACACGAAGAACTGCAGATGTTGGAAATCTAAATCAAAAACTGTATGCGCTCGTGAAACACAGCAAGACTGCCAGTTGTGATTGGGCGGGTTTAAACCAAAATGGCAGGGGAATAGGGAAACAGAAGAAAGGAAAACAAGGGTAAAAGCAAAAGACAGAATGGGAAATAAGAAAAATCATAGGCAGAGAACTCAAGGGCAAGAATCAAACAGCGCTACAGTGCACAGTAATACAAACAGCACTCAATGTTAAAAAGACAAGCCATAATGCGTGTCTTAATGTGTGGAGCACTTACAATAATGTGGATGAATATGTCATGCAAATAGATATAAATGCGTATGATATAGTTAAAGTTACGGAGATGTGGCTGCAGGATGACCAGGGATGGGAACTGAACATCCAGGGGTATTCAGATTTAGGAAGGACAGACAAAAAGCAACAGGTGGTCGGGTAGCATTGCCAGTTAAAAAGAAAATTAACGCAATACCGAGAAAGGATATTAAGTCGAGTGAAGTGGAGTTTGTACAGGCAGAGCTTAAAAACACCAAAGGTGCAGAAAACAATAATGGGCATTGTGTAAAGACCCCCAAACCACAATGGCAATGTTAGGAAAGGCATTAAACTGAAAGTGGAAATGCAAGCAACTATAATTATAGGCAAATCAGTCAACACTACAGAAAAGGAATTCCAGTGGAGTGTGTATAACATAGCTTTCTGCATCAAAACGTTGAGGAACCAACTACAGAACAGGCCATCATACACAGGATATTATGTAATGAGAAAGGAATAACTGGTGATCTATTCTATGAAGCCTCTTAGGAAAGTGATCATATATGATAAAACACTTAAGATGGAACGTGATGCAGCTGATTCTGAGGCTATGGCCTCAAATCTAAAGAAAAGGAAACCACAATAAAGGAAATTTGGGGCAGCATGGTGGCACAGTGGTTAGCACTGCTGCCTCAGCGCCAGGGACCCGGGTTCAACTCCAGCCTTGGGTGACTGACTGTGTGGAGTTTGCACATTCTCCCTGTGTCTGCGTGGGTTTCCTCCGGGTGCTCCCGTTACCTCCCACAGTCCAAAGATGTGCAGGTTACGTGGATTGGGCATACTAATTTGCCCTGTAATGTCCAGGGATATGCAAGCTAGGTGGATTAGTCATGGAGTTAAAAAAACACATGTGGAGTTGTGGGGTAGGGCCTGGATGAGATGCTCGGAAGGTGTAGACTCAATAGACATAAATGGTCTCTATCTGCACTCTAGGGATTCTATGATTCAATGATATGTGGCATGAGCTGGCTATAATAAATTGGAGAACATTACTTAAAAGAATGATGATGCTTGGGCAATGGCAAACATTTAACAGACACATGGAAGAACTGCAAAAATTGTTCATTCCTGTCCGGCACACAAAATCCAGGAAAGGTGGCCCAACCATGGCTAACAAGGAAAATTAGGGATAGTATTAGATTCAAGAAGAGGGCATACAAATTAACCAAAAATAGCAGCAGACCTGATGATTGGGAGCGGTTAAG
Organism: Rhincodon typus; assembly: GCF_021869965.1. Lineage (NCBI taxonomy): Eukaryota > Metazoa > Chordata > Chondrichthyes > Orectolobiformes > Rhincodontidae > Rhincodon > Rhincodon typus. The sequence continues at coordinate 121,678,268 of NC_063332.1, read as the reverse complement.
ATTTCAGCAAAGGAGGACAAAGGGACTGATTGAAAAGCTGGAAAATAGAGCTTGTGGGGAACAGACAAATAGACCGTAAAAGCAATGATAGCTACATGGAGAGAAAAGGATTAGTGAAGACAAACGTAGGTCTTCTACAGTCAGAAACATGGTAAGTTATAATGCAGAACAAAGAGATGACAGATCAATTAAATACATGTTTGGTTCCAACTTCACAAAGGAAGGCACAAGCATCATTCCAAAAATGCTGGGGACAACAGGGTCTAGTGAGAGGAAGGAACTGGAGGAAATCAGTACAAGTAAGGAAATGGTGTTGGGGAAATTGATGGGATTAATGGCTAATTGTATTGTAGGGTTTGTGTATTTAACATGAACCTAGATTATTGCTGCAGTGTAAAGTCATGATATTCAATCCTCAGCAAGTCCCCCACCACCCAAAATATACCCTTTAGAAGATTCCCATCCTGGGATTTCAGCTTTTAAACATGATAAAATCAGGAATTTGATAAAAAAAACAAAGACTGGAATTAAAGATGTTTCACCATTTAAATGATCAATCGGATTGCTGTGCTCATCCAGTCACCTTAAAAAAGTTACCCATGTCTGAAATTACCTTGCAGGTAACACCTCCAGATGGGTTATTTCTAATTAAAATGGCACGTAACATGATTCTAATTACATTCAAGCAGCTAACAAATAATGATTGTTTGAAAAAAACACAATATAATGATGATCAAAAGTCTGATTTTCATGTGAATTAACAACTTTCATGCTTCCTTTATGTGTGCAAATTACAAGACTGAGAAGACACAGAATGAATGAGAAGCAACCTTGATGAAACAAAAGCCATCTGAGGGAGAGGTTGTTTCCTTAGAGATTGAGTCTCCAATCAGACAGGATAATCGCAAAGGAGGAGGAATATCTCCTGCCAGCATAATGAATCTGTGAAATTCCAGGCCATTACGTAGACCAAGAGATCACAGTTTTTCTCAGCCATTCAATAAGATCATGGCTGATCTGCTAATCCTAAATTCCACTGTTCTGCCTTATCCTATAAATCTTTATTCCCTTATTGATTTAAAAAAAAAAATCGATCACACCCTTGAATATTTTTAACAAACCAGTCACTACAGTTCTATGCAGTAAAAAATTCACTGATTCACTATCCTCAGTAGAAATTCTCCCAATTTGACTTAAAAGCTTCTAATTATAAAAACAGGAAGAGAGTAGCTGAAGTGAATGCTCATTCCTTGAAAGAGGAGACTGGCAAGTTAATACTTGGGCGACACAGAAATGGCAGAGACACTAAATCCTTATTTCACCTCAGTTTTTTTAGATGGAGGATATTAGTACCATATTATAACAAGAAATGCAGTGGTTATAGAAAGGGTGCGACTTGGAACAATTATCATCACTAGGGAAAAGGAAAAACTATTAGAATTGAAGGGAGACAAGTCCCCAAGGCCTATGGTCTTAAAGAAAACAGCAGCAGAGATAGTGGATCACTTTCTTTCAATTTAACCTACTTTTCTAATAAACCTGTTCAGAGATGTTGTCATATACCTCTCGAGCAGGACTGCAGGGTCCAGGGTTAGGGACAGTACTAGCACAAGGCGGCCCACGATATTTCAAAATTTCCTGGATGCATTGGAAAATTGCTAATGTAATGCCCTTGTCTTATGGGTACAATGTTCCTCAATTTTCCTCTATGTTTTGTCCAGAAGAACCAACACACGAGTGCAGAAAGAGGAAAATGTAACCCATTTCAGTCAATTAACCAATTACGGATGGGTATCAAACGTTTGCCAGCGCGGCCCATACCCCACGAATACGGAAATATAGTACTGAATTGAAAATTTGAGGGTGCTTAAATGAGGATTTTCAGCCACAGGATATTGCTGCAAAAGTTAATCAAGGTAGTACTTATGACGAACCAAACTTCAGGTGCTTTATCAATAATCTACCTTCCATAATAAAGCCAGAAGCGGGATACTTGATGATGATTGTATCAGATTTAGCACTACTTGCAATGCTTTATACTGAAGGAATGGTATCCATATTCAGCAAGACCTAGACAATATCCAGACTTGGACTGATAAGTAACATGTTCATTACTCAGCTGTCAACCAATGATCATCTCCAGAATCTAAGCATCAATACATCACATTTAATGGCATAAGTGCTGCTGAAAAACCTACTATAAACCATCCAGGAGGTTACTCATGACCAGAAACTGAAGCATATCAGTCTTACAAATTCTGTGGCTACAGCATCAGGTCAGAGGGTTAGGAATTTGTGGCAAGTAACTCACCTCCTGTTTCCCCTATGCCTGTCCACTCACTGAGGCACAAGTCAGGATTGCGATGGAATACTCTCTACTTGCCTTGATGTGCAGCTTCAACAACACTCAAGAAGCTCGACACCATCCAGGAAAAAGACAGACGACTTGACTGGTACCCTATGCAACATCTTCAACAATCACTCCCTTCACCACTGATACTTAGTGGTAGCAGCGTGTGTGATCTACAAGATGCACTGCAGCAACTCAGACTGGCTTCTCCGACTTCTCTTACAAACCCGTACCCTCTTCCACCTGGAAGGAAAGGGAATGCATGGAAAGGTGGCAAGTCTCTTGCCAAACCACACATTACCCTGTAAGCCAGATCGCTGTCACAGATTTAAAATCTGGAATTCCCATCCTAACATCATTGTCAGTGTCTCTACACCCCAAGGACTGCAGTGGTTCAAAAAATTAGCTCACCACCAACATAACTGAGGCAATTAGGGATGGGTGGATAAACACTGCCTCCAGTGATACCCTCATCCCATGGAGAACACATAAATAAAGGGCACAATGCAACAGCCATCCGTACCCAGTTTGACTCTGTAGGATTTCTGGTCTCTCGGAATTTTAATTTGCTGTTTCTTCTTTCCACCACTAACTTTCACAGGGTTTTCCATCGTCTTCTCTGTTCGTTGCCAGAAATTCTTCACTGTTTGAAGCCATCTATTAAAAGAGGCATGGTAAGACCATAGTTAAATTAAATGAGAACATTCCTAGTTTTCTTCCTCCTGATTCTAATATACTCTTTGCTGCAGTCACAAGCGATGCTTATAATATCATTGTTAGGGATGACAACACTGGAAACAGGGTGGTAATTATTTAGGAAGAGTAATAAAAAACATTAACAACAATACGTTTCTACTTCTGTTTACCCCATATTATCCTCTGCCATTCCATGTTTCTATTGTTAACCTATTCATTGCCTGTCAATTACTGCTCTGCCAGAGTTCTTGCACTTGTACGGGTCAATCTTGTTGTTCTTGGTCTTTAAAAAAAAAATAAATTCATAAAATGCTTTTGAAATGGCCACTCAGTATCTGCTGAGTACTAAAGGCAGTCCACTACTAACCGAGTGAAGTCGGGTTCAGCAACTTGTGTATGAGCAACAATAGATATCAACACATCAGATGAGAGAAGCAAATTGAGAAACCAGGAAAAAAGGTATTAATACCTGTCAAGAGGCAAGGGAAGAGAGGGTTTCCCATAAAGCAAATGACTCAATTGTACAGAGTCAGAAAATTGACATGGGTGGCATAATAGTTGCATACCTTCAAACGATTAGTTTGTTCCCAGCAATCAAATTCAGTTTGATACATGTTGGAATATGCAGTAGTGTCAATTTAACTGGATCAATTGTTCTTCAAAGGGAATTTTAATTTAAGATAACATCAAATTTGAAAATAACCCTACAAATAATGAACAGGATTAGAACTGGATGCTGACAGAGAAAAATATCTGCACAGAATATTTTTTAACTCTACAAATTGCCAACATGATCAAACAAGGAATTAGAGGTCCACCCTATGATGTCAGAACTGAATTACGAAGATCATAATTTCTCAAGCTCTACAGAAACAGTGTCTGTGATTTCTTTACACACCTCTTTCCAGATGCACATATCTTAAAAGTTCCACTACCTTTTGATTCACAAGATGTAACACATTTGGCAAACTGAAGAACTAAATTTCACAAATGAACACACATGAAATGATGGCTTATCAGCTTGCAATCTTACATGTTTGTAAAGTATGATACAGCAACTAGTATTACTGTGAGTAGCAAAATACAGTCGTATAAAACAGTAACATTAGCGTAAATTATTGAAAAATTTACTGGGAGAGCGCTTCTGGTTTACTGATTGTTGCGGATAGAGCCAGGAATGGACATCGAATCATCACTAGTAGATGCTCCCAGACTTCTGCACCAATCTCTCCACCAAGACAGTGGACCTATGAACAGAACAGAGTAGCTAACTCATTAAGAATACTAAACCACAAATAAGTAATTTTTACTAACAAAAATTTAGCAAGTTTATTTCATTACATCAAATAGGGGTGGACTTCAGAAGGTCAAACAGCAACAATCCTGGAAGTAGTTATGGCAAACACTAGCCTTCAATGGACGGTTGCATTTAGAAAGCCAAATAGTTCAAATCAGTAATTTTTTTTTGTTTTAAAAAAAGTCTGTATAGGAGTTCTTCGGATAGATGATACTTAATTATCTAATTATAATATCCTCTGATCAGAATTCCTTCATCAGAGGTCAGTAGAATGTGTTTTTCAAGTTATCTTTATTTGGTGGCTTTTATTTTCTTCTCCCAGCCACTCCTTCAGCATCATTGTAGTCATTCATGGAACACAGCAAAATACTGCCAAAGACAACAAGGTGCAAGGCTGGATGAACACAGCAGGCCAAGCAGCATCATAGGAGCAGAGAGGCTGACGTTTCGGGCCTAGACCCTTTCTGATGA